>NC_136429.1:474808032-475408032 GCF_052849685.1 Lactuca virosa | reverse complement strand
CTGAATATTGTCATATTCACTTAGTAGCTGACTCCCATCATCGAAAGCTCCACAAAGCACGAAGCAAGCAGCATCCGGGCATCGAATAATCTCCACCAGCACGTAAAACCACTCTAGGTTACAACTCTATTTGCTCTACTCACACTCAAAATGTGTCACCATACTTAAGCAACTCTACCCCACGCGGGTATCTAACTACTCTATCAGTAGGCTCCTCCAATGCTCATCATGGTATCTCTCCTAGATTACTCCTCTACTCAAAGCTCTATCCCTAAAATAAACCTGCTGGATACTCTTACTCCGCACATACTCAAAGCACATCACAGATAGCAAAATTCCTAGGCTAAGGCATCACAAATCAGGCAACTCTAGCCCTAAAATATGAAATACCAAGCCTGTCTCCTAGCATGCATCACTAATATCTCAATAAAAACTAATAACACAAATAAGTAAGGGTACTTTGGGAAATCACCGTTCGGGCTCTGGCTGATTGTACACACTGCTCCTTCTCGTTTTCTCTTAGAAACTCTTACTCCTTTTAGAAAAATCATTTCTTTTGAAATTTTTTCTCAAATCCCCAGTTTGAGTCCAGACATAACCGAAGGTGTATCCGAATCCCTCAAACCAAGGCACTAATACCAACTTGTAACACCGAAAATTTTCAAAACAAAATTTTCATTTAAAATCACATAAATATCATAACACATTTCACAAAAATCTCATTTATTTAATTTACAATTCTCAACTCCATAATTTATTGGTTAAAATCCAGGATCCTCAAAAACATAACTCTTTCACTGGTGTGTACAATCAAGCCGGTGCCTCCCCGCGATCCTGAGAAAACCTGAAACACATAACACATAACACGGTAAGCACGAAGCTTATTGAGTTCCCCCAAACTACCACATACAACACATTAGCCACTCGAGGCTATATCTCTGTAAGACCCTCCGGTCTATGTGTCTCAGTGAGATACTCCAGTCACACGACTCGTTGGACCCTCTGGTCTGGTCTAAGTAAGAACCCTCCGGTCTCACAGCTCGTTGGACCCTCCGGTCTGCTCTCAGTAACACATAACATAGCAAATATATCACACAGACAAATACACAACTCAAGTAAGCACATAAGACCCTCTGGCCACACATAATTACCACTCTAGTTAAAGTGTAGTGAGAAGACTCAGATTGCAAGCAAGCAAGCAAGCAATTATCCTCGAACTCGAATCTCGAACTAGCCACCGCCTAACACATAGGGTAAATATCTCTAATTAATACTCGATTCTCGACTCTAATTAACCAAATTTTATTCATCTCTCTCTAACTCTTGAATTGGGTAAAAGACCATTTTACCCCTCCATGGTCTCCATTACTCATGTTGACCAAGCCCTAAAGTCATCAGAAGTCAAACTCGAGTCAACAGTCCATTTTTGACCCGAATCGTCGATTCCCCTCGTTTCCTCAGAAGTCTCAAGAAGGTCCAGCTCAACTCGTCGAGTTGGCCCCAAACTCGCCGATTTATCGCACGATCAAGCTCATCGGGACAAACCCTCACCGACTCGTTGAGTCAGCTCACGGACTCGGCGAGTTCCTTCAATCTGATTTCTCATTCAGACGTCTAAGGCCAGATCTACCACACTAGACTCTAGATCTAGCCCTTAAATGCACAAAAGATGCGTAAAGTCTCGACCTTTACGTTCATGCATGGCATATATGCCCAAAATGCCAATACAAAGTCTAACAAAGGGTTAGGTGCTCAAAGTTTGGTCTCAAGCTCAATAAAGTTCAGGTCTTTGGGATCTCAAGACCCTCCACACTTCAGATCTGAGGTTTCAACCTCAAACCATACAAAAAAGGCTCAAAGACTCTAAGCAATGGAAGAAAACCCTAGAAAAACTCCCATTTTAAGATCTCCCTAGAAGATGAGCAAGTCAGCATATTTACCTCAAGCAAACACTGTTGAACCTGCGGATCCAAAGCTTCCTCTTGCCCCAACCTCAATACTCTTCACTTCTCCTTCAAAGAATGCACCAACAACCACCAACTTAGCTCCTCACTCACTATCTAGCTCTAATGGCGATTAGGGTTTTCTCTCAGGGATGTAAGGTAACTGGTGAGGCGGAAATGGGGCATAAGTTCCCTTATATAGGCCCCAAACCCCGGAAAATTAGGGTTTCTCTGCCCAGCACCAACTCGGCGAGTCGACTCACTGACTCGTCGAGTCCATTCATTAATGTCACGTGGACAACTCGACTCTACTTAACGAGTTGGACTCACAACTCGCCGAGTCACTCCATGAATCTCAAAGTTAAACACACATTAATGCACCTGAAAGTCCGGATGTTACATCTGGAACGATGCTTACAAGAACGAAGCGATTTATAAGGAAAAAACGAAAGCTCTTCACGACAAGATGATCTCGCGAAAGGTATTTACTATCGGTTATAAGGTACTCTTGTATCACTCTCGTTTTAAACTTATTTCCGGTAAATTAAGGTCTCGTTGGGTGGGACCTTTTGTTGTTACTAATGTGTTTGATCATGGTGCCATAGAGTTTAAAAGTGAACAAATAGGTAAAAATTTCAAGGTTAATGGTCACCGGCTCAAACCTTTTTGTGAAGGGTTCCAAGTCACAAACAAAGAAGTGGACCTTGTAGAGGTCCCGACTTACCGTAAATGAAGGAACTAACTAACAACGTCGAGCCAACGACATTAAACAAAGGCAGCTTACCGGGAGGCAACCCGGGTGTTTAAAGTCTTATTTTGTTTTTTCTTTTTCTTTCGTTTAGTGTCATTTTTTTAGGATTTAATTAAATTGTTTTAAAATGGAATCGTGTTTTTTAAAGCAAGGGAGCAAGACAGGTTTCTGTATTTATTTTTAAAAATTGAAAAAATGAATTTTGGAAAAATTCAATCGAAATTTTCACACAATTCGATCGAATTAGATCATTGAAGTCTTGAAAGTTGAAAAACAAATCGAAAAAACAAATTTTGTAAAATATTTGATCGAATTTGTCAAAAAATTCAATCGAATTTATATGTCGAGGTTTTTAAATTGGATTTGAAGGGAAAAAAATTGAGCGCTATAGTGGGAAAATTTGATCGAATTTTCGGTCGAATTTTTTTGGCATAGCTATAAATTCGAGCTTAAGCCTCATTTTCTAACTCCGCCTCCAGAAATCTCTTATTTGTTCTTTGAAATTCTTCTGATTCGAAAATTCTCCATAAACTCAACAAGATTCTCGGTTTTTGTTGGAATTAAACACGGAAGGCATCAATCTTTTTCTTTTTACTTCCTCTACACTTCTAAACCTCTAAAAACAATATCGGAAGGGTTGAAAGTGTTCGGATTTTCGGAACTCATTTGTTTTTCAAATTTTGACAACTCTTTAACTTATTTTTCAGATCTACACTTCGTTAGAGCAGATCAGGACTCGAGCATTTGATTGTTTGTTCTACATTACAAAAAGAAGAGGGTCATCGGAGCAGAATTTGAAGAATCAAATTTTTTTTTCGAGCGCGATAAATTCACTGTTGCACAGCATATAGTCTGGTATATTTGTTCTTCAAACTGAAAATCTTTACTTTTTTTTCAAATATTTCTATGCGGGATTGCATATCCGCTTGGGAATAGTTAGATATTTGGTAGCTAATTTTTCTTTCTTATATGAATATATATATATATATATATATATATATATATATATATATATATATATATATATATATATATATATATATATATATATATATATATATGCATCAGACCGTCCCAAGCTTGACTGAACAATGCCTCCCCGACCTAATCACAAGGAAAACCCCTCCCTCAAACCAAAACATTAATGTTGTTGTCGAGGGTTGAGTTCTTGACTTAGGTTCTAAAGCAGCAGTGAACCAGTACATGGTCCTTAGCACAAGGGATATCTCTATCCATCGTTTTGCTCCCACTTCTGTTGTTCTTCATGAGCTTCATATATATGAGCAGATTCATGCCCTCTTTTCCAATCTTGGCTGGGAGGGCCTTTTGAGGATTCGTTATCCTACTTCTGTACTTTTGACATGGGAGTTTCCCATGACTTTATATGATCTTAATCTAGATGGAAACTTTACCTTTTGCTACTTAGGTGTCAGACACCTTGTTCATATCAACCATGTTTGCACCATGGTTGATGTGACCACTGACAAGACCTATGGTCCCACTGACACTCGTCATGTTTGACCTCATAACTTTGATAGATATGCTTTCTGGAAATCTATTTCAGGACTGGACGATTATAACCCTTCTACATCCTTAGTGTCCAGTATCCTCCATCATGTTCTGAAGCTAACGTTCCGACTGATCTGCAATAATATTTTTCCTCAATATGAAACCACTAAACTCGGCCTCGCCAAGCTCGAAATACGTTGGTGTATGATCACTCAGGAAGCTTGCCTGTAACACCCACAGATTCGGGCTAGTCAATAATAAGTGTTAAAAATGATTTTTTTTATTTAGGATAAATAATCTTAACCAAAGTAATAGTTATGGTCAACAATTGTAACCTATTTGATTTAATAAAGAAGAATTATGTGAATATTATATGTTTCATGATTATTATAATATAATAAAGTGGGGAAAATCAGTCGAATCGTCCGTAAATCGTAAAAATAAGTGCGCCAAAACATATATATATATATATATATATATATATATATATTTAGAAAGTACACGTCTTCCCGATCCCAAAAATATAAATTTCGTAGAAATCCGACTCCGTATGAATTATATATGATTTTTATAAGATATAAAAGTCAGCCGCGCACAACGAATGTATGACGTAAAAAGCTACGAAGAGAATGGTTGACTTTTAGCTAATGCGACCAAAAAGAAAATCGTAGTACTCCTTAAAATAAGAAGTTTGATAAAAAGAATGTCCAAACGGAGTTCGTACGAGAGAGTTATGACTTTAGCAAAATCATATAATTTTATAAAAAAAATGGAGAAAAATATAAATTCAAAATTAGCCGACGGAGTCTAAACAAAAGTTGTAGATCTCGTCGATAGCTACGCGTGGATATAAAGAATGTCAAAAACGGAGTTTGTATGAATGAGTTATAATTTCTAATAGCCCATTTACATATTAAAATAAAGTATAAATCATATATACGTATACATATATATACATATGTATATATCATTAGAAATGTATTGACGATGCGGTCGTTATAAGACTAGTGTTGAGTACTTTCGACATTAGTTTAGTACAAATATCATTAAATCTATTTAAAATAGTATCATAAAGGGGTGTTTAGTCATTTAAGTAAATATAGAGGGTGATTTTTGAAAATTCAATTACTATAAATAAGACCTCTAGGCTCTCATATTTCTTGCACCATTCTCTTGATTCAAGAGTCTTTCTCTTCTTATCCCTCAAGCATTTTGGTCCCTCGTGATTCGACTTCTCTTTCTGTAGTTTTTAGTATAGTAAGGTGAGCGCTGAAGCGCTGCAAGAATCTTTCTTAGAAAGATTCAGCGACGAAGTTCTGCCCCTGTAGAGCCCGACTCCTATCTAAGTAAGTTATGCTACCCTACTTTAAATATAGCTTATAATATCATTGTTATGAACTATAAATAAAATTTATCAGTGATTCAAAGTCGTTATACTGATTGAACTACTTACGGGAGAGGTGTTTAGAATGGTCACGTTGGGTTTGGTTGTTGAATTTCAAAAAAGCTATATGCCGAAATGGTCCTGCTCCCAACTTTGCTGTCTGGCTGATCCTTACTTGATAGATCATGAAGTAGACTCTGAGTTAATGGCGAATCTAGACTAATAATTAGTCGCAATAAATATTAGACTAAAATCTAGTGGTAATAATACTAGGTTTCGTCGAAAGAAATTATATTGTTAAGAAGCGAAGCGCTGTCCGAGTTTGGAATCATCACTTTAACAAATGAGTGCATAGTTATTTTCATCTTACACATAGATATGAAGTATTTTATATAAATTACGTGATATGTGTGCATATTATTTGAATACTTGATTTCTATGCTGGATGAACGATTTTATACATGTTTTAAATGATTTAAACTGTATATGTATTTTATATCTACGAATATGTTGGGTAAAACATGGGTAGATGAACGATGAGAGATGAAAGATGGTATGAGTAAACATTTGCAGCTATAGACTTAATGCCTAATAAATAACATCGGCAACTATGGACTTAGTGTCTATTAGATAAACACTGATAGCTATGGACTTAGTACCTGTTAGAGAAACGCTGGTAGCTATGGGCTTAGTACCTGTTAGATAAACGCTGGTAGCTATAGACTTAGTGCCCGATAAATGAAGATTAGCAGCTATGGATTTAGTGCTTTACGAACGAGTATTGGTAGCTATGGACTTAGTACCTGTCATATAAACCCTGGAAGCAATGGACTTCGGAATGAACGAATGCATGATAGATGATTCTTAGGGTAGACCCATAAGAGTAAAGAAGATAACGGGGATGGGTAATTGGGTTGATTGTTTGATGTTTAAACATAATATATATATTATTGTGGGTTGAAAACCCTATGTGCTCACCAGGTTTCCCAACCTGGCCCACTCAGTTTATTTTTATCATAGGTGTCGATATGAAGTTACATTACACTGAGAGATTAAGGAGACATAAATCACTAGTGATAATGAATGTAAGTTTTGTTTATGCTTATGTTTCTGTATTGACGATGACATCCCAATATTTTAAAATGAATAAAATACATTTCTTCAGAGATGCTTTGATAACGTATTTATCATGTTTTTCTGGGAACAAATTCCGCAACTCTTTTCTTTAAAAGGTTACTTTGATTTTCAAAATAAAGCATAAACAAATCGGTCTTTTCTGGCCGTGAAAATGGGGATGTCACATCGCCCTCATCTCGGTTTTATAATACTCCAGAAATTCATTAAAATCACTCGCGCTCGGAAGAGAAAGATCGTATGTGGTGGCTTAGTGACTCTTATCGCCATGCACCTTTTAGATCACATAGTTGTGGAGTTTCAGTTTATAGGGGGCATTGACCAGCAAAATCAGCTAACTGTTCAGAATATGGAGTCAATGTCTATCTGTCGTCGAACCCCAAAAGGTCACGTCTGGTTTCTCGGGCGTGACAAATATCTACATTTTTCAAATTCTCCTACCATTGCTCTTTCAGATCCTATCAGTTCAATAAACAGGCTGCCTTTACTCAATGTTCCTAGTATTCTTGTACCATTTTTTTTCTGAAGCTGCGCGCCTGACCTCATCATTTTATCCGTCTTTCATCTTCACGAGATCTTGACGCCCCCTCATCACCTACTATTCATCCCAACTATCAGCAAGATGATCCTCTTCACGGTCATGATGACGATTATTAGCAGCCTGACCCTATGCAGGCTGACTTTCAGGATATCCCCCACCCACCCCCACCCCTACCACCTCATTTTGACCCTACCTCTCCTATCACTTATTAGCACTATCTCGAGATCCGATAGGATATTAATGGCATGCGCGAGGATATTTCAAGCATTCTTCAGGATATCACTGACATCCGCACCGACATGGGCCACATGAACACAAATTTCTGGGATTTTCAAATGCTTTCGACTCGTTCCAGTAGGAGGTGCTCCGCCGACTCTTGTCTCCACCTCCTCCCTTATAGACTTTTCGTTCTCCTTCCCAAGCATTGAGGCCAATGCTTTATTTTAAGCTTGGGGAGGGGATTTGTAATCTCTTTGTATAAAAAAATTTATTCTCTTTTGCATTAGTTTTTATTAAAGAAAACAACAAAAAATTGAAAAATAAAAATAAATATCCAAAAAAGATTTTTTATTTTTGTCTTTAGTTTTTCAATCTCTTTGACTTAGTTAGTTTTTTTTATAAAATACAAAAACGAAAAAAAAAAGTTCAAAAAACCCAAAAATATTTTCAGTTGGTTTCCTTTAGTGTTCCTAATCAAGAGTCACAACGAAGACAAATCTGGCGCAAGAATAAATTTGTGATATGACGTTTGTTGTTCTCTACCAAGTGAAAGCATAGAGCTCTGGTCTCCTACAGGGGTTGGCCCATTGTTGCTTCGGCGAAAGTTGGTTTTACCTAGAAAGTCTCTGTATGTTAGGCTATACTTACTATGTTTTAAGTGTAACTTACATTTATATTCATAGTCATTGTTATGAACGTGTGTGTGTGTGTATATATATATATATATATATATATATATATATATATATATATATATGTATATATATATATATATAAATGTGTGTGTGTGTGTATGTGTGTGTATATATATATATATATATATATATATATATATATATATATATATGTGTGTGTGTGTGTAAGATTTATCAATAATTCTAGTTATAATGGTGATAGATCTACTTAGAAGAGAGGTGTCTAGAGTGGTTATGTTGGCTTGGTTGTTGGATTTTAGAAAGACTATATGCTGAAATGGTCTTGCCTCCCAACTGTCGAGCATGGTTCATCCTTATTTGATAGAACTATCGGTATTCATTGGGATTAGTGATAGGTTTAGCCTACGACTAGATTCCCTTAGGATGTTATAAGTTATGGTATTATAGGTTAATACTCGTTAGGCTCATTGCTCGTTAGTGGGATCGTCCGAGTAGATGTTAATCTTTTTAAACTGTACAGGTGAATTATCTCACTATACCATGTGTTACAATATATGTCCATGTATGTTAAGACATATCCGTTAGTAAAATAGAGTTGCTAGTATAGTTTTTATGTGCCTATAGTACTAGAACTTAATGTGTAACCTCTATGTATGGATATACATGTCGGGCGGGGACCGCCATGTAGTTTGGGTGGGGCTTATTATGTATGTTGGGCGGGGGCCCATTAGGTAGCTAGGGCAGGGCCCATTATGTAGTTTTGGTGAGGCCCATTTGTATTCATGTATATGTATTTTGGTATATGATATCTTGGGGAACTCACTAAGCCTAACGCTTACCCAGCTGTTATAAATGTTTTTCAGGTACTTTGTAAGAAGGGCAATGTCACACCCCAAAACCGGAACGGCGGAATCGTTCGGGGGTGGAGGACGTCATGTACAGTATCACAACAATGCAAAGTAGTAAACAAGCAACAACATCATCCATTGCATTAATAATATAATTTTAATACAAGTGTGTTCTGTCAAGTTAAATAGACACCAAAATATGAATCAAAATAAAAGATGAGTCTTGAACGAGCTCCATCTTCTCAAAACCTAGCATCGGTACCTGTCTACTGGCGACCTGAGGATACAAGTTATTTTGAAAGAGAGTATCAGCTTTAAAGCTGGTGAGATCATAAGTATATTAGTGTCTGTATTTGTATGAAAGTGTTTGTGAGATGTTTTGTAAGATGTTTTGTAAGATGTTTTGAACTCTCCTAGAAAACCCTATGTTTCCTACTAAAAGTAGCCTTCTACCAAGGCATCTAGTGGTCGTGTGTGTGTCTCTTGTAAGAGTATGTATTTTCCCAAATCTGACTATCATTATCCAAAAATATAGTTTTTACATTACTCTATATTGTGTGAAGATCACAAAGTGAATGCAATGGGAAAATGAAATAGTACTGTAGTGTTGTATTAAGTAACTACTGTTGTACTAACTACCTTAAAGCAATTGTAATTTAAAGTACCATGTGATCGGCCTGTACCATACTACCGACTATAAACACGACGATGTAAGACGTCGGAAGAAATGACGTTTGGCACCCGTAGACTTGCAAGTCCCACTGTAGCGAGCAGCAAGGTGTAGGATAGTCAATCCAGTATAGATCTATACACAAACTCAACGCTCTCCATTTAAGGAGATTCTGGATACAAAACGGGCCATGACAGGTGATGCCATGCCCCATTACGTGGCTCACATAACTGTAATAGTATTCTTGTATATGTATTGAATGTACTAGCTGTATTGTGTGTTCTCTCTCTGTCTAGTATGTGTGTATGTTCTCTCTGTGTGGTATTGTTTGTTCTCTCTCTGTCTAGCATGTATGTTTTCTTGTAAAATGTATAGTATGTACTAGCTGTATTGACTCATGTATGAACTGACTCATTGTATGTTTCATTGTTCTAGTAATAGTATTAGTAACTTCCTAAACTCTACCTATTATAACTTACTAGTAATAGGATTTGCATGTATGAACATGTTTGTATACCTTTGCTACCCAAAGGTATTGAGTCGAAAGAAGGAACTTTTATATCTATATACATATACATAATATATAACTAGGATTCAAACGACCTTCGGACAAATAACCGATACCCTAAGTCCACAACCAAACGAGGAACAGGAGGTAAGGTGAGTTATCAGTCCTAAGTCCTTTCAATCCTACTTATATAACTATATCTATAACACACACAAGGATCCTAGTTAACATATAATAACACATATATGTATCCAATTAGTCATTTAACAACTAATTAATCAAGTAAAGACACTCTAGGACATGAAAAACACCTTGATTCAAGTGTTATAAGTACTAAGGATTGCATCTAAGGGTTGTAGGACTTGGCTATTGAGTTTGGGGTCCATGGGTAAACTCTTTATGAGTTTACGGTTTTGGGACCAACTCTTATTGAGTTTACGGTCGTAAACCCATGGGCCGTAAACTCATGGTATTTTTACCATTTTGTGTTTTGAAGCTTTAAAAGTCATGAGAAGCATTCCTACTTCAAGTCTAAGCCTTTGGAAGTGGTTAGGGCACCATTTCACCCCTTTGTGGAGTTTACGGTCCATAGACCATTTATCCTTGGGTTTACGGTCGTAAACCCATATGGTATATGGTCTTTTTGATGTTTAAGGTCCTAAGCACATCAAGGATGGATCTAGACTAGTACCCAAGGCTTGGTAAGGGACTAGGGCACACTTTGGCCCCTTCATTAGGGTTTACGGTCCAACAACATCTTGGACCGTAAACACCTTTGATCTTGTGTTTACTTGTGTTTCCTAGATGATTTAGAAGTGTAACAAGTCTTATAACAAGCCAAGGTAAGAGTACTTACTATTTAGAAGCTTGAGAGGGTGTTAAAAGTCCAAGAACACTAGTGTGTGTTCTTGGTGTTCTTGGTGAAACTTGAAGATCTACACATATGGAATGATTTCACGGATGGAATCATGTAAGATCACTAGATTAAGTAAGATATCAACTTATTAGGGCTAGAAACACTTACAAAGTTGAAGATCAAGAAGGAAAATCGGATGATACTTGAGAGGATTTGAGTCCTAGTTCTTGAAAGTGTGAAAAAGTTGTAAAAATGACTAAGTGTCATATTTATACCTCTTAGGGTTTACGGCCGTAAACACCTTGTTTAGGCCATAAACTCCAAACTCTTGGAGTTTTGGGACTTTATTGTTGCACAATAAACCCTAGGGTATCCTCTTTCCTATTATCTCTTGAAGTACTAACTTTAAAACACTCTAACTGGTTCCAAAAAGCTTGAAAGTTAGCAGAAACAATTCTGACTTCTATTGAAGTGAATGGTTGTGCAGAATAGAAATTTCGGGTTGTCAAATCATCCTCCGTTAGAAGGAATTTCGTCCCGAAATTAGAATTTAAGCAAATAAGTAGTTACAAATAACTAAGTGAAAAGACGAGGATATTTCAGTTTCATCTGATCCTCTCGCTCCCATGTGAATTCAGGTCCTCGCTTGGCGTTCCAGCGAACCTTCACTATCGGGATACGACTTTGTTTCGTTTGCTTGACCTCTCGGTCCATGATCTCTACAGGTTCTTCCACGAAGTTGAGGCTCTCGTTGATCTCGATCTCGTCGAGTGGGATTACAAGAGTCTCGTCGGACAGATACTTTTTCAAGTTGGAGACGTGGAAAGTAGAGTGTACGTTACTGAGTTCGCGTGATAAGTTAAGTTTGTAAGCTACAGGGCCGATTCTAGCGAGAATCTCTAAAGGCCCTTAGTATCATGGATTTAGCTTTCCACGCTTTCCAAAGCGTATTAAGCCCTTCCAGGGTGAGACCTTCAATAGAACATGGTCGCTCACCTAGAATTCCAATGGTTTCCTTCGTTTATCAGCGTAGCTTTTCTATCGGTCTCTAGAGGCTTTCAACCGTTCACGAATCTGAACGATCTTCTCTGTCGTTTCCCAAATGATTTCCGGACCCGTAATAGTGCTCTCAGGAACTCGTCCTTTAGCTAACTGGGTATCACCCACCTCAGCCCAGCACAGAGGGGATCTGCACTTTTGGCCATAGAGGGCCTCGAATGGAGCAGCCTCTATGCTCGTGTGATAACTGTTGTTGTAGTAAAATCCAACAAGGGGTAAATGAATATCCCATGCTTTCCCAAAGTCGATCACACAGGCTCGCAACATATCTTCCAAGGTGTGGATAGTCCTCTCACTTTGTCCGTCGGTCTGTGGATGGTAGGTTGTACTCATGTCTAGCCTAGTTCCTAGGGAACTTTGTAGCGACTGTCAGAACCTCGAAGTGAATCTACTATCTCTGTCCGAGATAATGGATATGGGAACACTGTGCAGTCGTACAATCTCCCGTATCGAAAATCGGGAAACAACAAATGGACAGAGAGAATGATTGATAATCCATGTCTCAGTCCATATGATATCTAGAATGGAGGAATATATGATCCCTTATCTAATGGACAAGTCATTGACAAAGGTCAGAGTTCATCGACAAGGTCAGAGTTCGACAGAAGCTTTTGAGAGCTATGATTGCTGATCGGTTCCTGAAGTCATACGCAATAATAGTTTTAGACTTATCCAAGTGGGAGATTGTTGGATTAATGTCTAAGTCCATAACAATAATTGGTAAGACTTGACCCGACCCGGCATGGTCCATTTGGGTTGCATGGCATCATGCATTTGGATAGACTATAATGAGAGAAATAACACTTAAGGTTGGTTAATATATTATAAGTTCTAATATATTAATAAGGTTATTTAATTAGTATTGATCAATAATTAATTTGGAATTAATTAAGTGATCAAAAGGAGACTAATTAAATATATGGGTTGATTGTGTAAATCATTCATTCTTATATATGTGGGCTTGTGATCCAAGATTCCTTATGTTGGACTAAGTCCATGGGGTGACCCATGGATACTCCATGGAGGTTAAAATCCATGGAGCATAAGGAATGGGTAAAGTTTTGAGTTACATGGTGTAACCCTAATAGCCACCATATAAAAGAATCCCATGGCTCAAGAAATCGTGCACTAATGTGTGAGTGTGAGGGCTAGACGATTTCAAGGAGTGTTCAAGTTTCTCTCAAGTTATTCCAAGTGTATTTGGTGTTGTGTGAACCATTTGAGGTGTCACACTTGGGGCACTAGGCACTCAAGCTTCATGAAGACATTCTACATCAAAGAGGTATGTATTCTATCTTGTTATATTTATTATTTTGTATGCTAGATTAGGATAATACCTTGGATGTTCATAATTGTATGTATAATAGAGAAAACATAGATCCAAGGTATTTAGGGTTGCATGTACACTTAGGAGTGTTAGAATGCTCATAACCCAACATGAACTTGACGTACTGTACGAGTGGTACTCCGGGGAGTTTTGCTGAAGTGTCTTTGGGAAGGATATTAGACATAGGGTACTCTCTGCATGAGTACCTCGGAGTTCTGGAATGACGGCTTCGCTAGAAAGGCGATTTTGGAGAAAAGAATTTACGCATGAAACTGGCATTGTAAGGATCGAATTTACTCAAGTTAAATGATAATGTCGGACTACTCGGAATAAAAGGCGTTAGACTAGATCATAAAGGTGTTACAAAACATCACAGTGCAACTTTTACAGAGTTTAAGTACTTTAGTTTTATCTACAAGACTACTGCTGCGAACAAGGTATACTACAAAAAGCAAGTATACATAGCACGAGAGTCCCTTGACTGACGGGGTCTCGCCAAAAAGATAAGACTCGAGTTGCACTAGTTTTTAACAGCTTATCGGTCTGCTATTACGAAACGCCCTAGTATTTCAACGTGGGTCCGGAGTAGTCTCTCCTGCAGCAGTGATCCTTAGAATCTTCCCGTCTTCGCCAGAGTTCTTTGCTATTGGACAATCCTTCTTGAGATGTCCAATCTCGCCACATAAATGACATATATGGCTTGTACCAGCATCAGTGGTGGAAGTGAAGTGTCGAGTCGGAGTTATGTGGTCACAGTTGCTTTCGTTGATCTTCCCTTTTGGACAATTTCTATAATAGTGTCCTGCCTCACCACAACTATAGCAAACTTGGATGGCTCCAGTGATGGAGGTGGTTCTACCGAAACGAGCAATCTGCCCCATTTTGTTGCAATTGATGCATTGCAATACCCGACAAGCTCCATTATGATGATAGTTACACGTGTTACACTTCGGGAGTGTTCCCTCATATCGCTTGACCGATGATGAGGTGGCAGGGGTCGCCACTGGTTGTTGTTGACTGGTAAGCCTTTGAAATCGTTTGCGTTCCACTTGGGCTTGACGCTTTCGTTTCTTAAACTCTGAGTTGTGGATTTGGGTGATCGTGAACGTTACTATTTGTTGATTTCCCGGCTGGTTACCACAATTCGAATTGTCAACACCTTTTTCAGCCTTGCTTTCGTTACTAGTGTTGAGGTGTGCAAGGACAGCTGTCACAGCAGCTGATACCGCTGCTTGGAAAGTGGCAGCGTCTATATGAAGGATCGGGGTTGTGTTGTTCAGCGGATTACCTCTTGGTGACGACATGATTATGCTATTTCACAAGAAAAGGAGTTTGTGAGTGATTATTGTCGGTCCTAGATGTATTCTTCTCAATCATGTAAAGATAAAGTTTTTAATTTGTTAAATGCTCTCGATGGCTTGACCTACATCCCTATGATGCAGAAGTGGAAAAGAATTGAAGTAAGTTCGTAGAATGTTTACTAGACCATTGCTATTTTGCACTAGACTATCATTGGTTGCTGGATAACTGGATCCAACCTTTGACAAGAATTGAAAGAAATCCTTGAGCTAATTCACCATAGCTCAATTATTTGACGAAGTGGGTGTTTCGATAGGATTCTAACGATAGCAAAACGAAAGTATTTGAACAAGGATTGGCACAGAAATTAGCCGACTGTCAATATCATTGATATTTAAGATGTAATATGTTTGGGGAAAATGACCTTGGAGTAGGTCTTACATCACATCCGAAGTGGAAAAGTCTTGACGGCATACTGGCCTAACTAGAAAGTACTTACAATACAGAGTTAGTTACATAGAAAAGTGCTATTTGGAGCATAGATAGGACGACTATTCTTTCAACCCCTAAGAGAAAGGTAGAATATCTCCTACTGGTGACGGTTATCCCTTGGGTGAACCCTCAGTTCAGCCAGCTGGCGCTCCATATCCAGTAGGTACCTTTCGTACACCCTTTGGCGTACTCTGAGCTCTATGACTTCAGCTCGAGTTTCAGCTAGCTCTTGCTGCAGGGTCTCATGGTCTACTCTAGATCTCTCTCGAGCATCTTCCAGACGAATGGTGCGGAGGGTATGCATTCTCGCATTGGCGTCAACTTCCGTGATTCGCTGGAGTGATGTCATGCCCTTAATGTTGTTCCGGGCAACTCTGCGGACCAGTATTGGTAAGACTCTGTCTACTGAGCCTCCTTCGCCCAGATCATAAAAGCTTCGGTCTCCATTGAATGGTATGGGCTGGTCCTTCTCTTGGCTCCATGTTTCCAAGCTTTCTACCCACGGAGGCGTCGGGCCTTGAAAAGCCAGACGAGGGTTAGGATTTGGAACAGGAGCCACCGGGGGTAGGTTCTCAACTTCAGGATCGGAGTCAGAACCATCTGCAAAGCCTTCAGCCTGGTGATCATCCACAGGGATTGGGTGATCATTTCTGGCTCTGCTTCAAACCCTCCTCCATAACCTTGGTTAAGGAAGTACAAGTTGCTGTGGGGATGGAATCCATCCATATTATCTACGCGAGAAAAGGGATATAAGAATCTAGCACATAAATAGTTTATAGTAACACAAAATACCCCTATAGTATTTTAAGTTTATGTTTGGTTCTAAGGTTTTCATTGTAGTAGTGTTGGTAAGTTTTTAGACATGTTGCAACCTCACAACCACACTTAGGCACATGCTAGTCAATCCTCGGATAATATAGTTGATCAAGCTATATATTCCCAGCTTTGACTATATGTCTCTAAGTCTACTTGTGCTGCCCAATAATCGTAATACTTTTGTTCTGTCCTAGTGACACTGATTTTAGTATGAATGCAGGTATGTATACTTGGTTAAATATTTTATTATTTAAAAGTATAAACTCTTTATCAGAGTATTTTAATCCCGCTGTGTTTATAGTTCGTATATCTTTTATGGGTTGATACACTCGATTCACTATAAACAATGCTCTGATACCAATCTGTCACACCCCAAAACCGGAACGGCGGAATCGTTCGGGGGTGGAGGATGTCATGTATAGTATCACAACAATGCAAAGTAGTAAACAAGCAACAACATCATCCATTGCATTAATAATATAATTTTAATACAAGTGTGTTCTGTCAAGTTAAATAGACACCAAAATATGAATCAAAATAAAAGATGAGTCTTGAACGAGCTCCATCTTCTCAAAACCTGGCATCGGTACCTGTCTACTGGCGACCTGAGGATAAAAGTTATTTTGAAAGAGAGTATCAGCTTTAAAGCTGGTGAGATCATAAGTATATTAGTGTCTGTATTTGTATGAAAGTGTTTGTAAGATGTTTTGTAAGATGTTTTGTAAGATGTTTTGAACTCTCCTAGAAAACCCTATGTTTCCTACTAAAAGTAGCCTTCTACCAAGGCATCTAGTGGTCGTGTGTGTGTCTCTTGTAAGAGTATGTATTTTCCCAAATCTGACTATCATTATCCAAAAATATAGTTTTTACATTACTCTATATTGTGTGAAGATCACAAAGTGAATGCAATGGGAAAATGAAATAGTACTGTAGTGTTGTATTAAGTAACTACTGGTGTACTAACTACCTTAAACCAATTGTAATTTAAAGTACCATGTGATCGGCCTGTACCATACTACCGACTATAAACACGACGATGTAAGACGTCGGAAGAAATGACGTTTGGCACCCGTAGACTTGCAAGTCCCACTGTAGCGAGCAGCAAGGTGTAGGATAGTCAATCCAGTATAGATCTATACACAAACTCAACGCTCTCCATTTAAGGAGATTCTGGATACAAAACGGGCCATGACAAGTGATGCCATGCCCCGTTACATGGCTCACATAACTGTAATAGTATTCTTGTATATGTATTGAATGTACTAGCTGTATTGTGTGTTCTCTCTCTGTCTAGTATGTATGTATGTTCTCTCTGTGTGGTATTGTTTGTTCTCTCTCTGTCTAGCATGTATGTTTTCTTGTAAAATGTATAGTATGTACTAGCTGTATTGACTCATGTATGAACTGACTCATTGTATGTTTCATTGTTCTAGTAATAGTATTAGTAACTTCCTAAACTATACCTATTATAGCTTACTAGTAATAGGATTTGCATGTATGAACATGTTTGTATACCTTTGCTACCCAAAGGTATTGAGTCGAAAGAAGGAACTTTTATATCTATATACATATACATAATATATAACTAGGATTCAAACGACCTTCGGACAAATAACCAATACCCTAAGTCCACAACCAAACGAGAAACATGAGGTAAGGTGAGTTATCAGTCCTAAGTCCTTTCAATCCTACTTATATAACTATATCTATAAAGATATACATTTAACAGAATATAAGTGTAAAAGAGTTTAAATAAAAGTAATTGACATGTAAAAGACTTTACCAAAAGTAATTGACATGTAAAAGAGTTGGATAAAAGTATTTGATATGTAAAAGAGCTTGTAAAACAGTTTGAAAAGTAGCTTGTTTGATAACACAGTTTGAAAAGTAAGAAATCCACTTGTTTGGTAGTTATTAATCACATGATTAATATAATAACTATAGTAGATCAACTTGTATCCCCCCCCCCTATAAAAGCATTTAAAATCATTTAAAAGGTTGATTAAGGGGTATGAACTCACCTGTAGTGAGTGGTTTGGATGAACGGATGGTATAGGATGCTAAGTGTCAAGTGAAGACTTGAACACACACAAGGATCCTAGTTAACATATAATAACACATATATGTATCCAATTAGTCATTTAACAACTAATTAATCAAGTAAAGACACTCTAGGACATGAAAAACACCTTGATTCAAGTGTTATAAGTACTAAGGATTGCATCTAAGGGTTGTAGGACTTGGCTATTGAGTTTGGGGTCCAAGGGTAAACTCTTTATGAGTTTACGGTTTTGGGACCAACTCTTATTGAGTTTACGGTCGTAAACCCATGAGTTTACGGCCGTAAACTCATGGTATTTTTACCATTTTGTGTTTTGAAGCTTTAAAGGTCATGACAAGCATTCCTACTTCAAGTCTAAGCCTTTGGAAGTGGTTAGGGCACCATTTCACCCCTTTGTGGAGTTTACGGTCCACACACCATTTCTCCTTGGGTTTACGGCCATAAACCCATATGGTATATGGTCTTTTTGATGTTTAATGTCCTAAGCACATCAAGGATGGATCTGTTGGATTAATGTCTAAGTCCATAACTATATTTGGTATGTACTTGACCCGACCCGGCATGGTCCATTTGGGTTGCACTTCACCGGCACAATTTATATGGATAGTCTTTTGAGAATAGTATATTTATGATTTATATTAATATATTATAAGTTCTAATATATTAATATGGAATCATATTATTTAATTAGTATTGATCAAGAATTAATTTAGAATTAATTAAGTGATCAAAAAGAACTAATTAAATATGGACTCTTATATATATGGAATGAGTCAAGTTCATTTAGGTTGGGCTAAGCTTCCATGGATGGTCCATGGAGCTTTTAACCCATGGATCCTATGTAAATGAAAGGTCATGGGTATTAGGGTTTACATGGATGTAACCCTAATCCTCCATAATATATAAAGGGGTCCTTGGCTCACAAAATTGGCACAAGTGTGTGAAAATAAGAGTGGGCCGATTTTAGTGTGCATACATATTCTCTCAAGTTCTTCCAAGGTGTTTTGGTGATTTGTGATTCCATTTGAGGCTTCCACACTATTGGGGCTAAGCTCTTAAAGCTTGAAGACATCAAACTACATCACAAGGTATGTCATCTAACTAGAACTTTGTAGTATAGGTGCTTCTTAATATGCTAGTTAGGATGAAACCTTGGAATAGTTAATATTTGCATGTATAATAGAGAAAACATAGATCCAAGGTTTATAGGGTTGCATGTACACCATAGGAGTGTTAGAATGCTCAAAACCCAACAGTGGTGTCAGAGTCAGGTTGTTTTCTGTTATATTGATACAAATGTTTTATTTTCAAGTTGAAAAAAAAAAGGAAAAAAAAACATGACGTTTGTCAAATTTTAAGATAATTACTTGTTTTGTGAAAAACGAATTATTTGTAAAATTTGAATCATTTGTTATATGAGTTGAATTAGGTCAAATTTAGTAAAAGATAAAATGATATGTTTATTTTATTAGTTTTAAAAGTTTGATCTAAATGTTTAAAGGAGTTACATATTTTGTCATAAAATTTTGTAGCTCAAAAGTTTTTTTTTTAAGTTGTGATCTTAAGGGTTTTTGAAACTTCCATAAGTTATGGATATGAAAGTTTTTTTTTAAAAAAAAATTTGATTCAAAGTTTTTATGGAGTTACAAAATTTGGTGTTAATGTTTTAAAGAATTCCATAACTTGTTCTTAAGTTATGGAACATGGAAAGTTTCATCATAAAACACTATTAATTCCATAAGTTATGGAATCCAAAGGTTTTCAAGAATTACAAAACTTGCCCTCAAGTTTTGGAATTTGAGAAAAGTTTTTTATGAAAAAAAGAATTGAATTCTAAAACTCTTGGGTTCATAACTTAAACAATTAATTAAATGGTTTTAATTTTGAGTTTAATAATTGGAATTATGTAGTTTTGTTGAATAGTTCAAATTAACTCTTATGGACTTTATTAATAGTTAATAAAGCGTTTAATTAAAAGAGTATTATTAATCCATAAATATATGGTTTGAGTTTAATTAAATTAAAAGTCTAGTTTAATTAATAGATTAAACCACCAAGTATTTTAAATGTCTAAAATACACCCTTATGCTATTATAATATTAAAAGTTTAATATATTATATGTATAAGAGCAAGTGGTCTTACCATTAGTAGGCCTCATTCACGAAGCCGGTCTATAAGGGGGGTATAAGGTTACTGCCTATAAAATGGCAGTTTAATGGGTGTCCACTCTCACTCACCGCTTCCTTGACCGGTGGAGAGTCGTTAGCCGAACAGGTAGGACAAGGACTATAATTCTCCCTTCATTATAAGTATAATGATAAATACTAAGTAACTAAACACTTATAAATTCCCAATCTTAGTTACTTAGGAAAATGTGAATAAGGTGCTAATCCATGAAATCACACTTTGCACTTTGTTTAAGCTGTTAGTGGAGCGTGTGTGGTTAACCGGCACACTAACCTGGACTTAACAAGGTAGGCAAAGGGTAACTTAATGTTTATCATAGTATCGTTGGAGTGTGTGTGGTTAACCGGCACATCGATTGAGGGGTAAATATTAAGGGTACCAAGTATATTTGCATAGTTACTTCACACATTGTTTTGTGATCCTCGGCATCCCAGTCACAAAACCTGAAGGGCACACTCGAGATTGAAACATGCCATTGAAAAGTTCAATGAATCTCAAAAGAATCTAGGAATTTCAAAACCAATTAAAACCTAATAATACATTTCGTTTATCTTGGTGGAAATTGGTGAATCGTCATTCACCTACCTTCAAATATTTTATAGCTTGGATTACGGCATGCCTCTTCCAAGTTATAAAATAGTTTGTTGGGTCCTAGCCTTAATATATCATATTGGGTGTTATATTAAGGACTTAAATCAACTTTACGTGAATTTCTCCCATTGTTGATGTCTGGTTTAGACAACAATGATCTTCCCAAACCAAGCTTTCCTAATGAATATGACTTCCCGAGTTTGGCTCATGGAAGTCATACTTCTCTTCCTCCACCTCCTCCAATTATTCTCCCTAACCCACAAGTTCAAGGTCACTCAAGCCCTAATGGCAAACAAGGTCTATGTGTGATCACATCTTAGAGATGAAGTCACATATTGACAAGTCGGGAGAGTTGGGTGTCAAAGTCTTGAGAAAGTTGGATGTTCAATCACTTTCTAAGTCACATAGTGAGTTCCTTTGCGACTACTATGAAACAGACTATGACATGAACCTTAATGATCATATCTATTTGCTTGGTGCTGCTGAATCAGCAATGATTTGGAACGATAGTAAAGCAAAGTTGATTAGAAGATCAACTTCCCAAAAACTTTATGGACAGTGACAATGGTGACACTGGAAATCCAGAAAAACATTCTCTTCCCAATGGAAAGGGATTGGCCATAGTCAACTCGGTTGACCCAATGGTAAAGAGAAAGGCTAAGTCTGAGATAGTCTCATTACCAAAGGGTCCATATGTTTATTTTGCCAAAGGAAGGGGCGTTGATTGCAAAGCTGCCAAATTTACCTAAGGATGTTAAAGTCAATAAGTTTGACTCTACATCAGGTAGAGCCCATTATCTAACTTTGTTAAGTTCTATTCTGAGATCCTCATTACATGATGTGACTGGGTCACATGTTGATGTTTTAAGAATCAAAGAATAGAGAGAAATCTTAAAGGAAGTATATGCTGATTCTGATCGCGAAGGTGGATTTCGATCGCATCAGAATTTTGAACAGTTGCTTAAGAAGTTATGATATATTGCTAAGGAATAGATAACAACAATTTTCCATGTGGATTGTAAGGATAAGTTTTTCCGCAAAGTTTTAAAATAAAAGAAAATTGTTTAATTATATTTATTTGAAGTATCCTTACAATGGCATTTGTGGAAAATTGTTGCTTATATGATTCCACTGACAGCAATATTGGAAAATGGATTTGATTCTTTCATTTGTGGTAGTGTCTAAATTTACCAAATCAGAAAAGTTCCTCATCACCCAAGTTTCAATTGGACCGAAACTGTAAGCCTGAAAGCTTAGTGAGCTATCCCCTAAAATACCAACCACATAACTATGTCGTATAAACATATAACCAAACAGCAAGCATAATGAGCCTTCAGCCTGACTGGACCGCCTCGCAGGCCTTCAGCCTATCTGGTCCGCTCTCCGAGCCTTCGGCACGTCTGGACCGCCTCGCGGGGCCTTCAGCCTATCCGGACCGCTCGTCGGGCCTTCGGTCTGACTATCATACCCTCTTGGGTTTTGTAGTCTATCCGGACCCCCAGGGTATGTTGGCCTTCAGCACAAAGCAGGACCGCCTCAACCCAACACCCAAATCAAACAACATGTGCATATACATTCATAGGCTATCATAATAACAGACAAACCGATCTAACGGATCAAATAGCATAGCAACGTCCTAAACCAGGACACCGACCTACCCAGATCATATCATAGCATAATCCTGTAACTAGGATATCGACCGAACCCGATCACTAAGCATAAGCATATCACCATCCTAACTAACAGGATGCGAAACAATTCACATTTTATGTAATAATCAAAATACAAATCCATAAGGGCGGGCCTTGGTGCCTTAGACCCTGTTGATATAGTGAGGATAACTCACCTTGCAACTGACGTCTGAAACTAGAAAGCTCAACTCCCGTCTCACCACCACGAACTCCACCACCTATAGTTACCATAAAATCCTTTTTCATAAATCTCCGAATTACCAGAATACCCTCAGAAGTCAACTGGTCAACCCTTGGTCCAAGTCAAAGTCCACAGTCAAAGTCAACAGTCCATGTTGACTCGACTCGTCGAGTGCAGTTCACTGACTCGTCGAGTCCTTCCTGAACTCGAGAAGTCGTGAAATCCTTGATTGGCTCGTCGAGTTCCCTTTTAACTCGCCGAGTTCATACGTGTCTAAGAATTGGGAGAAACCCTAGCCGACTCGCCGAGTCTTCGAACGACTCGCTGAGTTCAAGGCGATCTTCAACGGGCTCGCCGAGTTGTTCATCAACTCGTCGAGTTCATGGCCATCTTCAACGGACTCGCCAATTTTTTCATCCAACTCGCCGAGTCCTTGCAGACCTTTATCCATGCAGACGCTTTTTAAGCCATGGCAAGGTTCCAGATTACAGATCCAAGCTTCTAGGGCATCTTTATCACGTAAAGTCGCAAACTTTACGTGCATCCAAAGTTTTAAGACCCTTAAATGGCAAAACTAAGCTTGCAGTGAAGTCTCACACTTGAGGGAAGGCTCCTACTAGGCAAGGCTGATGACTTTATGGATCTAGAGGTCAAAGGGAGTCCAGATCTGAAGTTACAACTTCAGATCTTACCTTAAACATGGGGAGCCTTTCATAAAACCCATCCAAAAGAGGTTAAAAGAGAGATGAGCTAAAGGAACAGCTTAATACCTTCCAGAGAGTGACAACTGATGAATCTCTTAGCTCCCCACGAGTTCCTAGAATTGATTTCCTTGCTTCCCCAAGTGTTTCCTTCTCCAAAGTTCCTTCTCCAAGCTTGAACACACCAAAAGAACACACACACACACACGATTTAGGATTTGAGAGGGACAAGGGGCAGTAAAGGGGAGGCTGGGGGTGGCCAATGATCCTTTAAATAGGGTGCAAAACCCCGAGATTTAGGGTTTCATCTGCCAGCTCCTACTCGTCGAGTCCCTTCTTGGACTCGGCGAGCAGGTCATTAAAATAAGTGGACCAACCCGCTGCTACTCGACGAGTAGCCCTTGAAATCAAGAACTCACACATTAAATCAATACCTGAGAATCGGGGCGTTACATTACTAGTATTTTATCATTAATAAACGTGTCCCCATCCGTATTTATAAGAAATCCATAAAACTCGGGTGTATACTAACTTTATTGGATCGACGAATAGGTAACAAATTGTCAAAGTACACAACATGCGTTTCTTCCTCAGGTTGAGCGCTAGTGTTATTCAAAGTTTCCTCATCGAGAGCCTCACAATCCCATACCTTGATATGTGTGAGTGAAAGAGGTTTTTTACTCCACATCTCATGAGGTGTTTTGTAAAACTTTTTTGTAGGAACGATATTTAGGATATAGGTGGCAGTTTCCAAGGTATACCCCCAGAACGATATAGGAAGTGAAGCTCGAATCATCATGGAGCGAACCATGTCTAGCAAGGTTCAATTTCTCCTCTCAACTACACCATTAAGTTGTGGTGTTCTAGGAGGTGTCAATTGGAAACTATTCCACATTCCTTGAGATAATTGTTGAACTCGATACTAAGATACTCTCCACCCCTATCAGATCGAAGCATCTCTATCTTCTTTCCCAGTTGATTCTCTACATCATGCTTTAACTATTTGAACTTTTCAAAACTTTTTGACTTATGTTTAACCAAATAAACATACCCATTTCTACAATAATTGTCATGTAGTAGCGATTAGCATCTTTTGTGGCAGATATAAAGGATCGACATACATTGGTGTGAATTAGGTCCAAAAATCCTTCACTTTTTTCACAAGTCCTTGTGAAATGTGATTTAGTCACTTTGCCTAATAAACAAGATTTGCATTCATCATCGGTCATAAAGTTAAATGATTCCATCACTCCATCCTTTTGGAGTTGGGCGATGTGTTTCTTGGTTATATACCCAAGACGACCATGCCATAACCATGATTCGTGTAAACTATTTCAACATCCAGTGTTATATACACCATTGTTTAAATTATTTTCACACACACACACCAGTCTCATACACATTATTACAAGGATAAGTTTTGAAAACAAAGACACCATTATTATAAACCAAAATTATGCAGTTATCATTATCAAATGAGTAATGAAATCCTTGTCTAAAAAACATGAAATTAAATTAGATTCCTTGTTATATCACATGAATAACAACAATTAACCAAATATATTGAAACACAAATATCAAACACAAGCTCATAAGTTCCGATCCTTGTAATAGGTGAAGAACATGTATTTCCCATGACCATGTTCACCTTTCCATGCTCGACATTCTCATATTCTTTTAGTCCCTTCATATCAGAACAAATGTGAAAACCACATCCTGTATCATTATCTGTGTTATTGATTTTGATAATGTATATACATCATGAAGAACCATAAACTTTGCATTTTCCTTCCTTCACATATGGTAGATATTTCAGGCAGCTTCTCTTCCAGTGCCCCTTTTGGCCACAATGAAAGAAAATGTTCCTCTTTTGGATCATTAATAGGAGGAATTTCAGAATTAACTTTGCCTTTTGATCCACCACTATACTCTCCAATGTGGTATTTCCCTTTCCACTTGGTTTGGACAATTACTTTCCTTTTCTTCCCCTTCCCTTGATGAATGGCCAAGACCGGAGTAGTATAACCACTAGTGGGATGACACTTCATTATTCCCGCTTCAACAGTTTGCAACAAATTATGGAGTTGCATCAATGTCGTTTCAGTGTTTTTCAAATGATAAGTAAATATGAATTCATCATAACAAGTAGGAAAATAATTAATAACCAAATTCCTTGTCGAAATTCACATTGAGCTATTCCAGCCTTTCCACATGTCTCTGTATTTCCTGCACATGAGCACACATAATTTCTTCTTCCTTCAACCTGCACGCCATTAGGGATTCGACGAATTCATAGTGTTCTTGTCTAGATTTATTTTGAAACATTTCACCAAGTACTTGATTCATTTCATATTGATAGGAGTCATCATAGGAATATTGCAGGTTTGGTGCCATATTGGTTATCATGATACAAGCAACCTTTTTGTAGCGTCGTCAACTTGTTTGGCATTAGCAACAGTTTCGTCAGGAGTACCAGTTTCCATGTTAATATCAGGAATAGGGTTATCTAGAGCATAATCTTTTTTCTCATAATGAAGAGTCATTTTCAAATTGCACACCCACACCATGTAGTTCGGACCATTGAGCTCCATTAACAATAATATATTCGAGTTATCTCATTATTTCCACTTTATAGTCCTAAATTAGTGTTTCGGTTAACCATGCATGTTCTACTAATGACTAACAAAGAAACGATGTACAATTTCTTGGATTAGCATACAAATTCACATTTTCCGAAGCAACTAGATAATGAATTTGGATGTGCTATAGTACTTTATGTTATACTTTTAATGAGGTTTACACCTATCAGAACTCTTTTGGCTAACGACAATCCACTACATAAAGAAGCGGTGGGTGAAAAAGGACACCCATTTAATAGTCATTTTATAGGTCGTTTCCTTATACATCTCTTATAGCATGACTTCATGAATGAGTCATAGTCTTGGTTTGACTGACGAATTATTATTCGTTTACATATAGTATTATATACTCTTATAAATATATGTAAGGGTGTATTTTTAAATTTTAAAGAATACAAGGTTTAAATCTTATTAACTTCATTGACAATTAATCTATATTTAAACCATTTAAGATTTATTAATTATCTTTTAACTAAACATTTAATTAATTATATTAAATATTTAAATAATTAAACAATTATCTTAATTAGAGTTTTAATTCAATAATATTAATTCTTTATTTTCTTCCTTGATTTTTGAATTAGGCTTTATCCAATTACCTATTTTAAATGTTTAGATGTTAACCAATTAAAATAATCATTTATATCTAGTAATTATCCTACAATTCAAAAAGGCAAGAAAATCTCGATACTTAATATACCAGGCCGCGCCACGCCAGGAAGAAAAGCGTGTCGCGCCCTACGATTCACATGTATTTTCTATTTCTTCAGTTTTCACTAATGCCTATATAATAGAAAATTGAAGGCTATGATACCAATGATAAGTTTTGTAGGTTAAGAAACAAAAGATTTACGCATGTAACCTGATATACCATGTAGAGTGCGCTACGCCAAGCAGAAAAGCACACCACGCCCTACCATTCACATGTACTTTTCTATTTCTTCATTTTTTTCACTAATGCCTATATAATAGAAAATTATAGGCTCTGATACAACTGATGAGTTTTGTAGGTTACAAAACAAAAGATTTACAAAACAAAATCATAAAACTATTTGATGGGCACATGCAACCTAGAGATCTACATAATGTTCCCGTTATAGCAACATACTATGAAACTAAAGATCTAATCTATGTATTATCGAAAATCAAAAAGACTAGAGTACATACCTTTAGCTATAATAGAATATAGCAACCTTGAATCTTTAAATATTTCTTTGGAAAGCAAGCACCAATTGTGTGGATGCCTCTAATTGTTCACAACCAATACCTTAGAAACCCTAGTAACGATTTGGAGAGAAGAGGAAGAGAAAAATATGATTTCAGCTTGTTAGTATGTAGGGATCGGATTTTATAAGACTTAGGGTCTTTATATATAGTTGGTTAATCTCCAGGATAAACTTTGGTTTGAATAACTAGATATTCAGATTTAATCTATTCAGATCCGTATCCTTATCAGCTACCAGGAGGCTTACAGAACTCTTCTGGAACCCCTTTAACGCCATCCAAGCCATGGAGGGTTCTAAAATCCCTTCCTTGCTTAACAATTAAACAATTGCAATTCAACCCTTGCACCTTTTATTAATTCTAATTAATCCAAATTAATTTCCATTTTATTCTGATTCATTTTAAACTAATTTGTAGCAATTTATAATTATTTTAGTAATCATATAATAATTTAACAAACCATTTCCTCAGTCTCCTAAAGTTTTTCGTAGCTAATTCTAGTTATTGAGGGAAACCCAAAGAGGCATTTTATTTTATTCCATAAAGTTATACTAATTTAGTTATAACCTTAGACACCTAATCCGACACATATAACATGGTATCAATGAAATTCTCATATGAGTTCAAAAGACAACATAAGAAAATGAGAGCCTGATCTTCATCTTTAATCTTCACATCAAGCCCTTGTAAATGAAAGATAATATGATTGAAGTTATCCAAATGATATTTCACTTGGGTACTTTCATACATTCTAAGAGTGTACAAACGTGGCTTATGATACAACATGTTCATTAGAGAATTGTTTTGGTACTTTTCACTAAGTTTCTCCCAGAGCCCAAAAGAACTTGTTTGATCCAAAACTATTCTTAGTACTTCATCTGTCAAACTCAATAAAATGGAACTATGTGCCTTCGTTATAATATCCACCTTATTTTCAATTGACATGTCCTTTGGCAGTTTTGCTTCTCCTTCCACTATCGTTGCGCATCCTTGTTGAGCCAAAAGAATCCTCATCTTCACCTTCAATAAAGTGAAGTAATTTGAACCATTGAACTTCTCTAAGATAAACTTGTGAGACGAAATATTCAATCACGGGAACACAAATCGCGTCTCTGATACCACATGTTAGGAAGTAATACAGATAAAACACGAAACCAAAAGCAAACAAGACACAATATTTATGTGGTTCGGTCAAGGTGACCCATGTCCATTGGAAGGAGGGAGTATTCTTTATTTATGAGTTCTCAAATAGAGGTTACAAGTACACATTAACACAGATTCACCTATAACTTTAGAGATCAATACACTTACCAATAACTAGCAGGCATCCCTATTTATAGAATATGAATCAAACCTAAAACCCTAATGGGCCAAGCCCATTAAACCATAGGCCCATGAGAGGTGTCAACAAATCATAATCCACCATGCAATAGTGTTTAGAACCTTCATCCTTGAGATACATCACATGAGCATCATCAGTACACATAATGGAGTACCATGAGCCATAGTGGAGCATGATGATGCACAAATGGTGCATCATGAACAATAATGGTGCATCAACCATCATAGTGGTCCATCATGTTGTATTCCGTGAGAATCTTCAACTTTTGAGCATCCTTGAACAATCTTGAGCCTCATAGTGAGCATCATAGCATAAGTGGCTCATCAAGGGATAGCATGGCTCATCAAGGCACATGTGGTGCACCTTAAATATAAATGGCACACCTGTTTCACAAATCGCATATCCAAGATTGTAGATAGTGCATCCACTCTCTAAGTCGTGGACTCACTCCAAAATGGCACATCCTTGCTTCATGGCACATCAAGAATGCTCCATTCGCTTCTCAGGATTTCCATTCCCTTCTCAGATGCTCCATTCCTTTCTTAGGTGCTCCATTCCTTTCTCAGGTGCTCCATTACCTCCTTTAAATGATCTTTTCCTTTTCCAGAAGATCCATTCATTTGTTAATTGATTTATCCCTTTGTTAGATGATTTGTTCCTTTCTTAAATACTCCATTGAACTCCAAGTGCTCCATTGAGCCCAAATTCTCCATGATAATACTCCAAATGCTCAAGTTTCATTTAACATTAATAATTAATACCTTTTATAGTTCTAAAACATTAATTATTAAAGTCTAGAATCCAAGTTGCAAAACAAATATCAAGCTAGGTATCATGTATCCTAGTTATCTAATTCAATAAGGTTGGTAGCAATTACCAACTATATCCAAATATAATTCCTAGCTGTATGAGATCTTTAAAAATCTTTGTTAATTGGTATGTTTAATTCAATCTATGCCTCGAGTATTTAATGCTTAAGTGTCCTTTATCATAAAAAATTATCGGTCAAATCATCCAAATTGAAAAACTTATGCTATAGGCCCAAAACTAGTTATAGGAATCGCGAAAACACTTCGACCATCAAAATACAATCAATTTATTCCACCATGGTTATAAAAGTGACATGGAGGTGTTTTTCAAAAGGACGTCATAGATTTACATTTTGAAAAAGGGTTTTATATATTTTATAATTCTAGTTTTCAAAACATATGATATAATGGATATTAAAGCCATCAATATACCATGATACATTTATTAAAAAATAACATCTTCATATTAGGATCTTTATAACAACATCCAATTTTATTATCTATTTCGAAGCGATCAATTTTAAAATTAATATCTTATGTTAATGTTTAATGATGACTGCCAAAGAATCAATTTTAATCCTTTTAATATAACTTCCTTCTACTAATAAGTTTTGGATTTTGGATACGTTTCGAAAATCATTATTTTAATGTTATTAATTTTAGTATTTCAGAATTTTCCGTTATGAAGTTTTAAAATGTAAAACTTCTTTCATTCTAAAATCATATTTAACCTCTTATGTTAAAAGATCAAATTTTGAAAACAAAACTCTATATAATGATTATAATGCTCAAAATATTATTTAGCTTGCCAAATACTTTTTTCAGCCAAGCCTAATATCAATATTAAAATAAACATCACAAACATTCAAATGTGCGTAAACCAAACTATAAAACTAGTGACAATTATGTGAACCATCATAAGAATTGTCAAGTCCAAAACTAAGATACTTAAAAACCAAAACCCTACATGATGTCCTCAAGCTCCCACTTGCTAAAACCATTCTTTCCAAGATCTTCAATGATCCATAAAGTGTTGGAAATGCCATCATAACCGTGGTATGTCATGGCTTGCTCGAAAATGGTCATCTTCATCAATTTTGTTATATTTTATATAAAACAAACTACTATAATACTAATATATTATTTACAAAAATAAACAAGATGAAAAAGTCACTATTTAATTATTACATATAATATGAATAAATAAATATTACAACCATTTTAAAAATTAACACAACCAAAATCTCAAGGGGTCCATGGCTTGTTTATGCACAAAAAAATAAATTTATATAAAAACAATTATTTGTTTTTATAAGGAAATTTTTATGACCCAAAAGTTCATGTAAACTTTTGGTCACAAAAAACAGCTTTTATAAACTTTTTAAAATTGCCATAGAAAACATGTATGAACATTTAAGAAAATCATTAATGTTTTCCAAAAACCATGATTTTACAAATAATCTAATAATCTAAACATGCATGCAAAAAAAATGGATCTGATACCACTTGCTGGATTTTACTAAAAAATTCAGTTTCAAAAATGACAAAAGAAACAACGGAGGCATTATAAAGTTTGAATAAAATAACACAATTTTATGCCCACTAATGAAGATTAAAGCACAAACATGAAAGGATAAAAAATTAACAACATTTGAAGACTTTGAATTCTATTAGGAGTTTGGAAGTTGATGGAGCTAGAAAGAACAGAAAATAGGGTTCCTCTAAAAAAGTCCACCAACAAGTTATTAAGGCCTTGGATTCTAATCCATGACTTGCAATATTAAGCTCTTAATATTTTAATCACAAATCATAAATTTTCTTCAAAGAGACTTCAAGTATCAAGCTTATTCCTTTTAGTACTATCACCTTAAGAAAAAAGAGAGAATAAATAGGGATATACATTTTTGGCATAAGAGAGAGAGAGAGAGAGGATTGAAAGAATTGAAGCACATTATAAACAAGTTATTATCATTTGTGTCTTAACACTTTAAAACCTATGTTTAATGATTAAATCCAAACATGCTTCTAAAGAATGACATTTTAATACAATAAGCGTTAAGGATAATTCTTTTCCCCATGGTAATCAACATATTTTCCAGGAAGGCAAGAGGGAAGAAAATTGCTTACACTCTTTCTTATTAGCACATGTTATGTACATTTTATACAAAAATCTTTTACGTCTAAAAAGATGTACATGACATTACAAATCATAACTTATGATATTATTTTGATACTAACATTGAAAATTATTATTTTCACAAAATATTAATTTTCAATAAATTGAAACATTGATGTTTTGTAGTCTTTTGATTTGTTGTTGATGACATCACCTTCGCCTCTTTTACCATCTACCTCTTTGACACTCATCTATAACATCCTAAAATTGTAATTTAGGATGTTGACGTAAAATAATGACTTAAAGTAATGAATGGTACATGTTGGTGCTAATGGAAAGACCAAGGCCCGAGTGACATGTATAATCGGGAAAAATGTGAGAAATTATGCCAAGCATACAATATATGTTAGATTATAGTGAAAAATAAATTAAGGAACATTATAATATGTATATGAAGTTAATTGGTGCAAAAAAATGCATCACTTTGACATTAATACGAAAGAATAGCAAAGTAAGTTGTTATAGTTGGTAAAAAAGGACAAAGTAAGTTATTATAGAGTGCAAAACTTATAGTTGAAGTAAACATGTAAATGGATCATGGTGTATGAGTTAAATCAGATAAAATTGTTTTTGTATGGTTCAATTCATATAAAATTGTTGGGAACACAAAACAAGCGCATATATATATATATATATATATATATATATATATATATATATATATAGTATCAAAAGTATTTCCAATAACATCAGAGTGGTACCAAAATCATAAGTATCAAATTTCCTGTGGACGCAATGCAATCATGATGGACTCTTCCCCTTGGAACTAGAAGTACCTAAAATGTTTAAACCACGGAACCAAAAGAACAAAGCTTAGTGAGTTCCCCCAAAATACCACATACCATACATAACAGGTCTATTTCAACCCCAAAAAGGTTCCATGGGTAAAATCATAGTCTTATCCCCTGCTATGGGCCAAATCATGGTCATTACTTGTATAAGTGTCAGGGGCTAGATCCTAGTCTTCCATACAATTACAAAGGGCCAAACCCTAGTCTTTCATGCAAATTCCAGGGGTTGAACCCTGGCCTTCCATACAAATTCTAGGGGCCAAACCCTGCTCTTCCATGCAAGTATCGTGAATACAACTAGCATCCTACATAGTATAGTGAGAAAACTCACATCACAATGATATCACCAGCTAACAAGCTCACACAGCTAAAAAACGGGTGCTACACACCTCCTACGGAATCATTCAAGGTAAATCCTTACTCTACCTTATAAAAATAAAAATTTGAACCAAGAGTCAACCGATGTTAAAAGTCATTGCTCAAAGTCAAAATAATCATCAACTGGCTTCTACGTCGTCGCCAACCCATGGTCACGTCGTGGCTAACGAATCTAGTTCTGATCCAAAACTTCAATTACGAACAAATCATTCATGAATAACCCGATATACACATCATGGTAGACATGCCACCACATTATTGCTCACTCCAGAAAAAACAGTCACGGAAACCCTGATCCATCATGTCGTGGCACCCAAGTGGCTACGTCGTGGGTACTGACTGAAGATAAATTATTTGTATAAGACCTTAGCTTAAACTTTCTAGGTGGATTCTAAGGACCCTAGTGGTCCATAAAAATGTCAAATTTATGGACATGAATGACATATGCATGTCCTTCACTCAACTAGGTCATAATGAAGAGAAGTGACTTAAAATCCCAAGCAAGATCCACAAATCTCAACCAAATACTAGATCTGAAAGATATAAGGGTCAAGGGACCTAGGTGAGCCATAAAGTTGCAAACATTATCTCATTAGAAAAATCAAAACTCATCAAATATGGAAAGGTGATCATAAAGATGGAAAGGTGTTGCTTGTGCCTCACATAACCCTATAATTGATACATCTCAATATACTACAAATTCATCCATGCCCTTGGGAAGTGTTAGCATTGGAACCTCACATAACTTCTACCTCAATGTCTCAAATGTCGCCATCTGATCAAGCCCCTACCAAAAAGTGACATTCTTCTTTGTCAACTGGGTCTAAGGAACAAAAATCTTGGAGAAATATTAAATGATTCTCCGACAATACCCTACCAAACCCAGGAAACTCCTAATCTTAGAGGGACACTCGGGACCTCCCACTATTCACCACCTCACATTTGGCCAGATCGACAAATATACCATCCTGGTTGACGAGGTGACCAGAGAACTGTACCACGTATAACCAAAACTTGCACTTAGAGAACTTTGTGAAAAGTCTCTCCCTCCCTAAAGTCTCCAGAACCTGTCATAAGTTCTCCGTATGTTGCTCCTTGCTCTTGGAATAGACCATGATATCATCAATAAACATAATAATTAACTGGTCCAACATCATTCTGCACACCCGGTTTATGAGATCCATGAACAATGTTGGTGCGTTGGTGAGCCCAAAAGGCATCACCACAAACTCATAATGGCAATAACGAGTCGTGGAAGCAGTTTTCAGCACATCCTCTTCCCTGAACCTCACCTGGTGATAACCCGGACTCAAATCAATCTTGGAAAACCAAGATGCACCCTGAAGCTGATTAAAAAAATCATCAATCCTTGGCTGTGGATAACAATGCTTCACTGTTAGCTTATTTAATTCTCGATAATCGATACACATGCGATGAGATTCATCCTTATTCATCACAAACAAAATCGGTGCTCCCAATGGAGAACTACACGACCTGATAAACCCCTTGTGCAACAGTTCCTGTAGTTGTGTGGACAACTCATGCATCTCCGGTGGTGCTAAGTGGTATGGTGAGTTGGATATCGTGACAGCAACCTAAACCAAATAAATCCAAAACTCTACCCACCTCTCAGGAGGCACTCCCTGAAAATCCTCGGGAAACACCTTTGGTAAATCTCGAACAATATGTACATCACCCACAACCTTATTCTCTATAACCCGAGTATCCATAACATATGCCAAAAATCCAGAGCATCCTTGCTGCAGATACCTCCTTGCTCTCGCAATGGAACAAATAGTTGGCCTTCGCTGAGTACCCTTGCCATGAATAACCAGCTCTCCCCCACTTGGGGTTTTAACTATCACCAGATAATGCTCGTAATCAATGATATCCATATTTTGGCTCAACAAATCCATGCCCATAATAATTTTTGTCCCTCGTAAAGGAATAGGGACAAGATCAATTAAGTAATTCTCGTGGAATAGCTTGAGAATGCACCCCCGATGAACCCTCAAAAAAATTATAGTAGGACCATCAGAAATCTCCACCTCTAAAGGATAATCCTATGCTCCTGGAGCGTCATCGAACTTCTTGCTAAGCGTAAGAGACACGAAGGATCGGGTGGCCCCCGAATCGAAAAGAACATGAGTCGACATACCATTAACTAAGAACATCCCTAAATATGAGAAGATAAAACATAAGCACTAATAGTTAAAGCATGGAAATTTTAAAATAGATACATACTAGTAACAACATTTGGCGCTGCTTGGGCCTCCTCGGCTGTCAACTAAAAAGCCCAGCTCCTCACCATAGGAGTCTGTGCCATGACCCGGCGGCCATCAATGATCCTCAATGTGGCAGGAGCTAGTGTCGCCACCGCTCCTCCTGACAACCTTAAACGATCGGCCTTCTTGTGGCTCGTCTAATTGCAATGAAAACAAATCAGACCCGATCCTTGAGGGTAATCCCAGCTAACATGATTTGTCATGTCGCACCAGTAGTAGCCCAAACCCACTGATTAATAGACCCCATTGTTCGGTTTCCCGAACTTTCCATAACAGCCCCGGCCTTGCTGACCTCTAGATCATGAATCAAAAGTCTTGGGCCTCTTCGTCGGGACCTCAACAGCCTGAAACTGAGTTGGCTTATGCTTTATCCAAATCTCCAACTCAATCTCCCTCTCTTTAGCCTTGTCTATCATATACTGCAAGATCTTGCATCCCGACATGCTAATCAACTACCAATATCATCCTTAAACATATCTTGGTACATCGACTTCTTCATCTCTTCATCTACTACATATTGCGGAACCAAAAAAGCTATATCCCTGAACTTAGAGGTGATCATCGCCATAGTCTCTGTCGTCTTGCGAAGTTGCTAAAACTCCCTCACTAACTGTTTCACCTCAATAACAGGCACAAAGTCCAATATGAATCTCATAAAAAATCAGGCTAGGTCATGGCCTCCACGACCTCAACTCCTAAGTCATGAATAACCTCTTCCTACCAGTCGCAATCTCGATCCCTCAAAAGGCAAGATACAAATCTCACCTTCGATCCCTCAGGGCACACCCTCGTTCGATGAGTGCTCAACATATTTGTAATATACCATCTGCTGAAAATAGGGTCTTTCTTCACGAAGAGCTATAGGGCTCCAAAACCCTTGAACTCCCGAAATGTGAGAGTCCGAGCCCCAAACTAACCACCTGCAATCTCTTCAAGAAAAAGTGTAACACCTATTCCAAGTAAATGATTTATTTATGTTTTCGGTCAATTAAATATGTAAAGTTATGAATTTTGATATGATCAAGATGTAAGGAAGGATACCTCACGACGTGACCATCGATGCAGAAGTGCGCATCCATTTTTGTGGGTCACAACGTGACGATCAGGTGATCATGACATGATGGCCACCTGGGGATTACCCCTTATTCTTGGTTTTTATTCCCTATTTAAGGGAAGTGAGGGCTATGGTTTTCACACCCTCAGCCTCCATCACCTCGCTTCACCCTCAAGAAAACCCTAATCCTCCATTATTGATTGTGAGCTCATTTCTGGTGATTTATGACCTAGAAGAAGAAAAGAGAGTTTTGGTGCATCATCCCAGCTAACAAACCTCTTCCCCATAATCTTGAGCTGCCTTAGGGCTTCTAAGTCCTCAAGTTCCTGCCTTTTTAACTCAATCATGTTAGATCTAGAGTTTTGTCCACTTTTCTCAATGATTGGGGAATTTTGAGGGTTGGAAACTCATAAAGTTGGCAAATGTATGAGTCTTGAGGCTCCTTTGTGATCCTTTGTCCAACATCTGGAGAATTAGTGAGCTATGAGTCCATGCATGAGACCAAATCTCATTTTTCCTTCATTTTTAGCATAGCTTGTGTCCAAGACATGAATTGGACATGCATGTATAAAAGCAATGATTTTTATGGGTTGTTGGCATGGAGAATGCGTTTTGGAAAGTTTGGGTGCTTGGCTTGAAGGATTAAGAACATAAAGCATTAAGTTGTTCAGAGCGATCCTTAACACGTGACAAGCTGGTTGTTACGACGTAACGATGGCCAGCTCTACGAATATTTTGTCTTAATGTTGTCATAACATGACTAATAGGTGGCCATGATGTGACAATCAGCTGGGGATGACTTTGACTGTTGACTTTAACCCTGGTTGACTTTTGGCCAAATTTAGGGATTTAAGGTGTAGGCTAAGAGGTTACTTCGTTACTGCCATTAGGTGTCTCATTGTACATGTCTTATCTATGTGAGACATGTTGTTTCTTGTTGTTATCTGCAAGGTGAGTCTTTTCACTGTATTTCTTATGCCATAGTGTGTGTGCATGTTGACCAGCTGGGGTCTTATTTGTTGATTCTTGTTTTATGATACTGACCTGTTGATAGATCTAGGTGTGCTGTTAGTCATGGGGACTTTTGATAGTCCCTAGGGTTACTAGTAACTCATAAGGCATGTTGTTAGCCTACATGGCGCATTGTTAGCACACATGGCATGTTGTTAGCCCATTAGGACTGCTCATAGTCCCCAAGAATGGTTATAACCCATAATTATTTATTTATGTTGTGTTGTATGTGATATTTTTGGGAACTCACTAAGCTTAGCGCTTACATTTGTGGATTTGAATGTGTTTCAGGTACTGCAGATGATTATAGGAAGGCGAAGGATTGACTGTAGACTCTCCTCAGTAGTTTTCATGATTCTGCATTTTGAGATACTCTGATATTGGGATGACTATATTTTGATACTTATGATTTTATTGACTTGGCTTTCGTGGAAACTATGTTTTTACATAATTTAAAAATGAAAATTTTGGTTGTTATTTTTGGGACGTTACAAGTTGGTATCAGAACCCTAGTTTGAGGGATTTGGATGAACATTCGTGTGATTCCAGACTCAAATAAGGATCTGAGGAATTTTAACAAAAGCTTTTCGGAAAAGATTAATTATAAAACATGAAAAGGAGGTTGCGAAGTGTATAGTCGGCCAGAGCTTGAAAGTGATTTCCCAAAATATCCATACTTGTCATATATGTTGTGATTGAGTTGTTGATATAAGAGTTGCTAGAAATGCATGCTGGTTAATAAGCTTTGGATCCCATCAGGATTTGCAGGGTAGATTTGCCTGATTTCGTGATTCCTTGTAGCCTAGGGAATGCTTGTGATGTTATGCTAGAAGTTGGAGTTAATATTGTTAATTTATATGTGTACACTATATAGTTATACATAATTAGGATTATATAGCCCTAGAATGTCTGGTTTAGCCTTATTTCCTATTTCTTGACTGGTTGTGGATTTGGGGTAGAATCATTTATTCGACCGTCTTTCAAATTGTGGATTATGTATGATTGGTATACGTAAAGTAGTTACCGATATTAGTGGAGACTTATAGCAATGCGAGAGTTGGTGGAGGGAACCTAGGACGAGTGCCTAAGAGTTAGGTCTGGTTGTATGAAGCATATAGACATGTGTACTAATGCATGTAGTGTGAAGTGGAATAGTAAATTGGGGTATTGGGAGAAAATCTTAGTCAAACACGGATAGGTGTGGAAGGTATTATGGGCCCATACTAGTGAAAACACAGGATTTGTACGCGATTCATGAAGAGTCTCGAGACTGCTAAGAAGTTTGTAGGAGTTGTGTATAGTATATGTGTATGATATGGCCTGATTGTTTGACCTGTTTTTTTTAATGTTTCAGTATGGTGGTGACTACTCGAGGTTCATGCTCTAGTGATCTGAAAAGACTGGGTTCCATTGATAATGAGATCTGTAGGATCATTTCCGCTGAGGTAGCAGCAATGATGAGGGAGGCGATCCCGTAGATGTTTGGGTCTATTAAGACCACATTGATCGAGCAGTTCGACGGGTGCTACACCACTATCATTGACATTGTCATTGTCCCATCCACTGCAGTCGTTTTTGTTGCAAGGTTTCATGGGGGTGATTCGATGCAATACCAAGAATTCAAAAACACGAAGCCCCAAAAGTTTGATGAAACCAAAGACCTGAAACTGCGATGAGATGGATTTATGATGTTGAGGGGTGTTTTTATACTTGTGCGTATCCCGAGGATCTGAAGGTTCGATTAGAGCTGAACCTTCTTCGCGTGGGAGTGAAAGATTTGTGGAAGTTTGGGACTACTGGTTATTCACATGCGGAGCGGGCCATAGTTTCATGGAGCAATTTACCGAGATGTTTCGTGATGATTATGTAACTTTGGTTGAGAGAGAGCGGTTGTCCCATGAGTACCTGTTGCTCAAGCAGACAACATATTCAGTGATCGAGATCACCTTGAAGTTCCATGAGAGATCTTTGTTTTTGTCCAGAGTATGCTTCCTCGGAGCTGGTGCGGATGACCCGGTACTTGAGTATGCTCAAGAGGGATATCAGGGAGTTTGTGACTAACACCAAATACCGTTCATTGGCTGAGCTGTAGTACAATTCCAGGAGGAGTGATATTGAGTTGGAGACGCAGGAGAGAGAGGGTGAGATGGAGAGTTAGAGGAGGGAGAAGATAATTGTCCCAGTTCAGTCGCATCCGACGACTAAGTGGTTCAAATCCGATGATTCGTGGTCTGGAGGACAGAAGGGGCCACACCTGCAACAAGTTCTGTAAGAGTCATGAGGGTCGTTGTTAGGTAGGGACGGTATGTTACATGTGTGGCAAGGAGGGGAACTTTGAAAAGGACTGCTCGAAGGGTTTACATGTTTGTTTCTGTCGCAACCAGACGAGCCATGTGCGGGTCGATTTTCCATTACATGCCTCGAGATCAGTGCAAACTTCAACTCCTGTGACTATACACATTACTTATGGGTTCCAGGGGAAATTTGAGGCCCTAAAGGCCCAAGGAAGAACCTTAAAATTGACAGCAGAAGAGACTAGGTTGGCCCTAAATGTTGTTAATAGTATGTATCTGTTTATATTTCTGTCAATTTATATTTTCCTGTATGCTTATATCCATGCTTATGTAGGTGCATTCCTAATGAATTCATTATCTGCGTTAGTGTTGTTTGACTCTTGTGAGAGTCTATCTTTTGTGTCGTCATCTTTTAGCAGAGATTTTCATGTTTTCCTTGAATCATTGGATCGACCCGTGGAGGTCGCCATCGCTGATGACCGCACTGTTTCAGCCTTGGATGTTTACTATGACTGTATGTTAGAGATTTTTGGGGTGGAATTTCTAACATAAATTATTCCTATTCCGATGAGAGATGTATATATGATTGAAGGTATGGATTGCTTGAGCTAGTTTGGGAAACTGATCGGCTGTCAGCGTAAGCTAGTGGTAGTCCGTTCCCCAAGTCAGGGAGAGCTAATCATCTTTGGGGTGGGGACTATACTTTGTTCCACCTTCTGTTCGGACGCCAAGGTACCATATCACCTTTCACCACATAAGATGCAGGAGTTCTCCTTACAACTCTAGGAGTTGTTAGGAAGGGATTCATTCGCCCTATTAGTTCGCCTTGGGGAGAACTGATCCTTTTTTGTCAAGAAGAAGGATGGTTCACACCGGATGTGCATTTATTACCAGGAGTTGAACAAGTTAACGGTGAAAAGCTGTTACCTATTGTCGAGGATTGATGACCTTTTTGAGCAGTTACAGGAAGCGTCTTGGTTCTCCAAGATCGATTTGAGGTCAGGCTACCATTATATGAGGGTTAGAGTTTCTATACTTGTTATGGCCTTTATGAGTTTGTGGTGATGCCTTTTGGGCTCACCAATGCACCATCGAGGTTAATGGACCTCATGAACTGGGTGTGCAGGCTGATGTGGGATCGCTTTGTGATTGTCTTTATTAATGACATATTGTACTAAGACCAAGTAGCGGCATGATGAGCACCTTCGTGAGATTTTTGGGGTTCTATAGATAGAGAGGTTGTACGAAAAATTATACAACTGTGAGTTATGGTTACATAAGGTTTAGATTTTGGGACACCTATTCAATTAGAATGGTATTTTGGTCGATCTGGCCAAGATTGAGGTAATAATTCAATGGGAGATTCTGAGGTCCCCGTCAGAGATATGGAGTTTTCTTAGGTTGGTTGGGTACTACATGAAGTTTATTCGAGGCTTCTCTAAGATTGTAGTTCCTCTTACTAGGTTGACCAGGAAGGATGTCACTTTTTTTTGGGGGCTTGAGTAACAAGTGGCTTTTGAGATCCTACGACAGAGGCTATATGAGGCGCTGGTTCTAGAACTCCACAAGGGAGTTGATTATTTTATGGTATAATGTGATGAATTTGTTTTAGGTATGGGAATCATTTTGATGTAGAGGGTTCATGTGATAGTGTATGCTTCAACATAGTTGAAGCCTCACGAGGAAAATTATCCTGCTCACGATCTGGAGTTGGGGGTTATGGTTTTCGACCTCAAGATTTGGCATCGTTATCTATATGGGGTCCGATGTACTATTTACACGGATCAAAAGAGTTTGATATATTTCATGGATCAACCAAATATGAATATGAGGTAGCGTAGATGGCTTGATGTGATTAAGGATTATGACTATGAGAGCTTTTACCATCCGGGGAAGGCCAATGTGGTGGCTAATGGTATGAGTCGCAAGATGGTTGGTACTCCCATTCGAGACCTATATTTGAGGATGATCATTATCTCACCTCTTCTAGATATGATCAAAGTAGCTCATGCTGAGGGATTCAAAAAGGAAAATTGGAAGAAGTAGAAGATCATAGGGTAGAGTGATAGATTCGTTACCGATAGTCGAGGGCTTTTGACCCAATACGTGTGAGTTTGGATTTTTGTTTCTGAGGGAGTCAATCCGACAGTATTAGAGGTGGTGCGTAAGTATAGGTTTTTTATTCATCCTAGAGCCACCAAGATGTATTGAGACCCGAGGCTTGGTTATTGGTGGCCTTGCATGAAGCAGAAGATAACATAGTTTGTTGAGAGGTGCCTGGCCTGTAGGAATATCAAGGATGAGCCTCAGAGACCGCACGACAAGTTGCAGCTTTTAGAGGCCCCATGTGGAAATAGGAGAAGATGACCATGGATTTCACCACCAAGTAACCGCTGTTGGCCAAAGGACTCAATGTTATTTGGGTTATTATGGATCGGCTGACCAAGAGTGCCCATTTTCTTGCTATTCGGGAGAGCTTGTTGGCTGAGAAATTGGTTGACATTTATATTCGAGAGGTAGTGGCTCATCATGGGGTTCCTGTGTCAATAGTCTCGGATCGGGATGTTTGGTTTACTTCCAAGTTTTGGAATAGGTTCCATGAGGATTTGGGAACCAGACTGTTGGGTTTTTATTCGAAATTTGTTTCAAAAACATAAACATAGCAACATAAGACTTTAGATTTAAACAAAATAAAACTAGTTTTATTCCCATGAAATGATCATTTTGCAATACTTAGAAAGATTAAAACAACTATAAAAGGAAAGCCTTACAACATTTTAAGACTTTGATTCCTTTTGGCAATTAGGAAGTTGATAAAGATGGCTTTAAGCTCCAAAGAAGAAGCTCTCTAGAAGTATCCACTAAGAAAGAACTATTCCACCAAAATATGCTAGTATAACACTTGTAAAATGTTTCTCTTAAGCTTTAAGACATATTCCAAAATATGCTTAAATAGAAGCAACATTCAAGCACTTAATCTCTACACCAAAACGCAAGAAAAAGAGGAGTGAAAGAGGCTCCAAAACCTATGGTTTTGGTAGCCATCTTTAGAGGGAAAGGGTAAAAAAATCAACTTGATTCATTAGTTTGGTCTTCTTTAAGTACCAACACATGTAACCAAAAGCAAAGACCAAAAAACAAAAGTGGTAAAGGCTTTCTTACATGTATGGAATAAAACTACTTTTTATATAATTAAATAAACTCTAACTAGTTTAATAAAATATAAATATAAATTATAAATAATCATACTTAATGATATATTTCATAAGTTGTTATTTCTCCAATAAATTTTATTTTCATGAATAATAAATTCCAAATTGTTGATAAAATATTGTTTCCAAAATATTTTTTTCCAATTAAAAACAAGTGTTGATATATTTATTAATAATAAGGTTATACTAATAAATATTCAATTGATGGTAACTTGTTATAAGGTGTGACCCTATAGGATCATATGTTATTAGCAATATCATTCTATAATGACTCTTGAACATACAAGATCTTTCAATCTCCAAATTGCACAAGAATCATCATAGATTGATATAGACAATGGTGAACATTTAACAACATTTCACTGCCCATCAATAACGCATGACGAGGATTGCTATTCATCAACATCTAATTCCCAAAAGCTCAAATCTTCAATTGATGTATAAGGTAAGTTTATCAATTATCCCTTTGTTACAAACATCTTGTTGAACATGAGACTTGGATCGCAGTAAATCTCATTTGGAGTTCAACTTTGGGTAATGTGCATTAGATGTCTAACTCTCAATACATAAGAGGAACAAATCCCATATTGACTACATAAGCCTCTTGTATAGTTAACACCATACCTGAAAATGGCTTTTATAACTGCACGATTAAGGATCAACATTTAACCATATCAAAGCACAGTACTCCCTATACTTAATTCCTACTATGTATCTCAGGTGTTAAGGATACAAAGGTAGTACCTTTTAATCAAGTATCACTCATAAATGCGATCTATGAGATGATATTGATGCAGGTCCATTCAATACTAATTCTATGACAAGTATCTATGAAACTTGGTTACAACCATTTGCCTGTTTTCATCTAGTGAGAGTTAACAAATCCAATTAATATTAGTCTTACTTCATAATTTCTCCCACAATTATAACCAACTATGAACTTTTAGAATAATAAGATTATTCATGGATTAAACATGTTAAAATAGAACACAATAATAATTAATGTGATTATCATATCCCAATATATCTAAGCATTATGTAATAGTTGTTGTTACAATGTTCCAATATCCAAATACTAAATCCAAATCAAAATTCCATTTCTAGAATAATAAAATCGTACAGCTAAAGTGTGACCATTCATACTTAGCTCAAAAGAAGGACTTTATTAATGGGTCTAACTAATTTTAATTTACATGAAGTCTGCAAATACTATTAGACTTTACTTCTAAGGGGCCGTTTGTTTGCCTCTTAATTAGAAAATTAAGAGGCACCCTCTTAAATTTTCAGATATAGACTATTTGTTAGGCTCTTAAAAAAAACCTCTTAATTTTTTAAAATCCTCTTAAAAATTCAGAGATGGAGGTACATCTGAAAGAAAAAAAATGAATGTGTTTCCTCTCTTTCCCCTTTGCCAAAGCCCTTTTACACATCTCCTTTGCTCAAAGCTTCAACCGACTCCATCCTCATGTCGTCACCGTCGCCGTCCACGATTATCGTCGCCGCCTCTGTCTGCCAATTCCATCTTCGCCTCCGTTTGCCAGTTCTGTCACTGCCTTCTTCCGTTAGTACCGTTGCCGCCTCCCTCCTTCAATTCTGTTCCATCTGTTGTTCGATCTTCAAACTTCAATTTCTCTTCTTGTCGTTCGATTCAACAAGTTTTTAAGGTTCGAACACAACAGATGTCCACATCTTATCTGGTTTTCAAGCCAACGTTCAGCAGTGTGTGATTAGTCCATTGCCCATTCTAGGTAAGGTTTTTTCTTTCTTGCCCTAAAAATCGATTATCAATTCATATAGATGTTGTTTACTTTTTTTATTCCTAAAATCAGATGCCCTAAAACTTGATTATCAGATTTGTAGATGTATTTTTCTAGAGCTGTAGCCTTCTTTTGGATTTGTCTGGGGTTTTGGTTAATTAATCGAGGGAAGTGTAAGAAGACACTTTCAAGATTATATTACAGTTATAGTCTTTGTTTCTCAATCAAATTCAGGAGATTTTTTTTAATTCTAAAAAAGCTTTTTCCTCTTTAGATTGTAGTGATAAAACATAGTTGATGATTATGCCAAGAAGACGAAGCTCTTATGATTGGAATGTGGATCTGTATTGAACCAAATTGTTTAGTTGTCTCTTTTATTGTTTATTAGGATCATTGTTTAGATTTGGATATCAATATTCTTGTTTGAGCCATGTATTTCCTTGTACCTTACATGCTTGCACTTCATTTTGCATTCATATCTAGATAATCTATTGTTAAACTATGATACTAATGTTGCGCAACATGGTCAGAATGCTATAACAAGAAGTAGCATTATACTTCCAAAGTAGGTTTTTTTAATAAAGAAAAGGTTAAAAATATAATGTTGTAATTGAAAGAAATGATACATAAGGGTATAATGGTCATTTTTCTCATTCAGCACAACAATTCAGAGGTTCCAACCAAACAACATATTAAAAATTCAGATCTTAAAATTTCAGACCCTCTTAGAAATTCAGATCTCTTAAAATTTCAGACCTTAAAAATTCAGATCCTACCAAACAGCCCCTAAGTATAGTTAAATATCTTGGAGAATATGATTGGTGTTCTTTCGTGACATAGAGTCTCTTAGCTTGATTAAGTATACTCTTAAAGTCACAAAGATTTCTATGTGATTCTTGAATGACAGAAATCAACATAGTTTTTCAATGAACTCATTCATCCATTCATATTTGATTTCAACTTTTGAAGTAGTAGTGTATTCTTGTTTAGTAGATTGTGCAATTATGTTTTGCTTGGACCTCACTCCTACAAAACTTACTCTTCATTCCATAAGGAAGTCATAATCCAATTATAATTCATAATATATATATATATATATATATATATATATATATATATATATATATATATATATATCCGTTTGGAATTTAGCATCTTATGTAGCTCTTTCCATAAAGATATTCTTCTAAATTGATATTATCATAAACATTCTCCTAGTTTTTCTTAAGAACTCTTAAAATGTTCTTATAGTCATCTAGTGAGTTAACCATGTATCTAATTTGTATATCATCATAAGTTTATAGCATAATCATATACTTGGTCTTGTGCATAATATGACATAAATGATGGATTCATTTGCCAAGCAAATAGAATATAAATCATTTCATCTACCTCAAACCTATGTGCTAGGTCCTTTTGTGACAGGCTCAAAATGGTGTCATGTGACAATGCCAAGAATCCTCCAAAGGAATCTTGTATCTTGACCTCTTTCAATATATTGTTAATTTATGCAAAAGAATTTAAAACTTTTAACATTCATATTTATCTATCTTTATATATTTTACATTCCAAAAATGTATCTTGTAATTCCTAAGTCTTTCATTTTAGAAACACCTTCCCAGTCATGGTGAAACGACCTTCCATAGTCGGAATATGATTTCAAATGATTAAGTATTTCTCATTCATACAAGTTAGGAATATCACTATCCTCATACTAGGTCTTAGTAAACAGACATGTTCTTTTCATTTTGACACAAAAGCATACCTTGTATATTCCTATTAAAAATGACTATTCCAACCATGAGATGTTTGCTTCATATTCATAAGCGGATCTTAAACATTACACATTTTGTTAGGATAACATGGATTAAGAAAACCTCCAGACTAAACTATATAGATATCTTCTAGTAGATATCTATTAAGAAAATTGATCTTTCTTGAAATCTATTTACTATATCTCATAGTAAGTGAAGGTTAGTTTCGATCGGATACACGTCAAGTAAAATAAATAAGCAAATTAACTTAAACAAATAAAGACCAAAAAAAGTAAAGAACACGAGATATTCACAAAGTTCTCTTTCACCAAGAAATAGTTTCTTTTCACCAAAAAAACGAGTTGTCACAAAGACGGTCACCAAGACGTACATTAGGGTTTCACCCTAATGTTTTATATATACTAATATATACTAGTATATCCCTTAATTGAAGGGATTTTATCTAATCTATACTAAGAAACGATCATTAACACAAGGTTATCAGATATGCTATCTATTCTATACATATATGTATAATTACCTAATATACGAAGATTACATTATATTATATGACTACACGCTGAAGCTGATCTTCATGCTAACGCATATAATGTCTTGAGACGCTGGCGCTGATGTAGGCACTGATACTGGCGGTCAGTGTACAGAGTGTTTGACTCGTCAGATCATAAGGTGTGACCTTATAATCTCCCTTATCTGATGATGTCAAAACTATTCTTCTTCAGAGCAATCATTGAAATCAACTTTGTACAATTTATCAGCTTCTTTCAAAATTTCAGGCTTTACCCACATGAATTCATCAATTTGGAGTTCTTCCAATCTTTTGCTAAGCTCAAGAGAGATCATCACACTATATCCTTTTTCAAGTTCTATATGACTAAGTCCTTCCATGCGAAGATGAAATAAATGTTCAGTGGGTGCAGCGGGAAGATCGTCAGTACGTTAGAAGCACATATGGTTTTGACTATCAAGATATAAAATACCATGTTTTGGTTCTCTAATGAAATGTACTGAACTGGATCAACACCCACTGGAAGTTCGTTGTTGATGTATCGAGTTCCATATTGAAGAAGAAACGTAATATTCTTGGACCTTTTGGGAGCGCCTATTATTTCTGAAGTTGATGGTCTAGATGGACCAACTAATGGCACAAGATTCAGCTTCTTTAATTTGTTGAGCAGCTACTGAATTGCCAACTTCACCTCCTGAGCATGAATACCTTTATGTTTGTCGATAAGTTCCTGAATTTGTATCCACTCATTGTAGCCAAATTTGACCAGCTCATGAGCGAGTATAACATCAGTGTATTCATACTCAGTCTTCTTTCTGACCAAGTGAAGCTTCAGTGACTCATTCCCTGGTTTAGTACATCTTACCCTGATGATGGGATCAGATTTTGATCTTCGAACCAGAACATCTCCAAATTTCTTTCTATTGATCCTGACATTCAGCTTTGAAACTCTATGTTGTTTTCCCCATTATTGTTGAACATCTAAACATTCTTGTTTTTAACATTAATGCTTTGAACATCATCACTTTCATCAGCGGAAGCAAGAGCCTGAGCAAATTTAGTGGACCAACGTTCTTCTTTTCTAGCTTCTTTTCAAGCTCGAATGGAAGCATTGTTCTCTATCATAATCTCTCTGACTACCTCGATAGTTATATCCTATTCTTCAGCTAAAACATGTAGATCAACAATAAGCTTACTTTTCTTGGAAGGAGGAGGTGTTGAAGGATCAATAGCAGTAGAAGAGCTTCCAACTTCAGCGTCATAAGATCCCTATGAGAATGAAGCCTTCCTTTTTTGAGGATTAAGCTGATCATCATCAGAATAAATGTCACTGTTGGTTCCTTGAGGAATCTCCCCCTCAAAATATGAATCATGGTAGACGACACTCAGAGGAACAACAGGAACATCCGCTTGTGCCATAAAACCTAGATCAAGAAACCTTTCATAGTTATCAGTCTCAAATTGATCACCAATGTTTGAGATAGTCTGATCATTTGATGCATCGATATCTAGAATGTTTCTCTCTTCAGTCATAACGATTTCCATTACAACCCTTCCTGATTCAGACATTTCAGGATGAGATGGAGTTGATTCAATCACCATAATTTGCATTTGTTGATCAGACCTTTCTTGAATATTCTCCTTCTTTTTTGCAGCATAAGATTGGGGAGGAGATCTAGGAGGTGGTGAAGGAGTGCGAGGAGGAGGAGGTGGTGGAGGAGGATTTGATGATGGAGGTGGAAGTGGAGGAAGATTATCACCAAGAGAGTTTGGTGGGGTGTCATCAAGAACCATATCATCATCATCACCCAAGGTCATAAAACATTTCAAATTAGCCATATCATGTTCAACTCTAGTCAGTCTTTCTCCCAACGACTGAATTAACTGCACTAGTAGAGGGAATTGAGAGAGCATAGTAGTTTAGAAGTTTGAGTTGGATTCCCCCTGATAAAAGACAGCAGTTTGAAGAGGTGTTAGCATAGGAGAAACAGGTTCATCTTTTTGAGATGGGGATGCTGATCTTGGAGAGATCACATCTTCGATTAGTGGATCGGCAGTTTCCACTTAAGGAAGGTTTGATCCATGTTGAACAACATCATCAGCATAGTGGTGGGTGAAGAATTAGTTGAAAATCAAATGTTCTTGTCCATTCTTGGGGGAGAGTTCATTCCCTAAACAAAGTCTTCTATATTAGTGATAAGCTCGTCTTCTTCAGCATCATCGTCTTCTTCATCATTCTTCATCAGCCTCATCATCCTCTTCTTCAGAATTAGAGGATTCAATTGTGTAGGGGTTTGCAATCCAACGAGCCATTCTCTGAGTAATATGCTTTTCTCCATTAACAGGAGAAGCATTAATGATCTTTAAGGACAAGGCAGGAATTGGAATGATGATCCCATGATTATCAATATACCCTTTATCACGATCCAAGATCAGACCAGGGCATTGAGGATAAGGGACATACATTGGCTTCTTGTTTCCAGTGATGCAATCAATAAAATGATCAAGAAAGAGTTAAGCAAAATCCAATATTTTGTTGCACACCATGGAGTATAAAATTCTTTGCTCAAAAAGATTCAGTTGATCTAGGCTCCCAGTCTTGTGTCCAAGATATTTACCAATAACTCCTGAAACATACTTCCACCCTACACCAAAACATTTACGAAGTGTGTATTTGGATGGATCATGTGAGGTGCCCTGAAGAGAAAAGTTGTACCCTAAAGTTACATGAATGGATTTGCACTTTTCTTCTAAAGGAAACTCAGAGTGTTTTCTGATCGAGGATGATGAAGAGCAATTAGTTAGAAAGGATTATGCATCAATAATAACCCTAGATTGGCCATCTCCAATGGTTCCAGTAATGGTTTGAGCATCGGAATCAACAAAGAAAGAATAATAGAACTCACAAACATGCTTCGGGTACAAAGGGTGCATAAAATCACAGAAATCATATCGAAGAGGGCAGCTCTTGACATAATTGACAAAATCTTCAATTCCTAAGTTCACAAACTGCTTTGGGATGACATCATAGAAGGTCACATTGTTTTATTAAATGACGATAGGGGAATCAGGGGCATGAGGACCTTTTACAATATTGGCGTTAAGAGAAAACTCGTGCATAGGCTTTGACATGATGAGAGCTTGAGAAAGATGATGGTTGATAGAGCCTTTTTTCGAGAGAGAATGCCAATTGCTTGAATAACTTGTAAAAGTGACTTGGGAAAGGGTTTTCCCAACTTATACAACGATTTTGTTCCCTTTTACATAATTTTGATTGAAGAGATCGGCGCCGTAAAAATCTTGTATCCCAAGATATTGATAGACCTTTTTAATCTTCATCCAAAAATTTACCGTTGAGATAAGAAACTTATATCGGTACAACACAATATTAGCGACAAATCTATCAGCGGGAGTATTCAGCGTATCAAAGTTGCAGCTAGTAATCAAGTAAGTTTGTGATGTCTCCTGATACTATAGGTTTGATCTACCATTCACTGACATAGTATTGCAAGATTTCATCAGCATATGGTTTCATATGCTCACTCATTAATCAGTTTTATTAGAAGAAAAGGGAAAGATTGGTAAGATGCGTGTGATAAGCTGTGGTGTTTTAGCTTAACCATCATCATAGATTTTTCAATCTATCATCAACATATGGTATATTAAGCTGAATCATAAAGCTTTAAGGAAGAAAATAAGGAGAGAATGGATTGTTTCAGTCATGCTAAGCTGGAATCAGTGTGAATCATCAACAGTGGTAACCCATCAGCAAGAAGTGGTTTAATCCTTGCATCATAGAGTTAGTTGTAGTCTAGAACCATAGATCTTCCGTCAATTCATAGTGACACCATGTCATACCTTAGACTAGGAGGTCAGGGACATGTATTACCCTTTGTCATTTAAGGACCAGACAAGTAACTCTTATGCTGATGACTATGCAATCAGGGTAAGCGACTAGGTTATGCTCAATGTTTCAGCAGAACATGAGACTTGATGCATACGATAATCATGCTTCCAGGGACAAGAGTCAGGTAAGAGACGATTAACAAAGAAAATAAGCACCCGAGCCCTTTTATAATTTTTTATTTGGACCAGACAATCTCACTTAGAAAGTTTAGACGATGCTAGACAATTAGCATGAGTAGGTGACTCAATGTCATCTCAGCTGATAGTCTCGCTGATGACATACTTAGAGAGATTTAGTCACATACAACATCATACTTCTAGGGACGATGATTTGTCAACAGTTACATACTTGGCTTAGGAACTACCACCGTCAAATGGTACAAAATAATAAATAATATAAGAGTATAAACAAAAGAGTTAGTCAAACGAAGAAATATTCTAAAAGGCGAAATTTGTGCAGCTTTTTCAGAAACATGATAAAGACTCGATCCATCAAATCTTTTGAATTAAAATGTCATAAATGTACTTTCGTTTTCCAGTATATCTACCCCTCAACACTTTCTATAAAAGAGTAAGAAAACAAGATCAAATATTATCAATTAAAACACAATTCATAGAAACCAAAGAGAGAATGCCTTTCATCGTTAAAGTATTGCAGATTGATTACAAGCTTCATGTTTACCAAGAATAAGAGAAGAGCAAGAACCAGTATTTGTAACCAACGAGTTAAACAGATCCAATCTTTGTAACCTTCGAGTTATGAGAGTCACCAAGACAAGACTCTAATGTTCCATTCTTTCTAATCCGTGATAGAAGAGATGAGGACCAGTGTCTTGTTGAAGAGGTCTTTGGATCTCAAAGGGGAAGTGGTGTTGCAGTGACAACATCTATAGAAATTAGACGTGTCATGTTACCTAACCTCACTTCACCCTATTTCAAAAAATATAGGCTATTCAAGACAGAAGAGATATGTGCCCATAATAACACATTTTGGCACAGTTATCTCCAGTCCGGTCTCATCAACAGGATTGAACATGTCAATCAGCGTGAGCACTAGCGTCAGGGAAAGAGCAGTTGGTGCTGAAGAAAAGTGGCAGAGCCAGCTTCAACTAGTTATACTCTGAAGATATTGTACTGAATGAATGACTTGATGATCCTTTTCAAAGGAACAAGTCAGTTTAGGTCACTATCTCGAGAGAGGAACATGTATGAGCAATGTTAGAAGCAAAATATATAATGCATACTTCTTTGGTAAAATAAAAGTTAAAAAGAATTTTTGAAACACAAAATCAAAATAAACTAAAACTATAGCACTAAGTGTAGTGAGCACAATTTTGTTCTTAGAGTCAAGAACCTTTCCTTCATAAAAATCAAAGAGATCCTTATAACCAACATCACAAAGTTGACTGATGGAGATAAGATTGTTTTTTAGACCCTTGACGTAGAACACCTCCTTCAGCTTGAATGCCCTGCACTCAAATGTTCTAACGTCCATGACAACTTGTTCATTGTTGTCGCCAAAAACTACAATTGGACCATCTTTCTGTTGGGTTATGAGCATTCTAACACTCCTAAGTGTACATGCAACCCTAAATACCTTGGATCTATGTTTTCTCTATTATACATACAATTATGAACATCCAAGGTATTATCCTAATCTAGCATACAAAATAATAAATATAACAAGATAGAATACATACCTCTTTGATGTAGAATGTCTTCATGAAGCTTGAGTGCCTAGTGCCCCAAGTGTGACACCTCAAATGGTTCACACAACACTAAATACACTTGGAATAACTTGAGAGAAACTTGAACACTCCTTGAAATCGTCTAGCCCTCACACTCACACATTAGTGCACGATTTCTTGAGCCATGGGATTCTTTTATATGGTGGCTATTAGGGTTACACCATGTAACTCATAACTTTACCCATTCCTTATGCTCCATGGATTTTAACCTCCATGGAGTATCCATGGGTCACCCCATGGACTTAGTCCAACATAAGGAATCTTGGATCACAAGCCCACATATATAAGAATGAATGATTTACACAATCAACCCATATATTTAATTAGTCTCCTTTTGATCACTTAATTAATTCCAAATTAATTCTTGATCAATACTAATTAAATAACCTTATTAATATATTAGAACTTATAATATATTAACCAACCTTAAGTGTTATTTCTCTCATTATAGTCTATCCAAATGCATGATGCCATGCAACCCAAATGGACCATGCCGGGTCGGGTCAAGTCTTACCAATTATAGTTATGGACTTAGACATTAATCCAACAGTCTCCCACTTGGATAAGTCTAAAACTATTATTGCGTATGACTTCAGGAACCGATCAGCAATCGTAGCTCTCAAAAGCTTCTGTCGAACTCTGACCTTGTCGATGAACTCTGACCTTTGTCAATGACTTGTCCATTAGATAAGGGATCATATATTCCTCCATTCTAGATATCATATGGACTGAGACATGGATTATCAATCATTCTCTCTGTCCATTTGTTGTTTCCCGATTTCCGATTCATGATGACTGACTGATTGAACAAATCAAATCAGCCCTGGCTTGGCCAACCACTCACATGTATCATCTTTAAATCATCGAGGGGCCCACAGATATCGCTTTTATCCCGAAGGTAAAAGGAATGGATAAACTTCGACTCATATGGCTTGTTCTACTACTTGTTGAATCATACACAAAGGCACGTTTTATAACATCGAGTTACCAATGCGTTTTCGTGCAATCAATGTATAACCAACTCATAGTAACAACTCATATCTCTAGGTTTGAAGAATATAAGATATTATCGTCTCATGATCACTCGTGATAAAATCCATGAAGTGATTCAAATGAGCGCGGGTTGAATCCAATACTCAGAACTTATGAGCACTCATGAGTGTTGTAGCACCACTTTGTCCACCAACTTGGACCTCTACAAACCAACCCATGACAGTCTTGATTCATATCTACTTCCAACATATGACCGACTGTGGATGGTTTGAATAACTTAATCATTCAGGAAGAGCGACTTAGTTATTCTGGAAGTCAAAACATGCAAAGTGAAACACAAGAATAAATGAATCAAATATGGTATCAAACCCTATGAATACAAATAAACACTTTTATTTATCACCATACTGATTACTCATTATTCATTGTTTCGGTTTTATCAACTTTATACTTGAATTTAAAACAATAGTTGTCCCATGCTCCAAGCATGTACACTATGTTTTCTAAACACTAGTCATGCCATACACCAAGTATGCATACTATGTTTGTCTATGATCTTTACTTTGTAAAATAGATCAATTGAACATCACTCCAATGATCCTCTTTTCACAGTCCCAAATCCTTACTGCAAATGCAAGAATTCCAAATTCATGCCATTTACTGAAATCTGTTAGATTCTAAACTTATATGCATTGATTCTCTTAATGATTATGCACGAAGTCAGAAAGACTTGACAACAATCATTACAGAGCATTCCAAAGGAGATCAGCTCCTTGGAAACATCCTTCTTTCATTAAGTTTCCTAATCTTACACAGATTGAATAATTTCTAACTTTGAAACATTTCCATATTCCATTTTGACTATCACTTCTGAACAAGAGTTGCCTCCTTACAGATTATGTCAATATGGTCCTTCCAGAATTAACATTATACTTCCAACTGTCCTTGAGCAACCAATCTTTGGTAAACCTTAGATTGTCCTCGACAATTGCTTAATCATTTTAGTCATATCCAATTCTAGACCTTTTCCCTTCATAATGCCCCAGACATTTGGAAAATTTTAGAAAGGATGAATATAGCACATGTAATCGATCCTATATCCGAAGCATATGGGACACGATTCATGATGTCTCACATAAAGACTAAACCAGTCTTTTGCTATAATATTTCCATTTCAATTTGCCAAGTTCTCAAAATTCAGATTATGAAAAGGGATGCCGTAATCATAATCGAATTTTAGAACGCAAATAATGGACCCATATATAGAATTTCCTTATGTTGAGCCATTCCAACATGAAATTCATATATATATATATATATATCCTTGATTAAATACGATTAAAATCTCAATCTAAGCTTTTAGAATTGAAATGAAGTATAATTTCCTCTCCCTTAATTATAGCAAAACAACTTTTACAACCCCTGCAACCTCACGAATTGAAACTTTTGTTTTCTATAATTAAGACTCCCTTGTCCAATATTCAAGAGACACTTCAAATGGTTCACACAACACCAAATACACTTCAAATGGTTCACACAACACCAAATGTGACACTTCAAATGGTTCACATGGTTCACACAACACCAAATACACTTGTCTTCATGAAGACTCCCTGTAGAATGTCTTCATGAAGCTTGAGTGCCTAGTGCCCCAAGTGTGACACTTCAAATGGTTCACACAACACCAAATACACTTGGAATAACTTGAGAGAAACTTGAACACTCCTTGAAATCGTCTAGCCCTCACACTCACACATTAGTGCACGATTTCTTGAGCCATGGGATTCTTTTATATGGTGGCTATTAGGGTTACACCATGTAACTCATAACTTTACCCATTCCTTATGCTCCATGGATTTTAACCTCCATGGAGTATCCATGGGTCACCCCATGGACTTAGTCCAACATAAGGAATCTTGGATCACAAGCCCACATATATAAGAATGAATGATTTACACAATCAACCCATATATTTAATTAGTCTCCTTTTGATCACTTAATTAATTCCAAATTAATTCTTGATCAATACTAATTAAATAACCTTATTAATATATTAGAACTTATAATATATTAACCAACCTTAAGTGTTATTTCTCTCATTATAGTCTATCCAAATGCATGATGCCATGCAACCCAAATGGACCATGCCGGGTCGGGTCAAGTCTTACCAATTATAGTTATGGACTTAGACATTAATCCAACAGTCTCCCACTTGGATAAGTCTAAAACTATTATTGCGTATGACTTCAGGAACCGATCAGCAATCGTAGCTCTCAAAAGCTTCTGTCGAACTCTGACCTTGTCGATGAACTCTGACCTTTGTCAATGACTTGTCCATTAGATAAGGGATCATATATTCCTCCATTCTAGATATCATATGGACTGAGACATGGATTATCAATCATTCTCTCTGTCCATTTGTTGTTTCCCGATTTCCGATTCATGATGACTGACTGATTGAACAAATCAAATCAGCCCTGGCTTGGCCAACCACTCACATGTATCATCTTTAAATCATCGAGGGGCCCACAGATATCGCTTTTATCCCGAAGGTAAAAGGAATGGATAAACTTCGACTCATATGGCTTGTTCTACTACTTGTTGAATCATACACAAAGGCACGTTTTATAACATCGAGTTACCAATGCGTTTTCGTGCAATCAATGTATAACCAACTCATAGTAACAACTCATATCTCTAGGTTTGAAGAATATAAGATATTATCGTCTCATGATCACTCGTGATAAAATCCATGAAGTGATTCAAATGAGCGCGGGTTGAATCCAATACTCAGAACTTATGAGCACTCATGAGTGTTGTAGCACCACTTTGTCCACCAACTTGGACCTCTACAAACCAACCCATGACAGTCTTGATTCATATCTACTTCCAACATATGACCGACTGTGGATGGTTTGAATAACTTAATCATTCAGGAAGAGCGACTTAGTTATTCTGGAAGTCAAAACATGCAAAGTGAAACACAAGAATAAATGAATCAAATATGGTATCAAACCCTATGAATACAAATAAACACTTTTATTTATCACCATACTGATTACTCATTATTCATTGTTTCGGTTTTATCAACTTTATACTTGAATTTAAAACAATAGTTGTCCCATGCTCCAAGCATGTACACTATGTTTTCTAAACACTAGTCATGCCATACACCAAGTATGCATACTATGTTTGTCTATGATCTTTACTTTGTAAAATAGATCAATTGAACATCACTCCAATGATCCTCTTTTCACAGTCCCAAATCCTTACTGCAAATGCAAGAATTCCAAATTCATGCCATTTACTGAAATCTGTTAGATTCTAAACTTATATGCATTGATTCTCTTAATGATTATGCACGAAGTCAGAAAGACTTGACAACAATCATTACAGAGCATTCCAAAGGAGATCAGCTCCTTGGAAACATCCTTCTTTCATTAAGTTTCCTAATCTTACACAGATTGAATAATTTCTAACTTTGAAACATTTCCATATTCCATTTTGACTATCACTTCTGAACAAGAGTTGCCTCCTTACAGATTATGTCAATATGGTCCTTCCAGAATTAACATTATACTTCCAACTGTCCTTGAGCAACCAATCTTTGGTAAACCTTAGATTGTCCTCGACAATTGCTTAATCATTTTAGTCATATCCAATTCTAGACCTTTTCCCTTCATAATGCCCCAGACATTTGGAAAATTTTAGAAAGGATGAATATAGCACATGTAATCGATCCTATATCCGAAGCATATGGGACACGATTCATGATGTCTCACATAAAGACTAAACCAGTCTTTTGCTATAATATTTCCATTTCAATTTGCCAAGTTCTCAAAATTCAGATTATGAAAAGGGATGCCGTAATCATAATCGAATTTTAGAACGCAAATAATGGACCCATATATAGAATTTCCTTATGTTGAGCCATTCCAACATGAAATTCATATATATATATATATATATCCTTGATTAAATACGATTAAAATCTCAATCTAAGCTTTTAGAATTGAAATGAAGTATAATTTCCTCTCCCTTAATTATAGCAAAACAACTTTTACAACCCCTGCAACCTCACGAATTGAAACTTTTGTTTTCTATAATTAAGACTCCCTTGTCCAATATTCAAGAGACACTTCAAATGGTTCACACAACACCAAATACACTTCAAATGGTTCACACAACACCAAATGTGACACTTCAAATGGTTCACATGGTTCACACAACACCAAATACACTTGTCTTCATGAAGACTCCCTGTAGAATGTCTTCATGAAGCTTGAGTGCCTAGTGCCCCAAGTGTGACACTTCAAATGGTTCACACAACACCAAATACACTTGGAATAACTTGAGAGAAACTTGAACACTCCTTGAAATCGTCTAGCCCTCACACTCACACATTAGTGCACGATTTCTTGAGCCATGGGATTCTTTTATATGGTGGCTATTAGGGTTACACCATGTAACTCATAACTTTACCCATTCCTTATGCTCCATGGATTTTAACCTCCATGGAGTATCCATGGGTCACCCCATGGACTTAGTCCAACATAAGGAATCTTGGATCACAAGCCCACATATATAAGAATGAATGATTTACACAATCAACCCATATATTTAATTAGTCTCCTTTTGATCACTTAATTAATTCCAAATTAATTCTTGATCAATACTAATTAAATAACCTTATTAATATATTAGAACTTATAATATATTAACCAACCTTAAGTGTTATTTCTCTCATTATAGTCTATCCAAATGCATGATGCCATGCAACCCAAATGGACCATGACGGGTCGGGTCAAGTCTTACCAATTATAGTTATGGACTTAGACGTTAATCCAACACTTTCTCCATAAAATCAGTTAAGAGGGACTTAAGACCGGTCATGTGTCTGGAGGACTCGCTGTCAAGAAACCAAGTATGATATAGATTTTGACTCGACCCTTGGACAACATGAGAGGTATCAGTGTCACACATGTTGAGATTACCATCAGGGGAATCATTGATAAGAGCTATAAGACTCTTAACATTCAACCCCTCATATTCAAATGTCTCCTCTTCTTCCATCAATTCTTCACGATCCTCCTATTTTGCAATGAAAGCTTTTGGCATATAGATGTTCTCCTTCTTCATGTGAGCCAAAAGCTTCTTGTACAATACTTCATAGTTTTCATAACTTTGAGCTTCTTTCTTCTCTTTGCAGTCCCTGTCAAAATGGTCAAGGCTTCCACAGTTAAAAGAGTTACCTGAGTTTTTCTTCTCTTAAGTGGATCTCCTCGTTGAACTGCCTCCCTTAAACTGAGCTCTTCGAACCCCATTTGATCTGATTTCTTCATATCATTTGACAATAAGTGCAGTGTTCGCAACAAGTTCATCAATGATTTCTTCATCACTCTGTTCACCATGATCTGAGTCATCTGAGTCGCTGATGTGCTTGATTGCTTCCTTTCGAGAAACCAATGCTACAGACTTTTTCTTGCTTGATTCCTTCATGATATATTTACGAAGAGCTTTGGTATCTTCGTAATTTTGTAGATTTCCAAACAAAGAGTTCAAATCCATGGCATTGATCTTTTCACTGTTTTTAAGGACATCAGCGTGATGTTCCCATATTTTCCAAGAGAGTCCAGGAACTTCAGAACCAACTGAGAAGAACGCTTGACAATTCCCAGCCTAAGCATATCATTAACCAAGTAGTTAAATCTGTTAAATATTTCGGTTAGTGTTTCACATTGTTCAGTGAAGAAGTTCCCATATCTTTTATTAAGGTTGTTGATGGTAGTGGCTTAAACTTCCGCAGTGCCTTCATAAGCCACTATCAGTGTATCCATCATCTCTTGAGCTGATTCGTAATTCTGTACAAGATGATACATGTGATAGGGAAGAGAGTTTCCTATCGCTGCTCTAGCTTTCACATCGAGACTAATCAGTTTCTTGTCATCGTCGTCATAGCTAGTCTCTGGTTTTTGCTTCAAAGGACCAATATGAGCATTGTTGACCATAGGTTGATACATAGGAACGTGAGGACCTTTTTCAACAATTTTAAGCATCTCATAGTCCATGGTTTCAAGAACAATCATGGCCTTAGTTTTCCACATACCGAAGTTGTGCTCATCGAAAGGAGGAATATTGTTGAGGCCAAAGGACTTGGGATTGTAGGAAGTCGGCATGATAAGTTGAGTGTATCAAAAACCTGCTCTGATACCAATTGAAGGTTAGTTTTGATCGGATACACTTCAAGTAAAATAAACAAAGAATAATCAAATTAACTTAAACAAATAAAGAATAGAAAAAGTAAAGAACACAAGATATTCACAAAGTTGTCTTTCACCAAGAAAGGATTTTTTCACCAAGAAAGTGAGTTATCACAAGGACAGTTACCAAGATGTACATTAGGATTTCACCATAATGTTGTTTATATACTAATCTATACTAGTATATCCCTTAATTTAAGGGATTGTATCTAATCTATACTAAGTACCGATCCTTATCACAAGGTTGTCAGATCTATAATCTAGTATATACATATTTGTATAGTTACCTAATATACAAATATTACATTAGATTATATGACTACACGCTGACGCTAATCTTCATGCTGACGTTGATAATGTCTTGAGACGTTGGCATTGATGTAGGTACTAGCACTGGCAATCGGCATATAGAGTGTTTGACTCATTAGATCATAAGGTGTGATCTTACATTAAGAATATGAAGTTATAGTAAATAATATCCTTGTTGATCTAATCATAGCTACTTGTGAAAATGTTTGGTCATAGTTAATGTCATGAGTATGATAAGGATCATAGCCAATGACATGAGTATGACAAAATTCTTTTATAATAAGTCTTGCTAAATGTATACAGATATCCATGTATGTATTTTTTCTAAGAGAATATTTTACTCCTCCTTTCCATATAGAGGAATATTAATCAAGCCTATACTTGATTATTACACATGGATTATATCTTAAAGCTCATGAATCTAAGTCATTTATCAAATTCAAGATTTCATATAGAATATTGGTAGTTGATGGATTTTCCATAAACCATCAAGAAGAACTCATCAATGAGAGATTCCACATTTCTCAAGTCAAAGATGATTTCTACCATTAATGCGAACTGTTTGTGTTTATGAATAGATATTATTAAATTTTAACAATTCCTTGTTGAAACTAGTGCCAACAATTGCTACATTAGGCTATGGTTCTTTAGCATCTTCAAGTTCCATGTGCCTCCCACTTGCTTTGTCACTAGAAGCTTGCTTTCTGCTGACTCGACCTTCTGAAGAATAAGAGAACTTATTCTTTGTGGGTTTGTATAAAATAATCTAAATGCCCTTTTAAAACATTCTACAAACATGTATTTTTTGTTGTATGTATTCAAGATATAATTAATAGTGATTAAGGTATAATCCCAAGTGCATAGAGGAAGACAATTACTACTAATTAGAAAGTAAACTTTATCCGGTAAGGTCTAATTCATCATTTATTATCACTAATGCTTTAGATGGTATTACTGATTTGTATTTCAACTTTATATTTGAAAACTTCAAAAAAAGGTTTCACAATTTTGTTTTAACATATAAAATATAATTATAACTACTATAGTTGTTGATAAAGTTTAATTAAAATCTTGCATTAAATATTAGACATTCATATAAAGTAAGTCATACACCAGAGTGTATAGTTCCTTAATAATTATTTTCTATACACTTTAGTGAAAATATGATTAGGAATCCCTTATATATAAATAAGATTAACATATGTCAAATAAACTACATTATTTGCCTTCAAAGACCCCTTTCTTGAAGTTGGAATATGTGTATTGTATTTATATAATAAAGATAACAATGTCTTAGATAACTCTGATTAAAAATAAGTTGAAGTAAAAAGTGTTTTTCATATAGAACTTGTTATTTAGAAAGGATTGATATTTACTTTACAGTACTATTATGAGATCTAGTCTCATAAATAGAAGTTGATCATCTCAGAATATGAATATTATCATTATGAAAAACGATCAAGTAAATAATCAAACATTTAAATAATATAACTGAGACACACACACACACACACACACACACACACATATATATATATATATATATATATATATATATATATATATATATATACATGCTAAATTTAAAACATACATTGTTCGAAAATGAACATTGTCTTATATTAAAAGTAATTTATGTTCTAAGAATAAATAATGAACTAAAGTCTGAGAGTGTAGTTCGAACTTGCTTGTGCTCAATTGGTTACTCTTCTATATATATATATATATTTGCAAGCAACTTACAAATATTAGACTAACATTAAGTACCAAGTACTTGAATGTTATATGAAAAGTATGAGTTCTATCTAGTAGATACCTGAAGTACTAGTCTCTTCCAGATTTTCTTTTCATATAAAAGGAGCAGTTCCTCTTCCAGTGTCTAGTTTCTCCACAAAAGAAGCAAGATCCATCTATGTGGGCCTTCTTGGATTTCTTGGGCTTAAAGATGTTCAGTCCATAAAACATGGGCTTCTTAGATCACACAAAGTGACACTTTTTAGCCTTGCATTATTCTATTGTTTGAACCAGTGTATTTATTGGAATATTGATTAACCTGTTATATCATCATATATATACATCTAAGTTAAATAACACTTCATAGAATTTAGGAATAACTATTCCTGGTGTGATGGTAGAAGCATATTAAGCATCACAGTGATGCGTTTACTAGGTATCATGTTTATATCTATTCCTCAAATCAAGTTGTTCAGGACTAGGACCTTTAAGTGTCTACAACTTCACATCTCTCACGAGATTATCTCTCAAGACATGAATCCATTCATTGAAGTTATATCATTTAAATGTTATTATTTTATCAAGTAATTTAAAGAAAATGTGCAACGTCCAAATTTTCAAACCATTTTTTTAAAATTTAAATAAAACATTGCTCATAAACCCATATTAAGTAAACTTAAGTGTCAAATATAGTCATCCCAAAATATCAGAGTATCAAAAACATGCATAAACACAAACTACATGCGAATGTTTATAATCAAGCCTTCGCCTTCCCACGATATTTTGAAGTACCTGAAAAAAATTTAATCAACAACTGTAAGCACGAGGTTTACCAAGTTCCCCAAATATCACATACAACACAACATAAAATAAAAAACTACGGGTTATCAGTAACCCTGGGGATTATTAGCAATCCCAATGGGCTAAGAGCATGCCTGGTGGGTTATCAGCAACCCTGGAGACTATTAACAGTCTTAGTGGGCTAACAGCACTTCCGGTGGGTTATCAACAACCCTAGAGACTATCAGCAGTCTTAGTGGGCTAACAGTACGCCCGATGGGTTATTAGCAACCCTAGAGACTATCAACAGTCTTAGTGGGCTAACAGCACGCCTGGTAGCACATAGCAGCAATATCAAGTAAGACCCAGCCGGTCAACATACACACATACTATGACATAGACAATATATTGAGGCGACTCACCTCTCATAGAAGACAGATAGTCTCACACTCGAATTGTCGGTACTAGACTCTTCCTACTAATCATCCAAAAATAACCCTAATTAACAATTCAGGTAATTACTCCAACTCAACTAGTCCAAATACCAAATCTAATCCTCAAATGGGCAAAATACCATTTTGTCCCTTCCTAATCCAAAATCCTCACAATTAACCAAAAAGTCAAATTCGATAAAAAGTCAAGGTCAACCCACTGTTGACCTACGTTGGTGTAGAGCACCATGTTGCTTACATGCTCCCAACAGGATATGTTGGGCGTAACCTAAGTTACGCACCGTGTAACTAGCCAACTCAAAAATCTAACTTTAAGCTCGTAACTCATTAAGACTTTCCACCCCAACCTCAGATCTGACCCTAAAAGGAATTCTACTCCATAAAGTCTCCAACCTTATGCCTTTTCATGGCTAAAGAGAGCTCAAATCCAAAACCCTAATGTATAACAACATCTAAATCTCCATAACTCTTGCATGGATGGAAAAGGAGGGACCAAGCTTGCATTTTTATGACACCATGCACTTAAAAACGTGTAAAAGGACAACTCAAATGGTATGTAGTCGTCCATACTCATTTAGATCAATATTATGGGACAAAAAGAACATAAACTTGTAACCTAACCAGGTCTAGTAAAATGCCTCAAGGTTTGAACTTTATACCTCCAGAAGATGAACAATTAGGTGTAGGTTCTGGATCCAAAAGCTTGAGTGCACCACAACTTCCATAATGATCTTCCTTCACTGTAACATCCATAAAAATAATGCCAAATTTAAACTTTTTTAAAACTATTCAAAACCCATGGTTATTACAAAACATGTTTTCAAAATAGTATAATGTCAAAGTATCCCAAAATCAAATCATAAAATATGAGGAGCTGCACGATCACGCCTTCACCTTCCCGCGATCATCAGAAGTACCTGAAACAATAATCGATAAATGTAAGCTCGAAGGCTTAGTGAGTTACCCCCAAAATACCAACGCCATATAACATATCAATAACATATAAGCAAACAACATGCATAATGAGTCTTCAGTCTGATTGGACTGCCTCGCAGGCCTTCAGCCTATCTGGACCGCTCTCCGAGCCTTCGGCACGTCTGGACCGCCTCGCAGGGCCTACAGCCTATCCAGACCACTCGCCGGGCCTTCGGTCTGACTAACATGCCCTCCTGGGCCTATAGTCTATCCGGACCGCCCTGGGTATGTTGTCCTTCAGCACAACGCAGGACCGCCTCAACCCAACCCCCAATCAAACAAACATGTGCACATAAATATCATACGCTAGCATATATCACAGTCAAACCGATCTAACAAATCATCAATCATAGCAACATCCTATATCCAGGATACAGACCTAACCGGTCACTAACATAGCATCATCCTATCTACCAGGATACCGAACTAACCAGGTCACTAAGCATAGCATCATCCTATATACTAAGATACCGACCTAACCACGTCACTAAGCATATCACCATCCTAACTACCAGGATGTAAATCAATAAGCATATCATGCAATAAACCCGGATACAAATCCGATAAGGGCCGACATTGGTGCCTTAGACCCTGTTGATATAGTGAGGAACTCACCTCGCAAGTAGCTCAAATCGATAAAGTAAAACTCCTCCAAATGCATCTCCAAGTCCAACACCTACAACCACCGGTGACTACCTTCCATAAATTCGCAAATTACCAAAATACCCCCAGAAGTCAAACTGGTTAACCCTTGGTCCAAGACAAAGTCAACGGTCAAAGTCAACAGTCCATGTTGACCCAACTCGTCGAGTGCATGTATCAACTCGTCGAGTTCCTTAAGAGTTCAGAAGGTCATAAAACCCTCACTCACTCGCCGAGTTTATGACCAACTCGTCGAGTCTATGCGTGTCCAGAAGTCGGGGAAAACCCTAACTGACTCGTCGCCCACTGACTCGTCAAGTCCATGCAAAAACCATTCCCAGCCAATCTTCATCCGAATCGTCGAGTTGACCATGCAAATCGTCGAGTCCCATCAGTTCATTACCTATTCAGGCGATTTTAAGCCACCCCAAAGCTCCAAATTGTAGATCTAGGTTCCTAGGGCATACTTCCTACGTAAAGTTGCAAACTTTACGTACATGCAAGGTGCTAAGGGCCAAAATCAAGCTAAAGAAGAGGTTCTAAATGAGGAAAAGGCATTATCTTGCTAAAGGCTGAAGCTTTATGACTATAGGAATCAAGATGAGCCTAGATATGAAGTTGCAACTTCAGATCATGTCTAATACCCGACATGAATCACTAGCATACTCAAATGGCCCTAATCTGAAGCATGAAGAGATCTAGTTAGAAGGCAGTTCAAGGTAACGACTTGTTACCTTCAAGTGATGCAACAATGGAGTAGAATTCAGATCCACAACTCTTCCTTGCTCCAAGCTCCTTGGTCTTCAAGTTCTTCTCACCAAGATCCACCTCCCAAGCTTAATACACACAAATATGGAGAGTAAGCACGAATTAGGGTTTCTGAGCTCAAGAGGGGCTGTAAGGGAGGCCAAAGGAGGCTAATGAACCTTTAAATAGGGTGCAATACCCTGGAAATTAGGGTTTCATCCAACAGCTCCAACTCATCGAGTCGTATCCTCCGACTCGTCGAGTTGGTCACTTAAAACACGCGGCTGATTTCGTTCCTACTCGACGAGTCAGGGCATCCAACTCGTCGAGTAAACCTTTCAAAATGGAAATAAAAGTGTAAAGTTTATACCTGAGAGTCCGGGTGTTACAATTCTCCCCCACTTGAACTGGACTTCGTCCTGGAAGTCTTCTGCGGTGAACAACTTTGGGTAATGCTCCCACATCTCAGCCTCCGGCTCCCAGGTCCACTCAGATCCCCTCCGGTGCTCCCATTATACCTTTACCAAAGGTACTTCCTTGTTCCGTAGGACCTTCACTTTCCTTTCCAGTACGGCCACCGACCTCTCCACGTAATTCAGGCGCTCATCGACCTGAATATCGTCTAATGACACTACCACCTCCTCGTCCAAAACGCACTTCCGCAACTGTGAAACATGGAAAGTACTGTGGATCTGACTAAGATCCTCTGGTAGCTCTAGTCTATATGCCACCTTGCCAACCCTGGTAATGAACCTAAACGGTCCGATATATTAGGGGACCCAATTTTCCCCTCTTCCTGAAGCGGATCACACCCTTCTAAGGTGAGACCTTCAGGAGTACCATGTCACCGACCTGAAACTCCACCTCAGATCAGTGCCGATCGGCGTAGCTCTTCTGCTGACTCTATGCGGTCTACAGTCGCAGCCTAATCTGCTGAATCATCTCAGTAGTCTGCAAGACTACCTCGGTCCAAACCATCACCCTATGACCCACCTCACCCCAACAGACTGGGGTGTGGCATCTCCATCCATACAACAACTCATAAGGTGGAGCACCAATGCTGGAGTGAAAGTTGTTGTAGGAGAACTCTGCGAGGGGTAGGTAGGAGTCCCAACTCCCACCGAAGTTAATAACAAAGGCTCTAAAAATGTCCTCAAGAGTCTGTATGGTCCGCTCATTCTGGTCGTCCGTCTGCAGATGATAGGCTGTACTAAAGTGCAGCCGTGTGCCCGGTTCCTTGTGGAACTTCTGCCAAAATCAGGAGGTAAACCGAACATCACGGTCTGAGACAACAAATATCGGAACCCCATGACGAGCGAAAATCTCGCGTATATACACATCGGCCAGTTTCTCTGCCGATGAGCTCTCCCGAATGGGCAGAAAATGGGCACTCTTGGTCAATCGATCCATGATGACCCAAATAGCGTGAAACCCCTTCGCCATTCTCAGCAGCTTGGTGATGAAATCCATTGTGATCTGCTCCCATTTCTAATCAATCCCACAAGTGGAGAATCCACTGAAATCCTCATGCACGTCACCAGAGTAGAAGATCTAGCTGACTTGCGGCTCAGAGCGTCCGTAACAACGTTCGCTTTATCGGGATGGTAAAGGATCTCACAGTCGTAGTCCTTGACTACATCTAGCCACCTGCGTTGTCTCATGTTTAGTTTCGGCTGATCCATGATGTGTCTCAAGCTCTTATGGTCCGTGTAAATGGTACAACAGACCCCATAGAGGTAATGTCTCCAAATCTTGAGAGCGAATACCACCGCTCCCAATTCCAGATCATGAGCAGGGCATCTCGTCTCATACGGTTTCAACTGCCGCGATGCATAGGCTATCACCCGTCCTCTCTGCATGAGGACTGCCCCTAGTCCTGTCATGGATGCATCACAGAAAACTACAAAGTCCTCAACTTCCTCTGGAAGAGTCAAGACTGGAGCATCACATAGTCGCTGTCGGAGGGTCTCAAACGCCCTCTGCTGCTCGGGGCCCCATCGAAAATCCAGCCCCTTCCTCGTTAGACGAGTGAGGGGTACTACAATCTTGGAGAAATACTGTATGAATCTCCGGTAGTAACCTGCCAATCCCAAGCAGCTCTTGATATCCAACAGAGATTTAGGAACCTCCCACCGCATAACCGCCTCGATTTTAGCCGGATCGACCAAAATCCCCTCCTGGTTAACGAGGTGTCCCAGGAACTGGACCTATCGTAACCAAAACTCACACCTCGAGAACTTGGCATACAGCCGCTCTCGCCTCAAAACTCCCAATAGCTCCCGAAGATGCTCCTCATGCTGCTCTCGGGTCTTGGAGTACACCAAGCTATCGTCTATGAACACTATGACCGAGCGATCGAGCATCGGCCTACAGACCCGATTCATCAGGTCTATAAATATTGTTGGCGCGTTGGTGAGCCCAAACGGCATCACCAAGAACTCGTAAGGTCCATATCGAGTTCGGAACGCGGTCTTCTCCACGTCCTCCTCCCTAACCCTGACCTGATGGTACCCGGACCTCAAGTCTATCTTGGAGAACCAATATGCTCCCTGCAACTTATCGAAAAGATCATCTATCCTCGGGAGTGGGTAACGGTTCTTCACCGTCAACTTGTTCAACTCCTGGTAATCAATGCGCATCCGGTGTGAACCATCCTTCTTCCTGACGAAGATTATCGGCGCTCCCCACTGGGAACTACTCGGACGAATGAACTGCTTGCCCAGCAGTTCCTGCAGCTGTGACGACAGCTCCTGCATCTCTGGTGGTGCCAACCGGTACGATGCCTTGGCGATAGGGGCCGCACCCAACACTAGGTCGATCCTAAACTCAACCTGCCTCTCCGGAGGCACTCCGGGTAACTCCTCCGGAAAAACGTCAGCAAAGTCTCTAACCACTGGAACCTCTGATATTGGAACCTGATCCCTGACCTGTGTATCCACCACATACACTAGATAACCCGCACACCTGTGCTGAATGTACTTCCGATCCCTGGCAGCCGAACAAAACCCTGATCCCAATCTGGTGCCCTCGCCATAAACAATCAATTCTCCCCCACTTAGAGTTCGAACTACCACTCGCTGACCCTCGCAGTCGATCATGGCACCGAAGCGACTAAGCCTGTCCATACCCACGATCACACATACATCCCCCATGGGAATCAGAATCAGGTCTATCGGGAAAGATACTCCAAAGATCTCCAATACACAACCCTGATAGACCGAAGAAGCGGAAATCCTGCGTTCGTTGGCGATAGAGACTCGCAACGGACACTCTAGCTCTCGTACTGGCCAACCGAACTCCCTAATAAATGTCTGAGAGATAAACGACCGACTCGCCCCCCGAGTCAAATAATACCAAAGTAGGTAAGGAGTTCACTAAAAACGTACCTAACCACAGGTACAACCATATAAGCATAACACAAATATAATCAACAAGATAAGGGATAGAAACATACCAGCAACCACATCCGGTGCTGCTCTGGCCTCCTCTACTGTAAGTTGGAAGGCGCGTCCTTGGGCCCTCGGGGGCGCTGCTCGACCGTGATCCCCGTCAGTAATCCTCAGTGTAGCCGGCGCTGGCCTGGCTACGAGCTATGGATAGTTGGTCTTCACGTGACCAACCTGATGACAGTGGTAGCAGATCCTCATGTCCTGAACTGGGGATGTCTGGTGACAATCCTTTGCATAATGCCCCTCCTTGCCGCACTTCCAAACCTGCAAACCCCCAAGTGACCCTTCCCGCACTTGCCACAAGTACAGCCCCACTGTCCCCCTGACCTGGAATCAGCGGTCTTAGACCGCTTTGGCGCCAGCTGTGACTGTGTTGGGGCCAGCCGCTGCTCCCTCAACTGCAGCTCAATCTCCAACTCACGATGCCTAGCGGTGTCCTGTAACTCCAGTAAAGTATCACATTGCTAGGTAGCAAAAAACTATCAAATATCAGTCTTGAGCATGGTCAGATAACGAGTCATCTGAGCTTCCTCGGAAGCAAACTCCGGGCAGAACATCGCCCTCTCTGTGAACATGCGGGTGATCTCCATCACCGTCTCACCATCCTGTCTCAAATCCAGAAACTCCTGAGCCAACCGTACCCGCTCGACTCGTGGAATGTAGCGAGTGCGGAACATATCCCTGAACTGCTCCCAAGTAACAACAGCTCTCTGATCATCAGAATACGACCCAGTCACCAACCTCCACCAGTATTTTGCCCCAGTCCCCGGCAAGTCCAGAGCACACCTGACCCTCTGGTCAGTAGGACATAAACACGTGAAGAAACATCCCTCCACGTCAGACAGCCACCTCATGGATTTAATGGGGTCCTGAGTCCCATGGAAAGTAGGGGGCTTCGTGTTGTCGATGTCCCGATACTGAAAATCTCGAACGGGTCCCAACCCTACCATCGATACATCTGTTATGGCTGCTGCGGCAGCCGCCTCTGTGAGGGCTGCATAGTGATCATCAAAATACTCCACCATAGCGGTCTTGATAGACCCAAACATCTCCAGAAACTGAGCCCGAAACATAGCAGCAACCTCATCATGCAGGATCTCCTGGATCTTGTCATCCATCTCGTTTGGCCTCATCTGGCTGATAGTCTCGGGCACTGTCGGTGCCTCCTGTCCGTCATCCCCTGATCCTGACCCAGATCCAGTCACAAATCATCGAGTAACCATCATGCTGAAAATATACCAGAAAGATATCAGATATTCCACATAACAATCCGGGTACCAACTCCCAACAAAACCCCAGGGGTTGTGACTTCCTTGCTATGCGTATGGGTCCTGTGCTTTCAGTAGTACGGGCCCATACTACCATCCACACCTACCCATATTTGTCTCAAGTATCATCCCAACGCCCTAAAACTATACATAAGCATGGCATACGCTGAATCCTCACTCCTAGAGGAAGGCTAAATATCTCATAACTGGCGGACTCATCCCAAACAACCCATCCATGAAACTTCCACCAACCCTGCAGCACTCGTGTATGCTAACAATACATAACGCTAGACCCTATAGACTTTCGAATAACTGATCCTACCCTAAGCCCTTCATCAAACAAGAACAGGAAATAAGGCCAAACCAAACATTCTCAGGCTATAAGATCTTAATTATGTACGGCCGTGATGCATACACTAAGCAACTACAGTAATGATGTCAATTTCATATAAGGAAAACCCTAGGCTACCAGGCATCATATAATCAGGCAATTCTATCATGCAATCCATGAAGATCCCTAGCCTAGTACTAGCATGTTGTTCTAACATATCTCATAAATCAAATAACCCGTAAGGTATTTTGGGGTCTATCCACGAGCTCGGGCTGATCGTACACTTGCATCCTGCTTTATTATTTTGAAAACATTTTCAGAAAATCGTTTTAAAAATCTTGTCCTCAGTTTGAGACTGGAGACACACAAGTGTTTCCTCCAATTCACTCAAACCAAGGCTCTGATACCAACTTGTAACATCCATAAAAATCATGCCAATTTTAAATTTTTTAAAACTATTCAAAACCCATGGTTATTACAAAACTTATTTTCAAAATAGTATAATGTTAGAGTATCCCAGAATCAAATCATAAAATATGAGGAGCTGTACGATCACGCCTTCGCTTTCCCGCGATCATCAAAAGTACCTGAAACAATAATCGATAAATTTAAGCTCGAAGGTTTAGTGAGTTACCCCCAAAATACCAACACCATATAACATATCAATAACATATAAGCAAACAACATGCATAATGAGCCTTCAGCCTGACTGGACCGCCTCGCAGGCCTTCAGCCTATTTGGACCGCTCTCCAATCCTTCGACACGTCTGGACTGCCTCGCAGGGCCTACAGCCTATCCGGACCGGTCGCCAGGCCTTCGGTGTGACTAACATGCCCTCCTGGGCCTGTAGTCTATCCGGACCGCCCTGGGTATGTTGACCTTCAGCACAAAGTAGGACCGCCTCAACCCAACCCCCAATCAAACAAACATGTGCACATAAATATCATACGCTAGCATATATCACAATCAAACCGATCTAACAGATCATCAATCATAGCAACATCCTATAACCAGGATACCGACCTAACCGGTCACTAACATAGCTTCATCCTATATACCAGAATACTGACCTAACCAAGTCACTAAGCATAGCATCTTCCTATATACCAGGATACCGACCTAACTAGGTCACTAAGCATATCACCATCCTAACTACCAGGATGTAAATCAATACGCATATCATGCAATAAACCCGGATACAAATCCGATAAGGGCCGGCATTGGTGCCTTAGACCCTGTTGATATAGTGAGGAGAACTCACCTCGCAAGTAGCTCGAATCAATAAAATCAAACTCCTCCAAATGCAGCTCCAAGTCCAACACCTACAACCACCGGTGACTCCCTTTCATAAATTCCCAAATTACCAAAATACCCCCAGAGGTAAAACTGGTCAACCCTTGGTCCAAGTCAAAGTCAACGGTCAAAGTCAACAGTCCATGTTGACCCAACTCGTCGAGTTCCTTAAGAGTTCAGAAGGTCATAAAACCCTCACTGACTCGCTGAGTTTATGACCAACTCGTCGAGTCTATGCGTGTCCAGAAGTCGGGGAAAACCCTAACTGACTCGTCGATTCCTCCCACTGACTCGTTGAGTCCATGAAGAAACCATTCCCAGTCAATCTTCATCTGAATCATTGAGTTGACCATGCAACTCGTCGAGTCCCATAAGTCCATTACCTATTCAGACGATTTTAAGCCACCCCAAAGCTCCAAATTGTAGATCTAGGTTCCTAGGGCATACTTCCTACGTAAACTTACAAACTTTACGTACATGCAAGGTGCTAAGGGCCAAAATCAAACTAAAGAAGAGGTTCTAAGTGAGGAAAAGGCATTATCTTGCTAAAGGCTGAAGCTTTATGACTATAGGAATCAAGATGAGCCTAGATATGAAGTTGCAACTTCAGATCATAAATAAATCACTAACATACTAAAATGGCCCTAATCTCAAGCATGAAGAGATCTAGTTAGAAGGAAGTTCAAGGTAACGACTTGTTACCTTAAAGTGATGCAAAAATTGAGTAGAATTCAGATCCACTACTCTTTCTTGCTCCAAGCTCCTTGGTCTTCAAGTTCTTCTCACCAAGATCCACCTTCCAAGCTTAATACACACAAATATGTAGAGTAAGCATGAATTAGGGTTTTTGAGCTCAAGAGGGGCTGCAAGGGAGGCCAAAAGAGGCTAATGACCCTTTAAATAGGGTGTAATACCCTGGAAATTAGGTTTTCATCCAATAGCTCCAACTCGTCGAGTCGTGTCCTCCGACTCATCGAGTTGGTCACTTAAAACACGTGGCTGATTCTGTTCCTACTCGATGAGTCAGGGCATCCAACTCGTCGAGTAGACCTTTCAAAATGGAAATAAAACTGTAAAGTTTATACCTAAGAGTCGGGGTGTTACATTCACCACCAAAATGCACCAAAGGTCACTCAAAAGCTCCAAAACTCTCTCTAAGGAATTAACGCTTCGAGATGAAGGCTAAAATGGATGGAGGCTAGTAATAAGGAGGTCCGTGAGAAGTTAATGTCCTTAAATAACGGCCACAACCCCAAATTTTAGGGTTTGCACCCCGCGACACTACACCATGCATAGCAAATGTTACACCCAACATAGTGCATGGGATCCCGTATGCACGTCATTCTCCTACACAATGTATAGGAGGCTATCATATGCCCTGCGTAGGGCATCACAAGCCAAATATAACTAAAATAAAAAAATTAGAGAATTATACCTTCAGACACGGGTGTTACAATTCTCCCCCACTTGAATCAGACTTCACCCTCAAAGTCCTCAGATGTGAAAAGATTAAGGTGATGCTTACGCATCTCCGCTTCGGGATCCCAAGTCCAGTTAGAGCCCTTTCAATGTTGCCATTAAACTTTAACCAAGTTTTCTACCTTATTCCGCAAAGGTTTCTACTTCTTATCCAAAATCGCAACTGGCCGCTCAACATATTTCAGGCCACCGTTGACCAACGGTACGACAGTTGTCTCATCGGCCATACACTTCCTTAACTGAGAAACATTAATGGTGTCATGAATTTGAATCAACTCCTTTGGTAAATCCAACCAATAGGCCACCTTTCCCACTATTGCAATGACCCTGAAAGGACCAATAAACCTGGGACCCAACTTGCCCCCTTCCTGAATCAGATAACGCCTTTCCAAGGATATACCTTCAGGAGTACCAAGTCCCCATGTAACACCCGATGGTTCTAAGGTATTATTTATTTAATTAATTATTTAATTGTCTAAATCATGTAAGTTGTGTTGGGATTAGTGGATTTGTCCTTTATGAGTGGGCTTAGCTGAGTCCGTACGTTGGGCGTAAGCCTGGTGTACGCGGGACGCAGGTGGATCATATGGAACGCGGAGGCATGCACGTACGCACGACGTGAAAGGTGGTACGTGCAGCGTATGTGGTCAGACTCAAAACCCTAATTTCTAGGGTTCAAGCCATATATAATGTCATTAAGTCCCAAGTGTTAGCCTCCTTATCAGCCTCTATTGTCCAGAAACCCTAATATCGAACCCTATAGCATCTTGGTGTGTTTTTGACCTTGTGGAGTGTATTTTTGGTAGTTTGGTACCTTGGAAGGAAGAAGAATAAGTTGGCAAAGAAGAGTTGTTGGAGCTTAAGCTTGAAGATCTGGGTTACCATCATCTTTTGGCACTCATTTTAGGTATAAAGCTCAGAACTTGTTGTGTTATAGCTTAGATCTCCTTTGTTTGAGTTTTTGGACCCTTTTTGGTCCCACAGATGAGATCTTGTGGATTATTTTCATTTATGAAGCTTAGAGTTGCTACTATTGGTGTTCTTTTGGTCCTAGAGTCATAAAGTTGCCATATTTGAAGCTTAGAACCATCCATGCGTGATTTTGAGTTCATTTTATGGAAGTAGAGTATTGTATTTCGGGTTTGGGTTCATTTGGGGCATACAAAGCCACCAAGTTTATCACTTTATGGTTTAAGATGTTGCATATGACTCAGATACGTGATTGGGACCCTTGGACTTAAGTATTTAAGAGCTTATTAAAGAAATGGATTAATGGGTGAGTACGTTGGGCGTACAAGCCATGCAGCGTGTCTGCTTAGCGTATAGTTGAGTACGCCCTGCGTACTCAGTGATTGGGCTTTACGTCTTTTGAGCCTCGGTTTGGCTACTTCTTTCGACATTGTTGTTGTGGGACTTAGTGGGCCATCTGAAATTGAGCCTTTGGACTAAGGAAGTTTATTGGGCCTAGGGGTAAGGCCCATATTAAGGGTTTGGGCCCAATTTGGAAAATTGGGCCATAAATGGGCCTTGGAGGAACAAGTGGTTTTAGGCCTTGGTATTGGATCATATTAGGTCAGGGGTAAAATGGTTATTTTACCCCAGGAATGGATTATTGAATATAGAATAGAACCCAAGTGTTAATTAGGTGTTATTGGGTATTGTTAGCTCGACGAGTCGTCAGGGCAGCATCTAGGGATTTATTTTAGTGAGACTCAGCATTCGAGGTGAGTTTCCTCATTGGGTTTAGCGGGTCTAAGGCACCAAAGGCGACTATTTATTGGTTATGTTGATATACTTGTGTAACGCTCATTTCAGGTATCATTTACTTCTTAAGATATTAGGGTTTTAGACTGGAACTCGACGAGTTGGGGAGCTCCAACTCGTCGAGTAGAAATCATTTTGGTCGCGGGACTTAGGGTCTACTCGACGAGTAGACGTTGTAAAGGTAAACCCCTATTTTTACGGGTTTTGTACCCTATTTAAAGAACTTAACCATTAGGGTTGGCCTCCTTACCAGCCTCCTTACTTAGAGAAACCCTATAATCGCCTCCCCCTCTTGTTCATTGAAGTTTTGAGTGTTATGGTGTGATTCTTGAAGGAAGTCTTGAAGAGTGAAGTAGCAATCTTGGAGCAGTGATCTTGGATACAGAAACTCAACATCAAGGGCTGCATTATGAAGGTATAAAGCCATATCCTTGACATGTAGTATATTAGATCTCATCTTTTGGTAGTTTAGGGCTTGTTTTGTGACTTTGGGTTGGATGACCCAAGATAAGAGGTTTCCAGAGGTTAGGAGTGTAGATCTGGCCTCTATAAGACCTCTAGAGGATTAAAGTTGCAAACTTTAATAGCCTCCATGTCCCATTCATGCATTATGTCCACAATGAAGACTAAAATGGACCTAGGAAAGTATTTCACGCATGCATGGACGTAAAGTTAGAAACTTATGTGATTTGTCCACCCTTGGACATCATATATGTGTTTTGGGTCGATGGGATGAGAGATTAAGGGCTTAATGAGTCAAGACCTTCCTCAAAGGAGCTAGGTTTTGAGTCTAAGGCATATTAGATGGTCTTTGGGGGGTAAAGTTGGAAACTTTACCCTTCTAGACGTCTCTATGTTTACAGATCTGTTGTGTGGGGTTTTAGATTTGACTGGAATGGATTGAATGCATTAAGACAGGGGAAACTCGACGAGTTGGGACATGTTTCCCCGTTTCTGGATGCTAAGCAACTCGGCGAGTTGATAATATAACTTGGCGAGTTGGCTAGGGTTTTCCATTGTTCTCAGAACACCAAAGGAACTCGACAAGTTGCTAGATGTACTCGACGAGTTGGGTCAACATGGACTGTTGACCTTGACCATTGACTTTGACTTTGACGATGGTTGACCAACTTTGACTTTTAAGGGTTTGAAGGGTTGAGTTTTGTACTGAGGAATTGTTTATGATTAGGGAGTTGGCAGAGCTGATACTCAGAGCTTGGACCTATTCAACCACAATTTTCATTTAAGGTGAGTCTCTTCACCATACCAATGGGTCTAAGGCACCAAGGTTGTCCCATCTTATGATATGTGGTACACTAGTTGATGTAGTGACATGTGGTATGTTAGTTGGTTATATGCTAGGTGGTATGCTAGTTGTGTATGTGATACTTGCAGGGAAGACCATGGGAGGAGCCCATGACGCTTGGATGTAAGACCATGTGGGGGAGCCCATGGCTTTTCGGGTAAAGACCATGGGGGAGCCCATGACACTTGGGTGTCAGACCATGTGGGGGAGCCCATGGCTTTCCGGCTAAAGACCGTGGGGGGAGCCCATGACACTTAGGTGTAAGACCATGTGGGGGAGCCCATGACAACCTGGAGTAAGACCCTGGGAGGAGCCCACGACATCCTTATATGTTTGTATGCATGGCTTGTGGTTTATGTAGCTTTTATAGCTAATATGGATTATGTGCTTATGTGGATTGTGTGGGGTATGCTCTGGGGAACTCACTAAGTGTTAGCTTATAGTTTGTTGATTTGTTTCAGGTACTTCCGAGCCTAAGGGCAAGGGCGAGGTTTGATGGCGCGGCATGCACTCTCTCAGGCATTTTTATGGGGACACTCTGCTATTTGAAATAAAATGTTGATGTTATGAATTTGAAAAACAATTGTCATTGAATTTGAAAACAATTGTCATTTAGGTTTTATGGTCTATGGGAATGTTTTAATTATTTAAAAATGAAATTTTTATTTGAAAAAAATTGGGTTGTTTCAACTTGTTGTTTGTGTGATACTTGTATATGCTTGTATATGCAAGTTTATTAGGCGGGGCCCATTATGCGAGTGTGGGTGGGGCCCTTATCTCATTGGGCGGGGCCCGTTATGCGAGTGTGGGCGGGCCTGTTATATGATATGTATGATATGCGGTATCTTGGGGAACTCACAAAGCTCTGTGCTTACGTTTTTTAGTTTATGTTTCAGGTACTTCCGGTTCCAATGGGAAGAGCTCGGGTTGACTGCATCGCACACACCATATGGATTCTGTTTATGGGACATACTCTGATTTTTATAATGTTGACATACCTATTTTATTGGGTTGTATGAACAATGTTTTGGAATAGTGTTTTTACTTAATTCAAAAAATGAAATTTTTGGGATGTTACACCCCAACCTGAAACTCTAAATCAGAGAACCATTGGTTCGTATAACTCTTATGGTGTACTATCAGTAACCTCAGTGTGACCTTGTGGATAAACTCTATCGTCTTGAGCACTATCTCAGTGCTCCCTATGACCCTCTGTTCGACCTCTCCCTAACTAATAGGATTCTGACACTTCCTCCTATAGAGGATCTCGGAGGGAGGCATGCCAATACTAGCATGACGGTAATTATTGTAAGAAAACTCATCCAACGGAAAGTAGGAGTCCCAACTCCCACCAAAATCAATGTGTAACATCCTAATTTTCAGGTCCAAAAATTTCTTTTTAATTAACCAACACATAAAAACATTCATAAGAAAATATTGTGAAAACACATCATCTCATAAAACAATGTATCATGTCTGAAAACCCAAGCCATAGAATAATAACATATCAGAGTACAATCCCAGAAAACTCCATGCGGAAATCATATGTGTGTGTGTGATGCGATGCTACGCCGCCGGCTCCTTCCCCTTAGACGAAGAGGTACCTGAAACCAAAACCGAAACCGTAAGCACAAAGCTTAGTGAGTTCCCCCATCATACCACATACCATACAAAATCATCGGTATCTCTCAACCGGTAATCATCATCGGTATCTTTCAACCGGTAACCAACATCGGTATCTTTCAACCGGTAATCGTCATCGGTATCTTTCAACCGGTAACCATCATCGGTATCTTTCAACCGATAACTGTCGTCGGTATCTTTCAATCGGTAACTGTCGTCGGTATCTTTCAACCGGTAACTGGGGACTATACCACCCCCTACCACTAGCATACAACAACAAGGTACAATCATACAGTCAGGCATATCCGGGTACTGACCTACCCCACGACCCTAAGGGCGCTGTCAGGGATCCTAATCCCTACTATACACGTAACATATCATGCAGATAATACTCGTGACCAAAGCACATAACCAAACCAAGATAATTATCATAAAGACAATCATCTTACAAATACTCCTCTTTGATGGGCTGGCATTGTGGCCTTAGACCCATCCCTACTGGAAGGTAACTCACCTCAATGTCGTGCAGTGTTTGAATTATCCTCGGCGCACAAGTCGACTCCCTTCGACTCCTCGATCCCTACACGACGACCTTCAAGTCAACACACAGCCAATACAACCCTAAACAGGGTAAGTCCAAGTCTAGTCAAAGTCAACTTCAAGTTGACCCGACTCGCCGAGTTGGGCCGTCAACTCGCCGAGTCCCTCACCCTTTACTCATCCTTATCCATGACCCGACTCGTCGAGTTGGGCCGTCAACTCGAAGAGTTCCTCCCTCATATGAACATCGCATGAAACTCATCCGACTCACCGAGTTGATGAACAACTCGTCGAGTTCACCTTCATCTGATGAACAAGTTCTGTCCTCGACTCGCCGAGTTGATGAACAACTCGTCGAGTTCATCTTCATCCTTAAGAAGATTGCCTTGGACTCGCCGAGTCTGTTCTAGCACTCGTCGAGTCCCATGAACTCCAGGTCTAAAATCACGTCCAATACATTGGGTAACTCTTCCTGTCGGATTACAACCCTTCTAACACTCAACTGGGTTCCTTTGACTCTCAACAGATATGGGGCTCAAAGCCTCGGACTCGTCGAGTCCCAAGAATGGACTCGCCGAGTCAGTCATGTCCACACTCTAAATCCTTGATTTCTGATGTACAACCTTTGATCAAAAGATAGATCCAAGCTTTTATAATCGATCTAGCACGTAAAGTTACAAACTTTACGTACTTGCATGGGACTTTGAGCTCAAAAAGACATAAAACAAGCTCTTAAGATGCATAGGGCCTTTCATGGGTGCAAAAGTAGTCCCCAACTGCCTTGTGACTCCTTTAATGACGTGATTCCGAAGCTCTAACCCCCAACCATGTTTGTAAACATGGTTGGCCATAAAAAGTGGCTTATAAAAGCCCTAAATCTCCCCAAAAAGGGATCTAACAAATGAAAGAGCAAGGTTACAGCTTTTTACCTTCAATGAACTGTAGAAGGTGCACAAACTCGGGTTCCCTTGGTCTTTACTTGCTTCCTCAAGCCTTTCTCCTTCCTTCTTAAGACCACAAGCACCAAAATCCACCAACAAGGCTTAGATTGCTTCAATAACGGCTAGGGTTTCAGTGAGAGGTGTTCTGGGAGCATAAGGGACGTTGTGGCCGACATAACATTGTTTAAATAGGGTGCAAACCCTCGGATTAGGGTTTTTGTCCAGTCAGAGTCTACTCGTCGAGTCCGGGACCCGACTCGACGAGTCCATCACTTAAAGCCCGCGCCTCATCCCGCTTATACTCGGCGAGTTGGTCCTTCAACTCGCCGAGTCCAAGGCCAAAAATGCAAAAATACTTAAATAAAAATACATACCAAGAACCAGGTGCTACACAATGATGCAATCCCTCAACATGTCCTCGAGCCTCTAAATAGTCTGCTCGCTCTGCCCATATGTCTGCGGATGGTAGGCAGTACTGAAGTGCAATCGGGTACCCAACTCCTTGTGAAACTTCTTCCAAAGTCTGGAAGTGAAACGAACATCTCGATCAGACATGATAGAATCATAAACCTCAACCAATTTCTCAGCAGAAGAGCCCTCATATAGCTAGAAAGTGAGCGTTCTTCGTCATATGGTCCACTATCACCCAGATGACATCAAAACAATTAGTAGTCTTTGGTAGTTTTGGAATGAAATCCATCGTAATTTGCTCCCATTTCCATAATGGGACCTACAAAGGTTGCAACTTGTTATGAGGGCGCTGATGTTCGACTTTGACCTTCCAGCAGGTCAAGTATCGCTCTACGAACCAAGCTATATCTCTCTTCATGCATAGCCACCAATAGTCATGTCTCAGATCAAGATACATTTGTGTAGCTCCCGGATGGATGGAAAATCTCAATTAATGGGCCTCATCCATCAAAACTTGCCAAGCTCCACCAGTGTAAGGCACCCAGACTCTACCATGCAGCGTCACTAACCCCTTGTTATCAATATCAAAGGCTGAAACTTGACCACTCACCCTCTCACTCTCCCAGTTGGAATTTGTAGATTCAAACTGAATTGATGTTTTGGTTTTTTATGAGTTTTACGACATTGACCGGTGTGGGGAAATAGTAAATGTTTATTTTATATCAAATCCCAAAGTTGCTTCCATGGGAGATTCCTTTTAGAGCATATACATAAGAAGTAATCCTACCATTTTAAATAAAAAATCATTAGTTGTTTTAAATTTTTTTAGGTTTTATGATTTTGAATGTGTGTATATTGGTAAACAAATGAATGTATGTTAATTTTGAACTTTTAATTTGCTTTAAGCTATTTTATATGAATCAATTTACAATGTTGATTTTAATGTTGATATGTATAATAGAAGATGTGAAAGTCATGTTGATGGTAGTGGGTTGTGAGGGCAGTCAAAGGAAGTGGCAATGTCGAATAGTGGTGAAGTTTGGGGGAACATATTTCATAATTTAACAGAGCATTACAGACGTGCGGTAACTGTCTCAGGGACCTACGAGGTAAGATTTAGAGAACCAGAAAACGCACTATGCTAAGAAAAAAAATAAACCAAACATACATATCAAAACAAACCATATAGACCAAATCTTTATTTTACACTTTAAATTATAAAGTACTTTATACATTCGACATTTTTTAATGGAAGCTTCATTAAAAAGTAGCAAGACGCTAGAAAAAAAAAACAAAGAAAAAATATTACATCAAACAAGCAACAAAAGAGAAAATATACCAATCATGCCAACAAACATAATTTAGAGAACAAACATAATTTAGAGAAGATCCATTCATGATCCAGTCGAACAAAGTCAAGTAGATGTCATCTTTCGTCTTTAAAGAAGAACATCTTTTTTTGTTGAACACGAAATCATTACAAGATTTCCAAATAATTCAAACAATCAAATATAAAAGTTTCAAGATAAAGTTCCTTCTCTTCTTACAACGAAACGAGGCCTTCAAAACTACATTAGTTGTGTTTTTCTTTTTTGGAATTTATTAAAATTTAATATTTTACCAAAAATTATTAAAATAAACTATAACCTAAGATATATTAAGTTATAGTTTATTTTATTGAGTTTTGGTAAAATATTAAATTTTAATAAATTCCAAAAATAAAAAACCCAAAGGAAAAGAAAAAAAACTAACAAATGTACACCAAAACATAACCTTAGTCGTGTATTCATTATTATTATTATTATTATTATTATTATTATTTATAAAAAATAACAAATTTATAGAACTCCATGTATTGAAAAGATCCAAAAGTTATCTATACCACCTCCAATTTAGAATAATAATGATAACAATATCAAGGTGGAATGAAATAATTTGATTGATTCAAATTTGAGGTCGATAAATTTTCCCCCCAGAAATCCACCATCCCCACATATATAAATACAACCTCATCTTCTTGCAACAGTGATTCAGAGTTCAGACTTCTTTTGTCGTCTTCCTCCTCTTCCCATTCTACTTCCTCTTATGCCGCTTCCTTCATGTTCATGGCATGTTTAGACAATATCATTATCATCATGTATAATCATCATCATCAACAAAGCTCCGACCACCCTAAATCCTCCATTAATCCACCCATCAGCCCCCGTATTTCCTTCTCCCACGACTTCGCTGAATCTCTCCATTCTCGTCCCCAGATCCTCAAATCCACCAGAGACTACTCCGCTCCGGTTTCCTCCGACTTCGAGTTTTCCGTTTCTAACAACTCCATGATGCCTGCTGATGAGCTTTTCTTCAAGGGTCGTTTGTTGCCTTTCAAGGATAGTGCCGCCGGATCCGGTATCGGACAGAAAACCACTCTTCGTGATGAGCTCCTTGCCGGAGAAGATGAAGACTGCAACGGAGGTGGTGGCGGCGGTGGCAGTAGTTTGTTTAGGCCGCCGAAGGCTTCTAGTGGTACACGGTGGAAAGGGTTTTTGGGTCTCCGGAAATCTCACATTGGGTCGAAAAGATCCGATAAGAACGACGGATCCGGGTCTGGGTCTGTGTCGGGTCAAGATGACGTTCATGCTTCCAAATCTTCACAGGTACTTAAGTTTAATTTATTTTAAGTAGTTTCAAATTTCAAGATTTTTTGTTCCTTAATTATTATAAAGAAAAGCTAACAAATATTTTTAAATCTTAAAATACTATCAGAAAATCTTGATATTTTTCATAAAATCCGAATATTAGATTTTATTTGGGACATACTTGAAAAAGATTTAGCAAATATACAAGATGTCATGATGAAATGGTATCTTTTTTCCATCCAAATTGGTTGATATATTTAATAATTATTTTATAACCAATGAAATAGTAAATATTGTTATTTTTTGTTGTGTATATGTATATAAGATGTCATTCATTTTTGAAATTTTAATTATAGGAAATGATGACTCAAGGAGGAGGATCAAGTAATTGCCGGGACATGGAATTTAGGATGCAATGAGTATGAATGATGTAAAGGTGGGGGTGATTTTTTATTGGAAGATGGGGGGTTATTCGTGTAATTTTAGGTAGAGGAGTGAGGGTAATTTAGGGATTTTCGATGTGAAAATCACCATAGAAGTTTGTGTTTGATGATGGAGTTTGCATGAAGCTGGATGGTGGAGGGCAAAATTGTAATTTTGGTAGTGGGATAAATGGATCTCTAACAGTCAATTTGACTTCAACGTCAATCTCTTTCACAAGATTCTCCTTTTTTTGCTCTTGTCTTTTGGGTATCAAACAATTAACACCCAAAACATCCCCACCACCCTCTTCCTAGTTACCAACATTAATTCCTCCTTTTGAATTTGAAATTCCATTATTGCCCCCACCGAGATTTCTACCTTTCTTGAATGGCAATTTATTACAAGAATGTTGAATTATCAAATTATTTTAATGTTTTTGATTAAACACGTGAGTATTTCATTCGTTTTACCCTTTAAGCTAGAGGGAGTGGTAACATGTGATAGCAAGTGCTAAAACATTGACACGTCATATTTTTCTAGACCCGTAAGCATAATATGATAATATGGAGTGGTGATGTGGTTAAAAGATAAACATTTTTTTTAAAATCAAATAAATTCTTATTTAAATATTTAAATAAAATAAATTAAATGAAAGGTACAAGTTTTAATGTTGAAGTTACAAACAGATAAAGTGAATTAATAAGATGGGGACCACATGCTTACTTTATTTTTCCATTTTCACTCGCCAAGCAAATGGCGCAACATTGTTAAGGCATGTACTTAGCGACCCTATAAGGAGTGGTAGCGAATTTTTAACGATGGCTTAGCGAGGGGGAGTGGCGAGCCACTCCCTTCAGCCTTAATATTTTCTCACATTGGGGTTTTTTCCACTTAAATAAACTCAAAGAATAACAAAAAAAAATTGTTGCAACGATACATTAGGTGTAACTTTTTGAAATCGAAGGTTTAAATATGTGATATATATATTTAAATTTATTATTAGAGTAAATTTATTGTTAAAAAAATAAAAAATGTATTGTTGGCATCTTGTAAAAAACTATAATAATTATTTATTTAGATACCTTAAAAGTTAAAAGCTTCCACTAAAAGTTTGATTAAAATAACTTTAGAAAAAAAATTAACCTTTCATTGGTTCAATGTTACATAATATTCTAATCTAATTAATATTCATCTAAGAGATTGCATTTTTTAAATTAAATTTGGTTATCTAAAGCAAACATCTTCTCTTTGTAGTCATATTCTTATATGATTAAATTAAAAATATTTGTATTGAAACTAATTTCTTTTTTGTAAATAAATTTTTTATATAGCATGCCTTATTTTTTATTAAAATATATTAGATGTGTTTTTAAAGTATGTAGTAAATACATTTTACTTATTTTATGTTTTAAGAATATACTAAGTATCTAATATCTAACTATTAATAAAATACTTTATGAGATTAGATTGTAGATTGGAGGGAAGCGGGTAAAGTTGACCGTTGACTGAGGTCAAAGAAGGAACAGCTAAGGAACAGCTGGGGAAGAGGAGAAGTGTGAAAAACAATGAAAGCGCAAAGTACAAACATGTACTTCATATTTAGTCTGACACCAACACCAACAGAACTGCCCCCAACATTTAACCTTCAAGTACTTCCCGTAACCGTTAATTGTGGGACACCTGTCCCTCCCCCTCAAAGATGCTCTTTCCCTTAACGTACTAATACCTCTGCACATGGTACAACCATCTGTAACTATCCCATCATATCCTCCCCAATCCAACCAAGACCTTTATCAACATTTACCCCAAGAAAATAAATAAAAATACTCTTATCTTCATGTATATCCGTTTTCTTATTTAATGAAATCATATATATATATATATATATATATATATATATATATATATATATATATATATATATATATATATAGAGGTTAGGTTCTGACACGGCCTAATTTTGTAAGACCGTGAGACACAATCTTAACCACTCATTTGATAGATAAAAAAAATATTTTTAAATTGTAAATTTTCGAAAAAACAAATTTTCAAATATTATTTTCGGAATTTATATTTTCCAAAAAAAAAAATACATTTTTTTACATATTCTAGTAGAATACTAGAATATTCTACATATCTGACAAATCTAGTAGAATATTTTAACATTCTAAAAATCACATTAGAATATTTACAGTGTAATATTTTATTAGAATATTACACGTATTTTTCAAAATAAAACGGTAATTTTTTAATTTTTTTTAGGTAATTAAATTGTCGATAATAATAATTAAAAAAAATTTCGGATTTTTCCTTTTATTTTGCATTTTAAAATTATTTTTAGATTTGGTCTCACGGTCTCACAAAATTACCATGGTTTCAAATGAACCTGAACCTATATATATATATATATATATATAGAAGAGATAAATAGTGAACCATTATTAATCAAAGAACCAAGGAACCAATCCAAAGCGTCGAAATTTAAAGCGATCAATGACAAAAGGAAGGGTTGTAGACTTTTACAATGGACACATATGCACCGGATTATAACAAAACCCATTTCCTTTTTTTCGTTTAAAATTTTTTTAGGCCATGTTTTCTATTGAAAACTCAAAAATTGGTTTATGAGTTTTTTATTCAATCAATATATATATATATATATATATATATATATATATATATATATATATATATATAGAGAGAGAGAGAGAGATAGAGAGAGAGAGAAAGAGAGAGAGAGACACAGAGATAAGTTCGGGTGTTTTAAGTAAGTATTGTGTTATTGTATGCATAACTGTGGGCTAATCAAAATTTAAAATAAAAATAAATAATTAAATAAATAAATAAGGGTAAATAGGTAATTAGATAATTCGTTTCCCCAAATAATATCCTATTGTTATGGTAAACATTGACTTCAACTATCTAGGTTTCTCCATCCAGCTTTTTAAAACCATCGTCGGGCCTCACATTCCTCGATCCCACATTCTCACGTCTTTTGCGCTCCACAACTCGACACAGAAGAAGGAAAACCGTGCAATTATTTGAGAATAATGGTGTTATTCTCGGAAAAACCTTTAGCAGATCACAAATTGCGGTCAATAAGAATGTTCGCTGACTTAATATCACGGTGGATCACCAGTGGAACAGAGGAATGAAGGGTGTCGACTGATATGGAGGGTGTCGTAGAGTGTTCCATTACACATGAATTCCACTACCAGCAACTGATTTTGATGTGGGGTTTTTGTGAATCCGACTAAATTAACGAGACGAGGGCTGTGGATTTTTGACAGGACGTCGATTTCGTTTTCGACTTTGTTGTCCGGCAAGGTGGAGATGGCAGAATGACGGTGGTTGTGATGAGAGGGTTTTTTTGACGGCGACGAGACGGCCGTTGCGGAGGAGTGCTTTGTAGACTAATCCATGTCTGCCACGACCAAGGAGCTTCTTTCAGAGAAATTATTGGTGGCTTCTTCCAAATCACTGTAAGTCAAAGTGTTGAATATTCTTGTTGATGGGTTGTTCCAAATCTTCATTTCCTTGAAGAAAATCGCCGAGTTTTTCTAATTTTTTGGATGGAGTATGAACTGCGATGGATTAGGGTTCTTATTTATGTGAAGCCTTTGATATGGGTGGAAGCTCAAATTGAAAGGCATTCAAGAAGCCGAATGGAAATTATGGTAAAAGCTAGGAGTCAATTCAAGGAGCGTAAGTTCTTGTTGCAAAGGTTTGATCATCTCCATAGCTTGTCTTTTTTCTGATTCTTTTGACAGGAAATGATTAAATTGCTTTTCATTCGATTTTTTTTTTCTGATTTAACACTTCATTTATGTGGACAGTGCAGGATCTTGACAATGTTGAAATCTGAAAATGTATCATGTATGTTTATGTAGATGATTCAATGGATGATATTGGTGAGATTCCAATTCTAGCGGAATGGAATCACGAATTCAAATTCTATTGGAATGGAATGACGAATTCCAATTCTGTTGGAATCACAGAAGTTGATGCTTGAAGAACATACCACAAAATTGAAACGGACCACATTATTCTTTTAGAATGTATTAGTCGTTGTTAGATTTTGATGTTTTCTTTCCCGTTTTGATTGTTTTTTAGTTTTATTCTTTAACAATAAATGTAATTCTTAACAATTGTTACGCGTATTCTATAAGAAATAATGTATTTTTTGTTTTTATTCTTCAATTGATTGTTCAAGAATTTGTTATTCTACAAGAAGTTTTTAAATTCATGATCAAGAAATAGGTTCAAAAATATTTTTATTATTTATGGTTCAAGAATATTTTTATTTTTGAATATACTCATAAACATATTCTGTCAGAATGTCCGAATTAAAAGAATTATAATTCGTAAAATCGGATTTTTAAAATTAGTAGAATCTATGATCCCTTAAAAAATGCAATTTTCCTTTATTAAATCTATATTAATTGACTAAATTACCCTTGTAATTAATTAAGATGATATTTTTAATTATATTTAATTCAATAATATATATTAATCACTTTCTTAAAATAAGTAAATTTGATTGGCCCACATTTATGCATACAATAACACAATAATTACTTTGAATAAAATAATCTAAGCCTATATATATATATATATATATATATATATATATATATATATATATATATATATATATATATATGAAGAGTCAAAAATTGGTTTATGACATTTTCGTCAAAGCATAAATAAAGTGGCTTGGGCTTGGCTGAATGTGTTTTCTTCATAATAAAAAAATACCACTTGCATCTTAACTAAATCTGTTCACGTAAAGAACAAATTTTCTCCTTCAATTTGTCCATCAATCTATGATTTCTCATGTGATCAGGTAAGTTATGACTAGTTTAAATGACTTTTTTGCATTGTATCTAGCAATTAGTTGAAATATGCATAAGAGCTTTGTTTTTGTTTTACAAAAGTCAATTCTTTTGGATTTTCTCTTTAATTTGTCCATCAATCTGCAACTTATTGTTCCACCTCGTAACGAATGATTGAATCCATAAAAATGAACTTTCAGTTGTTGCTATGACTCATCGGCTAAACATTCTCGATTCCAGAAAAAATTGATATTTTGTTTCTTCTACTTTATGTTAGTTTCAGTAAATTATATATATATATATATATATATATATATATATATATATATATATATATATATTTTGTGAACAGGTTAAGTGCGAAAAATTAAATGATAAAAAAGTGATCAACTTAATGATGCCTTACAAGTGTTAGATAAAATGCCTAAAAGAGTTCACAGTTTTTTTTAGCTGTGTTCATCTTTCCCAGTTTAATTTTGCATTTAGTAGATGTCTTTTAGGGTGTGTTTTTTTCAATGGTGTGCATATTTACAAGTTTCATTGTAACGCCCGGTTCCTGATATGTATTTTAATAAGAATTATTCGTTTTTGCAAAGGGACTCGACGAGTTGGAGGCCCCAAACTCGTCGAGTAGGAATGAGATATTTTGGACGCGGGACTTGAAGTCTACTCGACGAGTCGAGAAGCCTCAAATCTATGAGTAGACCTGCCAGAGTGAAACCCTAATTTTCAGGGTTTGCATCCTATTTAAAGGACCTTAACACCCCATTGTGACCTCCCTCATCGGCTCCCTTAGTACATGAAACCCTAATTCGAGATCTTGAGCTTTGTGAGTGTGTGTGAGTAAAAAAGGAGTGATTTTTTGGTATTTTCTTGAAGGAGTAGAAGCTAGAAGGGCTTGGTTGAGGGAAGGATATTTGGATCCACAAGAAGAACTTCATTTCCAGTTCATTTGAGGTATAAAGTTTATACCTTGTCGCTAGATCTCTTCATGGAGTAGTTTAGGGATTTTAGGAGCATATTGTGGAACCATTCATGGATGCTAGCATGTTTTGGTGTCTTGACTTCAGATCTGGAACCTTTGAGGGACTCCATGGCATAAAGGTGCCACCTTTATGGCCATGGGAGTCCCATGCAGCTTGTGAACCACATTTTAGGGATTTTTGCAGCTTGTGAACCACATTTTAGGGATTTTTGAGCTAAATAACCCGTGCATTAACGTAAAGTTTGAAACTTTATGTGATATATCGACCCTTGGGAGCCAGATCTATGTTTTGGATGCATTAAGCCCGACTAAAATCGACTGTATGGATTTAGACTATGGGGGACTCGACGAGTTCTTCATACAACTCGACGAGTTGGATCGTGTTCCCCCAACCTTTTTTGTTACTGAGCAAACTTGTTGAGTCTAGAAGATGACTTAGCGAGTTGGCCATGGTTTGCGTTACGAAGGTTGAGGAACTCGACGAGTGCAAGGAGGGACTCGGCGAGTTGTAGGTAAAAGGTCACGACTATGCTTTGAGGATGAACTCGTCGAGTTCATGAAAGGACTCGACGAGTAGGATCAGGATTTCAGGGTTTATGGATTGTGGAACTCGACGAGTTGATGGACCAACTCGGCGAGTTGAGTCAACCAGGATGTTGACTTTGACAAGGATGTTAACTTTGACCTTGACCATTGACCAGAGCTGACCCTTAAAGGGGATTATGAGTATGAAAGAGTAACTAAAGGAGATAATTATGTGTAGCAGTTTGAGAGGAGTCGATCCAGGAGCCGAGGACAGTTCAGCTACTTCACGGCATTGAGGTGAGTTTCCTTCCAGTAGAAGTGGGTCCAAGGCCACAATGTCGGCCTACTAGTAGGAGTTGTTTGTTAGATGATTGTCTTTGTGATAATTGTCTAGTATGCCACTATTGGTTATGTTTTATGTGCTAGTATGGTATGTTGTCATGTGATAGTGGTAGTAGGGGAATAGTCCTCGTATCAGGTCGGAAGGACCAAAGGGGTAGGTCGGGCACCCCGGTATGCCTGACAGTGTGATTATGTTATGTTGTTATGTGGTAGTGGTAGGGGGTGAAATAGTTCCCGTAACTGGTTGAGATAAACAAGAGGGATAGATCGGACACCCCGATATGTCTGACAGGGGTAGGTTAGGCACCCTGGTATGCCTAGCAGGGGTAGGTTGAGCACCCTGGGATGCTCAGCAGGGTAGGTCGGGCACCCAGATATGTCTGGCAGTATGTTTATAGTATGGTATGTGGTATGATGGGGGAACTCACTAAGCTTCGTGCTTACGGTTTACAGTTTTGGTTTCAGGTACCTCTTCTTTGAAGGGAAAGGATTCGGCGTGACTGTAGTGCATCACACACACGATTTTCCGCATAGGAGTTTCTTGGGATTTGTACTCTGACATTATTATCCTATGACATGTTTTTGAGATATATGACTTATGAGTTTTTATGATATGAGATAAGCTTGATAATGTTTTCAGTAATCTGTTTTATGAATTGTCAAATTAAAAACGAAATTTTTGGTTATGATTTTTGGGATGTTACAAGTTGGTATCCGAGCCTTGGTTTGAGGGATTTGGACAAACCTTTGGGGGTGTCTGGACTCAAATCGAGGGTTTGAAATATTTTTACACGAAAATAATTTTTCCAAAAAGTAAAATAAAGAGTTTTGATAAAGAACAAGGTGTGTGATGCGTGCAATCGGCCGAGCTCAAGTAAGTTTTCCCCAAGATACCCATACATGTTATGTTATGATATATGATATGATTATGAGAACTGCATGCTAGATTAGGGCTGAGGATCTAGGAAGGATGCCTTATATGCCTATTGTATGTGTATAAGAACTGCATGCTAGAATAGGGCTAAGGATCTAGGAAGATGCCTTATGTGCCTGCTATATGTGCTTATTGAATTACATGCTAGAACTGATTAGTCAGTGATATGATGGCATGAATAGGATATGCTTGATTTGGTTACTCAATGCTCGAATGATGCTTGCTTTGTGCTTTTAGGAGTTCTAGTTATCATTAACTAACTAGTAAACGAATACGTTAAGTTACATATTGCGAGGACTAAATAATTTCAGAAGGTTAGGTCTAGCCCTATTTCGCATCTCTTGTTTGAGTCCAACCATTGTAGGGTAGGACCTCTCATTCGAAGAATTATCTGGTCTTAGTGATATGTAATGGTATTCGCAAGCTAGTTAGGTAAAGGTAGCATGGATTTTCTTATGCAGCTGATGGCAGAGAGTAGGTCGGAGAGTTACCCTAGGGTAAACCTAGGATGAGATTAGTGAAGCAAGCAGTGGTAGTAGAAGGGACTTAGTGACGTCAAGGTAATCCTTGAGGAAAGTACGAATATATGTGGAAGGTAGTATGGGCCCGTACTACTGAAAGCAGAGGATTCGTACTCGAGTCAAGGAGGGCTGAGATAGAACCAGGGAACTTGTAGTGTGCGAGACCTCTCAAGGTTATGTATGACCCTGGCGATTATATGTTTTTTTTTTCAGAATGGTGGTGACACGTCACGGAGCGGGAGGTTCAGGGTCTGGGTCAGGATCAGAATCCGGTATGGGTTCGGGTTCCGAGCCGGTTAATGATGGATTGCGAGCATTCATTACATACGAGATTACGAGAGGCATCCTTGAGTCGACCCCGATGATTTTCGGGTCAATCAAAGAAGGGATCATTGAGCTGATGGAGGATCTTCTTAAGGCGTTCAGGAGCGACATGGCATCTGGCCAGTCAGGGACATGCACACTCTCCTTCAAGGATTTCAGGGGATGTGGTGCGCTAGACTTCCACGGGATGAAGGACCCTATTGTAACCAGGAGGTGGATTGTGGACATGGAGTCTGCTCAGTTGACGAGCTTCTGCCCTGAGGGGTCGAAGGTCCGGTATGCTGCTGGATGTTTGAGGGACCGAGCTCGAGATTGGTGGGAGGTGGTTAGTGACTCATTGGGAGCCCCAACCATTGAGGCTATAACCTGGTCGGACTTTGTGACCAGGTTTAGGGCTGAGTTTGCGCCGGTTGTGGAGCTTCAGCAGCTGGCTTGGGAGTTTATGGATATGAGGCAGACGAATGAGTCGGTGGCGGAGATTACCGCCAAGTTCAGGGAGAGGGCCTTACTGGTGCCGCAGTACGCGGGGGATGAGGAGATACGGAAGACCCGCTACCACGACATGTTGAGAGCTGACATTCGGAAACATGTCAGCTACTCGGCATGCCCGACCTTGGATGACATGATTGCGAGGGCGAGGGAGAGGGAGATTGAAATAGAGCACATCAGAAAGAGGAAGGCAGAGGTTGGGCAGGTTACTGGGGTTTTGGGGAAGAAACCCAAGGGGTTCGACTCTAGGTCGAAGGGCCATCAGGGCCGGAGCCGCCGTGGGAAGTGCGGCAAGCCACATGAGGGGGTTTGTAGGCTAGGGTGATCAGGCTGCTATAAGTGCGGCAAAACTGGGCACTTTGGCAAGGATTGTACTGCCCCTACCCCCACCTTTCAGACATCAGACCTGATTTGCTTTCATTGCAGTCAGAAGGGCCACAAGAAGGCCAACTGCCCGAGATTGACATCAAGAGCGCCAGTGGCAGCGCCAGCACCAGCGACCCTGCGGATTACGGATGACCGACAGGGCAAGTCAGATGCTCTAGTGGTGAGGAGCCGAGCCTTCTAGCTGATCGCCGAGGAGGCGCGTGCCGCACCGGATGTGGTGACGGGTATGTTTTCTTCTCCCTAACCCTTATTACATCTCGATTATGATATTTATGTGCATTGGTTATGTTTTTGTTTAAGATCGTTCCATGTGAACGACATCCCTATACAGGTGTTATTCGACTCGGGGGCTACCCGATCGTTTGTCTCTCTTGCTCTTAGCAAGAGGTTTTCTGAGTCTTCAGGCATGTTAGATTGTCCTTTAGAGGTTGAGATTGTTGACGACCGATCTATCCGGGCATCAGAGGTTTTCAGAGATTGTGTTTGAGGTTATATGACGAGCGTTGCCTCGTAGATTTGGTTCCCATTCCGTTACGTGGGAACAAGGTTATCATCGACATGGATTGGCTGAGCCCTAATGGGGTGGTGATCGATTGTGCGCAACAACTAGTGCATATTAGGAACCCAAGTGGGGGAGAGTTGGTGATTCTGGGCAAGAGGCCGCAACGAGGACCAGCTTTGTGCTCGGCAGCGAGGGCTAGGCGCTACCTTCAGCAGTTTTGCGCAGGGTATGCCGCCTACGTTATGGATACCCGGGAGGCGGGTAAGGCGACTATGAGTGATGTACCAGTGGTGTGAGAGTATCCAGACGTATTTCCAAAGGAGCTTCCTGGGATACCTCCGGAGAGACAGGTGGAGTTCAGGATCGACCTAGTCCCAGGTGCGGCTCCGATAGCCAAGGCACCATATCGGTTGGCTCCTCCCGAGATGCAGGAGTTGTCTACACAGCTGCAGGAGCTATTAGAAAAAGAATTTATTAGGCAGAGCAGTTCGCCTTGAGGAGCCCTGATCCTGTTCGTGAGAAAGAAGGACGGGTCGCACTGGATGTGTATAGACTACCATGAGCTGCACAATGTAACGGTGAAGAACCTTTACCCACTCCCGATGATTGATGATCTCTTCGAACAGCTACAGGGGGCATATTGGTTTTCCAAGATAAATTTGCATTCAGGCTACCACCAGATGCGAGTCAGAGATGAGGATTTATAGGAGACTACTTTTCGGACTCGCTATGGCCACTATGAGTTTGTGGTGATGCGCTTCGGGTTCACCAATGCTCCTTCCGCTTTCATGGACCTCTTGAACCGCGTATGCAGACCGATGCTGGATCGGTCTGTGATAGCTTTTATATATGACATCTTGGTTTACTCCAAGACATAGGAGCAACACTAAAAGCACTTGCGAGAGGTCTTGGATACCATGAGGAGGGATAGCTTGTACGCCAAGTTCTCCAAGTGCGAGTTTTGGTTGCGCGAGGTGCAGTTTCCGGGGCACCTTGTCAACCACAACAGGATTTTGGTCGACCCGGCCAAAGTGGAGGCCGTGATGAGATGGGAGGTTCCGAAGTCTCAATCAGAGATTCAGAGTTTCCTTGGGTTAGCAGGCTATTACCAGAGATTCATTCAGGACTTCTGCAAGATAGCAGTACCCTTGACCCGGCTGACGAAGAAGACCGTTGTCTTTCGTTGGGGGCCTGAGCAGCAGGCAGCGTTCGAGACGCTGAGACGAAGGTTATGCGAGGCGCCTATCTTAGCCCTGCCAGAGGGCGTGGATGATTTTGTAGTATACTGCGACGCGTCCATCTAGGGTTTGGGTGTGGTATTGATGCAGAGGGGGCACGTTATCGCCTACGCCTCGAGGCAGCTGAAGCCGTATGAGGCGAACTACCTGACACACGATATGGAGTTGGGGGCGGTTGTCTTCGCCCTCAAGATTTGGCAATATGACCTCTATGAGGTCCGTTGTACCATTTACACGGATCACAAGAGTTTGAGGTACCTCATGGATCAGCCAAATCTGAACATGAGGCAACGTTGGTGGCTAGATGTGGTGAATGATTATGACTGTGAGATCCTCTACCACCCGGGGAAGGCCAATGTTGTGGCCGATGCGCTTAGCCACAAGGCAACCTCGATCAGAGACATCTGTCCGAGGATGACAGTAGTGACTCTGCTTCTGGAGCAGATCCGAGAGGCCCAGCAGGAGGCTATGAAGGAGGAACATCGGAAAAGCGAGCGTATTATGGGTCAGGTTTCCTCCTTCGACTATGATAGCCGCGGGTTGTTGACACTACTCCGTAGAGTGGGGGTTCCATATCATGGAGGTGTGCGCCAGATTTTGATGGAGGAGGCGCACAAGTCCATGTTTTCTATCCATCCCGGGGCGACGAAGATGTACAGAGATCTTCGTCCTGATTACTGGTGGCCCTGCATGAAGCGAGATGTAGCCTGGTACATCGAGAGATGCCTGACCTGCAGGAAGGTCAAGGCTGAGCCCTAGAGGCCTCACGACAAGACACAACCGTTGGATATCCCTATGTGGAAATGGGAAGATATTACTATGGATTTCATCACAAAGCTTCCCAGGACCGCACGAGGGGTGGATTCAATTTGGGTCATCGTGGATCGGTTGACCAAGAGTGCCCATTTCATACCGATCCAGGAGAGCATCTCGGCCGAGAAGCTGGCCGACATCTACATCAGAGAGGTAGTAGCTCGAAACGGAGTGCCACTTTCTGTGATTTCTGACCGAGACGTGCGATTCACTTCCAGATTCTGGAAGAAATTTCATGATGAGTTGGGTACTCGTCTGCATTTTACCACGACTTTTCACCCACAGACGGATGGTCAGAGTGAGCGGACCATCCACACCTTGGAGTACATGCTGTGGGCATGCGTTCTAGACTTTGGTGGTAGCTGGGATACCTACCTTCCCTTGCCAGAGTTTTCCTACAATAACAGCTACAACGCGAGTATCGACCGCCCTCCCTTCGAGATGTTATATAGGAGGAAGTGCAGAACCCCGATATGTTGGGGTGAAGTTGGACAAAGGGTCGTGGGGAGTACCGAAGTGGTACTCAAGATGACAGAGAGGATCCAGCAGGTCCCGAGTAGGCTTTAGACTGCTTAGAGTCGGCAGAAGAGCTACGCCGACAGACGCCGATCGGACCTGGAGTTCCTGGTTGGGGATATGGTTCTCCTGAAGGTGTCACCTTGGAAAGGTGTAATCCGGTTCAGGAAGTGGGGCAAGTTGGGCCCCAGATACATTAGTCCTTTCAGGGTTGCAGCCCCGGTGGGCAAGGTGGCGTATAGGTTGGATCTGCCGGCCGAACTTAGCCAGATCCACAGTACCTTTAATGTCTCCCAGCTGTGGAAGTGCCTGGTAGATGACTTTGCATAAGTAACTCTGGAGGATTTACAGGTGGATGATATTCTGAACTACAATGAACGACCAGTAGCCATCCTCGACAGTAAGACGAAGGATCTGAGGAATAAGAAGGTCGAGTTAGTGAAGGTGCAATGGCAACACCACAAGGGCTCAGAATGGACTTGGGAGTCGGAGGATGAGATGAGGGACCACTACCCCGAGCTTTTCCCAGATGCAGCAGACTTTGAGGATGAAGTCTGAAATAAGTGGGGGAGATTTGTAACGCCCGATTCCTGGTATGTATTTTAATAAGAATTATTCGTTTTGGCAAAGGGACTCAACGAGTTGGAGACCCCAAACTAGTCGAGTAGGAATGGGATATTTTGGACACGGGACTTGAAGTCTACTCAACGAGTCGAGAAGCCTCAACTCGATGAGTAGACCTGCCTGAGTGAAACCCTAATTTTCAGGGTTTGCATCCTATTTAAAGGACCTTAACACCCCATTGTGGCCTCCCTCATCGCCTCCCTTAGTCCAGAAAACCCTAATTCGAGATCTTGAGCTTTGTGACTGTGTGTGAGTGAAAAAGGAGTGATTCTTTGGTATTTTCTTGAAGGAGTAGAAGCTAGAAGTGCTTGGTTGAGGGAAGGAGCTTTGGATCCAGAAGAAGAACTTCACTTCCAGTTCATTTGAGGTATATAATCTATACATTGTCTATTTGTTCACTAGATCTCTTCATGGAGTAGTTTAGGGATTGTAAGAGCATATTGTGGAACCATTCCTGGATGATAGCATGTTTTGGTGTCTTGACTTCAGATCTGGAACCTTTGAGGGACTTCATGGCATAAAGGTGCCAACTTTATGGCCATGGGAGTCCCATGCAACTTGTGAACCACATTTTAGGATTTTTTGAGCTAAATAACCCATGCATGAACGTAAAGTTTGAAACTTTACGTGATATATCGACCCTAGGGAGTTAGATCTACGTTTTGGATGCATTAAGCCCGACTAAAATCGACTATATGGATTTAGACTATGGGGGACTCAACGAGTTGTTCATACAACTCGGCGAGTTGAGTCATGGTCCCCCAACCTTTTTTGTTACTAAGCAAACTCGTTGAGTCTAGAAGATGACTCAGCGAGCGAGTTGGCTATGGTTTGGGTTACAGAGGTAGATAAACTCGGCGAATGCATTGAGGGACTCGGCGATTTGTGGGTAAAAGGTCCCGAGTATGCTTTGAGGATGAACTCGCCGAGTTCATGAAAGGAATCGACGAGTAGGATCAGGATTTCAGGGTTTATGGATTGTGGAACTCGACAAGTTGATGGACCAACTCGGCGAATTGAGTCAACCAGGATGTTGAGTTTGACAAAGATGTTAACTTTGACCTTGACCATTGAACTGAGCTGAGCCTTAAAGGGGATTATTAGTATGAAAGAGTAATTAAAGGAGATAATTATGTGTAGGAGTTTTAGAGGAGTCGATCCAGGAGCCGAGGACAGTTCAGCTACTTCACGGCATTGAGGTGAGTTTCCTTCCAGTAGAAGTGGGTCCAAGGCCACAATGTCGGCCTACTAGTAGGAGTTGTTTGTTAGATGATTGTCTTTGTGATAATTGTCTAGTATGCCACTATTGGTTATGTTTTATGTGCTAGTATGGTATGTTGTCATGTGATAGTGGTAGTAGGGGAATAGTCCTCGTATCAGGTCGGAAGGACCAAAGGGGTAGGTCGGGCACCCCGGTATGCCTGACAGTGTGATTATGTTATGTTGTTATGTGGTAGTGGTAGGGGGTGAAATAGTTCCCATAACTGGTTGAGATAAACAAGAGGGATAGATCGGACACCCCGATATGTCTGACAGGGGTAGGTTAGGCACCCTGGTATGCCTAGCAGGGGTAGGTTGAGCACCCTGGGATGCTCAGCAGGGTAGGTCGGGCACCCAGATATGTCTGGCAGTATGTTTATAGTATGGTATGTGGTATGATGGGGGAACTCACTAAGCTTCGTGCTTACGGTTTACAGTTTTGGTTTCAGGTACCTCTTCTTCGAAGGGAAAGGATTCGGCGTGACTGTAGTGCATCACACACACGATTTTCCGCATAGGAGTTTCTTGGGATTTGTACTCTGACATTATTATCCTATGACATGTTTTTGAGATATATGACTTATGAGTTTTTATGATATGAGATAAGCTTGATAATGTTTTCAGTAATCTGTTTTATGAATTGTCAAATTAAAAACGAAATTTTTGGTTATGATTTTTGGGATGTTACAAGTTGGTATCCGAGCCTTGGTTTGAGGGATTTGGACAAACCTTTGGGGGTGTCTGGACTCAAATCGAGGGTTTGAAATATTTTTACACGAAAATAATTTTTCCAAAAAGTAAAATAAAGAGTTTTGATAAAGAACAAGGTGTGTGATGCGTGCAATCGGCCGAGCTCAAGTAAGTTTTCCCCAAGATACCCATACATGTTATGTTATGATATATGATATGATTATGAGAACTGCATGCTAGATTAGGGCTGAGGATCTAGGAAGGATGCCTTATATGCCTATTGTATGTGTATAAGAACTGCATGCTAGAATAGGGCTAAGGATCTAGGAAGATGCCTTATGTGCCTGCTATATGTGCTTATTGAATTACATGCTAGAACTGATTAGTCAGTGATATGATGGCATGAATAGGATATGCTTGATTTGGTTACTCAATGCTCGAATGCTGCTTGCTTTGTGCTTTTAGGAGTTCTAGTTATCTTTAACTAACTAGTAAACGAATACGTTAAGTTACATATTGTGAGGACTAAATAATTTCAGAAGGTTAGGTCTAGCCCTATTTCACATCTCTTGTTTGAGTCCAACCATTGTAGGGTAGGACCTCTCATTCGAAGAATTATCTGGTCTTAGTGATATGTAATGGTATTCGCAAGCTAGTTAGGTAAAGGTAGCATGTATTTTCTTATGCAACTGATGGCAGAGAGTAGGTCGGAGAGTTACCCTAGGGTAAACCTAGGATGAGATTAGTGAAGCAAGCAGTGGTAGTAGAAGGGACTTAGTGACGTCAAGGCAATCCTTGAGAAAAGTACAGAGATTACCGCCAAGTTCACGGAGAGGGCCTTATTGGTGCCTCAGTACGCGGGGGATGAGGAGATACGGAAGACCTGCTACCACGACATGTTGAGAGCTGACATTCGGAAACATGTCAGCAACTCGGCATGCCCGACCTTGGATGACATGATTGCGAGGGCGATGGAGAGAGAGATTGATGTAGAGCACATCAGAAAGAGGAAGGCAGAGGCTGGGCAGGTTACTGGGGTTTCGGGGAAGAAACCCAAGGGGTTCGACTCTAGGTCGAAGGGCCATCAGGGCCGGAGCCGCTGTGGGAAGTGCGATAAGCTACATGAGGGGGTTCGTAGGCTAGGGTCAACAGGCTGCTATAAGTGCAGAAAAACTGGGCACTTTGGCAAGGATTGTACTGCCCCTACCCCCACCTTTCAGACATCAGACCTGATTTGCTTTCATTGCAATCAGAAGGGCCACAAGAAGGCCAACTGCCTAAGATTGACATCAGGAGCGCCAGTGGCGGTGCCAGCACCAGCGGCATTGTGGATTACAGATGGCCGACAGGGCAAGTCAGATGCTCCAGTGGTGAGGAGCCGAGCCTTCCAGCTGACCACCGAGGAGGCGCGTGCCGCATCAGATATGGTGACGGGTATGTTTTCTTCTCCCTAAACCTTATTACATGTCGGTTATGATATTTATGTGCTTTGGTTATGTGTTTGTTTAGGATCGTTCCATGTGAACAACATCCCTGTACAGATGTTATTCGACTCGGGGGTACCCGATCGTTTTTCTCTCTTGCTCTTAGCAAGAGGTTTTCTGAGTCTTCAGGTATGTTAGATTGTCCTTTAGAGGCCGAGATTGCTGACAACCGATCTGTCCGAGTGATGACGTGCCTATGCTAGCACGGCAGAATCGCGCCTGGACAAGGAACCTGGCTTGCCAGCCGAACCAAGATCACTGGGCTCAGCGCCCGCCGGCGCCCCTAAGAGCAGGGCGCCCCAACAAAAGGCTCGCGCCCGCCAGAGGCGCTCCCAACGCCCTGACAAAAGGCTCGCGCCCACCAGGGACCCTCTCAGCGTCAAGACAAAAGATACGGTCAGGAGACAAGAGGCAGGATCAGACCATTACCGTCAGAGCCAATAAGGGCGCTCTAATGGATAGAGGCGCACGACCCTCCAATGAACGCCTCTGACCCTGTCTCCTTAAAGCGATCCTGTCTTGTACAGACAGGGCAAGGTCGCTAGGTATAAAAGGGTACACTCTAGAGCTCACGAGGTAAGCCATCTTCTCCAGCTACATTCACAAAACCCTAAATATCTTCTAACTTGACCGTCGCAGCGTCTTTCCGGGAGCCTCCTCCCGGGAAACGGCTGACGGCCTCTCTTTCTTGTGATCTTGCAGTGACAACCTAGGATTCCACAAAGGAGCACGAATCCAGGAAGAAGACAAGGTCGCATCATTTGTCGCCATCCGTTTGTGTGACGAAGAACGAAACTAAAAGTACATCTATGAGAAATCGATGGCGTCCGACGGCAACGATGGACACGGAGGAGCTCAAACCAGTCCCATACGGTCCATGGCACCGTTGGACGAAACACCGCCACCAATGACGGCCAATAGAGATGCCACGGGCGAGGGAAGCTCTACGGTAACCGCAGTACCGTCAGAAAGTCGTCCACCGCCCATATCCACGGGCACAACCGCTGGTACTACTGCACAACCCTCAGCCCAGCAGCCAAGATCAACTCAGGTGATGGTGCCTTTAGCCACATCGCTTCAGACGCCACTAACTTTCCAGTCAACGGCGACGCAGCCTTTGATACCCCAAATGCCACCATTCTTTACACCGACGATGCAACATTCGCTACCAATCCCTCCAGCGGCGTTGCCGCTAAGCCAAATACCAAATATTCAACCATCATCCCAGATGCTAATACCAAACCAAATGCTGATGGGCACACACCCGGTGCTTCCGCTACCACCGCTGGCGCAAACCATGATAACCCCCACACCGATCTTTTACTCCCCAACAGGCACATGGGGTGAGCCCACCGTCACCACCAACAACAGCCGGCAGCAAACTTCAACGAGTAACCCTTCGACACAAACCCAACCTTTTCCTTCCGGATATTCACTTCAACTACCGTTCCAATAACAACCCTTCTATGGTCCAAGCCCAGGCTACCATGCACTATTATGCGGTTTTCCTCCTCAACCCCACCCGCAGGGACCGTCAACCATCCCAAACCAAGATTGCTTATCCCGAAGTGTTGTGTCTCCGTTCGCTAAGGAATTGTTGGACTACGAAATACCAAATACAGCCAAACTCCCTAACCTTAAGACTTATAATGGCACCACTGACCCAGATAGTCACATCGATACATATGAATGGACAATGACGTCGCTAAAGCTTGACGAAAGGTTTTGGTGCATGTATTTCCCGACAACCCTTGACGGGAACGCAGGAACATGGTTCAAAACACTTCGTCCAGGCAACATCTACAACTTCGCCTAACTTAAGTATGTATTTCTCACCAATTTCATGCAGCTGCAGAAGTACAAAGGAGATTCTCACTCTATCATAGGATGCAAGCAAAAAGAGGGCGAAAGTGTGAGGGAATACTTCACAAGGTTCATAAATGCCATGCTGGACGTGCCAGGACACAACGAGGGCCTCATAGCCGGAGCCTTCACGTGGGGATTCTTACCCGGCCCTTTGTCCCAGAAGCTTATGGGCAAGAAGCCTCAGACGCGAGCTGAACTAAAGGAAAAGGTGGAACGATACTTGAGGCAGGAAGAAGGCAAAGCGACGAAGAAAGCATTCCTAAACATCATGATGACCAAACGTCACAGCCCAACCCACACGGAGATTCAAGCCCGAAGTAGACACTTTGGGCGAGGGAGAAGACCCCAAGGGCGTTTCAGGCCGTTTGTCAGGGATGACAGGCGGAGCCGCCGACAGGACGTATGCGTCATCACAGAAAAACAACAACCAACGAAAGTACCCAGGGGCCGGTATTGCGAATATCATAAGAGCAAAACGCATAATACTACCAACTGCTCCATTCTCAAGAAAGAGATGGAGGAGAAACAGCTCAAAGGAGACCTGGTAGAAATAGCGTGAAGTTTACGCGCTAAATTCGACGCCGAGAACGCCAAGGGCACACCGCGAGAAGGCGCTCAGCCCAAAGAGATATTCATGATATGGAGCAAAAGGGGTAGAGAGGTGCGCCCAGCCGATCATGGAGGCCCCGCAGTTCCAACGCAGTCGCTTATGTTCTCAGCACATGATCCTAGTCCGGAAGGCTGGAGAGGCGATAATCTACTCATAATTCAAGCCTCCATTAAGAACGTGGTCATACATAGAGTGTACATCGACACGGGGAGCTCGACAGATATAATTTGCGAGCACTGTTTTCGTCTCCTCCCGGACCGTTGGAAGGACAACCTGAGACCCACAGCGGGAAGGTTAGTGGGATTCATTGGGCATAACTTATGGCCTCTCAGCACAATCAACCTACCCCTCACGCTAACTACCCATGACAAGCAACGAAAGAAAACGGTTTTGATTGACTTCGTGGTAATCCGACACTCGACAGAGCATAATATCATTTTAGGAAGAACGACCCTGCTTAAACTAGGGGCGGTCTCGTCGACAATGCATGGGATTGTGAAGTTCAGAACCGCTGACGGCTCGGCTACGGTTCTTGCTACACCACCAAAGGAATTGCAATATTTTACGGTCATGCAACCAACAGAAATCGCGAGGGAGACCAAAAAAGCGCAGGCTGAGTCCACGAAGGAAAAGTAGGTGATCAACGAGGAATACCCCGACCAGCCAGTCAGTATTGGTTGCGGTCTCCCAGATCATACCAGGCAAGCGCTGATTGACTTGCTCAGACGATATAAACATGTGTTCGCATGGACCCCTACAGACATGGTAGGAGTGGATAGAAAAGCCATCGAACATAAGCTCATGACCAGGCCGGGCACGAAGGAAATCAAGAAGAAGAAGAGGGTCCAAGGAGGGGACCGTAACAGGGCGATCAATGCAGAAGTAGCCAAGCTGACGGAGGCCGGAATTGTGAGGGAAGCGGTATTCCCAACTTGGATCGCTAATCCTGTCATGGTGCGGAAGCATGACGGGTCATGGCGTATGTGCATCGATTTTTCCGATCTAAACAAGGCGTGTCCCAAAGATTGTTATCCCCTCCCGGAAATTGACCAAAAAGTGGAGTCATTACAGGGGTTCAAGCTTAAGTGCTTCTTAGACGCATATAAAGGGTACCACCAGATTCTGATGAGCAGGGAGGATGAAGAAAAGACAGCTTTCTATACAGACCATGGGACCTTTTGTTACACCAAAATGCCGTTCGGATTAAAGAATGCAGGGGCCACGTATCAGCGGCTAGTCGACTCGATATTCTCCAATCAGATTGGGAGAAACATCGAAGTGTATGTCGAAGATATGGTAATTAAGAGCCCGGACGAGGAAAGAATGTTGCGAGATGTCGAAGAAACCTTCAGCACACTAGAAAAGGTCAAGATGAAACTGAACCCGGCCAAATGTACGTTTGGAGTAGAGGAAGGGCAATTCTTAGGGTACTATGTTACCAGACAAGGCATCCAGCCCAGCCCAACCAAGGTAGATGAGTTCATGGAAACACCAACCCCAAGCACCCTCAGGGACGCACAAGGTTTGAATGGAAAACTTACAGCCCTCAGTAGGTTCATCTCGAAGTCTGCTGACAAAGCCATGCCACTGTTCCAAACGCTAAAGGGCTGCATCGAGAAAAGCAACTTCCAGTGGACAACGGCGGCAGAGTCAACACTCCAGAAGATCAAAGAAACTCTACACAGATTGCCTACATTGGCTAGCCCCATCCCAGGCGAAACACTGCAAGTGTACCTTTCGACCTCTAACGAGGCAATATCCTCCGTGTTAGTGGTAAAAAGGGAGGGGGAGCAGAAGCCGGTGTATTTTGTCAGTCGAGCGCTGCAAGGCCCCGAACTCAGTTACCCTACTTTAGCGAAGCTGGTACTGGCGCTTATCTACGCTGCGCGACGTCTGAGGCGCTATTTTCAAGCACACCAGATTGAAGTCCTCACGAATTGTCTCATCAAGCAAATACAACTCAAAGCAGAAACGTCGGGCCGGCTAGCAAAATGGGCGATCGAGTTGGGAGAGCATGACATCAGTTATCGCCCGAGGACGAGCATCAAGGGCCAGGCGTTAGCAGATTTCCTACTCGAGATCCCGGGCGAGGGAGGCTTGGCTAAAGAAGGAATCTGGGCGGTGAAGGAAGTTCCGGATAGCAGTCGGGGGTGGACATTATGTTGGATAAGGTGTCTAAGTCCATAACTTATTTGGTATATACTTGACCCGACCCGACATGGTCCATTTGGGTTGCACTTCACCCAAACTGTTTATGGATAATTTTATGAGAATTGTATACTTACGATTTATTAATATATTATAAGTTATAATATATTAATATAAAGTCATGTTATTTAATTAGTTTTAATCTTGAATTAATTATGAATTAATTTAGTGATTAAAAGGAAGACTAATTAAATCATGGGCTATTATATTTATATGGTGTGGGCTAATACTCATTTGTTAATGGGCTAAGCTTATGTGGAAGTCCATGGATGATCCATGGAGCTTTTAACCCATGGATCCTTGGAAAGGAAAAGACATGGGTTATTAGGGTTTCACCCTAACCATGCACACTATATAAACAAGCTCATGTTGCATGAAATACTACACTAATGTGTGTGTAAGTGTGGTGGCCAAAATCAAGAGTTAGTATACTCTCTCATACATTTTCCAAGTTTGTGGTGATTTGTGATTTCCATTTGAGGCATTCACATTATTGGTGCTTGGCTCTCAAACTCCAAGGAATCAACAATCAACAAAAGGTATGTAACTCATCTAGTTCTTTTATGTTTAAAAGTACCCCATGCCATGCTAGATAGGTTATAAACCTTGGAAAATAATATTTTGCATGTATCTTAGACAAACATAGATCCAAGGTTTAATAGGGTTGCATGTACACTTAGGAAGTGTTAGAATGCTCAAAACCCAACAGTGGTATCAGAGACTAGGCTTGTTTGTTTGATACTTGATGCAAAATAGTGATAAAAAGTCGATTTTTTGCTGTCTGACTGATGAACTCGCCGAGTCCATGGGGGACTCGCCGAGTTCATGTGTAAACTCATCCTACTCGCCGAGTAGGTTCGTGCACTCGGCGAGTAGGAGCCTCAGAATGCAGATTTTCGACTTTTGCTGCTGGAAATGGACTAGAAACATTACCCTAAACTGTTTTGGTGTTTTAAAACTTGTTTTAGTTGGTGTAATGGTAGTTCTAATCCATTTACAATAGCTCATATCAAAATTTCATGCTTTGTATGTGTTCATATAATTCTTGAAACTTTGATGATCATGTTCATGTTCTTATGAATTTAGAAGATGATAGGAATTATTTGCTGAATTGTTTAGGATTAATTCTTGATCATTTATGTGTTTTAATGGAGTCCATAATTTGTCCTCAAGTTATGGATATCCAAAGGTCACTTCTTTTAAACACACATTTAAAACACATAAGTTACATAAAATGAAGAGTCTTCATTTTTTATGAACCTTTAATTCATAAGTTATGAAATGAAAAGTTTTGGATAGTTACAAAACTTGCCCTCAAGTTTTGGAATTTGTAAAGTTTCACACACTTTAATAAACTTTAATTCCAAACCCTTAGAGTTTTAAAAGTTAAAATTCAACCCTTATACTATTTATAACATTAATGGTTAATTATTATATATATGTATAAGATCAAGTCGTTTTACCGTTAGTAGGCCTCATTCACGAAGCCGGTCTAGAAGGGGGGGTATAAGGTTGTTGCCTATAAAATGGCAACTTAATGGGTGTCCATTCTCACCCACCGCTTCCTTGATCGGTGGAGGGTCGTTAGCCGAACGGGTAGGACAAGGACTTATAAATTCTCATTAAAAGTATGATGAATATTATAAAGTAACTAAACCTTTTATAAATTCCCAATCTTAGTTACTTTAGGAAAATGTGAATATGGTGCTAACCCATGAAATTCACACTTTGTACCTTACCAAGTCGTTGGTGGAGCGTGTGTGGTTAACCGGCACACTAACTTGGACTAGTAAGGATCACGAAGGGTGACTTAATGTTTATCATAGATCGGTGGAGCGTGTGTGGTTAACCGGCACATCGATTAGGTGATAATATTAAGGGTACCAAGTGAGTTTGCATGGTTATTCACACCTTGTTTTGTGATCCTCGGCATCCCAGTCACAAAACCTGAGGGGCACAATCGAGATTGAAACATGCCATTGAAAAGTTCAATGAATCTCAAAAGATCTAGGAGTTTCAAATCCAATTAAAACCTAATAAATTATTTCATTTTTCATGGTGGAAATTGGTGAATCGTCATTCACCTACCTTCAAATATTTTATAGCTTGGATTACGGCATCCCTCTTCCAAGTTATAAAATATTGTGTTGGGTCCTAGCCTTAATATTTCATATTGGGTGTTATATTAAGGACTTGAATCAACTAACTTGATTTTCTCCCATTGTAGATGTCTGGTTCAGACAACTATGATCTTCCCAAATCGCTTGAAACAAGCTTTCCTCCTGAAGATGATGTCCCTCAACATCATGCTTCACTCCCTCCACCTCCTCCATTTATTCTCCCTGACCCACAAGCCCGAAGACTTGAAAGGTTCAAGATCACTCAAGCTCTACTAGAAATGAAACATAAAGATGGAAGACCTGTGTGCTCTCATGTCTTAGGAATGAAGTCACACATAGACAGGTTGAGAATGTTTGGTGCTGTTATTTCAAGGAAGTTCGCTGTTGACTGGGTTCTTCAGTCGCTTCCTGAGTCGTATGGTGAGTTTATTAAAGACTACCATATGACAGATCCTGACATAACCCTAATAGATCTTTCTTATTTGCTTGTTGCTGCTGAATCAGCAATGATTTGGTGCAATGGTCAAGCAAATATTGATGGAAAATCTATTTCTCAAACTTCCATGGACATGGACAATGGTGACATTGGAAGTCCAGAAAAGCTTTCTCGTCCCAATGGAAGGGGATCGGCCTTGGTCAACCCGGTTGACCAAAAGGTAAAGGGAAAGGCTAAGTCTGTGATTGTCTCATGTACCATTCCCAAAGAGTCTATATGTTTTTATTGTCATGAGAAGGGACATTGGAAGCGAAGCTGCCCTGAATACCTAAAATGTTTTCAGGTAAGTCCACTATCTAACTTTGTTAAAGTTCCTAATTGTTGATTCTTATTACATGATGTGACTAGGTTGCATCTTGATGTTTAGCAGGATCGAGCAAAAGGAAGGTTAAAAGAAGAGTGTGTTAAATCTGATCACGAAGATGGATTTCTATCGCATGGTTCGAGGATCGGATTTTGAGCCACTACTTAAAAGTTATGATAGATTGCTAAGAAATATGTAATAGCATAGTTTTCATTTAAAGTTGCATTGTAAGGAATATTTTTCCGCATTTTAATAAAGAAATAAAAGTTTTGTTTAGTTTATTTTATATTATATCCCCTTACAATGGCATTTATGGAAAATTGATGTTTGTATGTTTCTAGCAATATTGGAAATATGAGTTTGATTCTCTCATATGTGGTAGTGTCTGAATTTACCAAATGAGGAAAGGTTCTCATCACCCAAGCTTCAGTTAGACAGAAACTTGGAATCATACAAGTTGTATTGTATGATGAATGAGAATTTTCATCTTTGTAAAATTGAGACTAATTCATTGATCACATGCATATGTGAGTCAATTGAAGGACTAAGGAATTAGGTACACTGGGTGTGTGCTGGTCAAGGTCCACCACAAAGATCAATTCGTCATGATTTACTAAAGATTAGTAAATATGGTTATACTTATAAGGTTAAGTATAATTCTGTAACATTGGAAAAGTTTCAACGTATGGCAGAACGGATGAGAAGAATCAAATTTGGCAGAAAGATAAAAGTTTCTCAAATCTGAAAAGATGGGAGAGTACTTTAGTATCATGTTTTTATGATCATCTTAATGATTATGAAACCATATCACAAATTCATACTCTAAGGACATCTTAGTGCATTGTTATGACTAAGATGAGGGGTCATGAATTGTTGGAATGGTTAAAATCAAGAAGATGGATCATACTTCGTTCCAAAACAACTCTTAGAGTCATAATCCAAGATTGTAACATTGAGTGACATAAAGTAAGGTTTAAAACACTTATCAAATCTAGTGTAAAATGTTTTCTACTCCTGTACATTTGAAATTGGTAAGTTGTGATGTCTTGGATAAGACAAAGACCAACTAAGACCAATTGTGTGAAGTGTTTATCTTGATAAGAATCTGCACTATCCCTTGAATATTTGTTTTGTCAAGGAATGGTTCTTGACTAGGGAAACTTATATGTCAAGAGGACAGTGGGAGTCTTAAAGATCCTGAAAGGATTTCAAGATTTAATCAAGAGTAAAACCTGAGTTTTATCACTAGCACACGACTTAAGGTTTGCAACCTATTAAGTTGACATAATTCTTGTTTCTATGTCTGTTCCTATTGAGTTAACTATGCATATGAGTTCTGTTAGTTCTAAACTGTGTGCATAACAGCTTGGAAGCATTGGTGGGCCTTGTGCTACCAGATGACAAGAAATGAAGATTGAACAAGTTCAATCCATGTAAGGCTGAATTTGTTACTAACCTTGTCTTGTGATTATGGTTTTGACAAATTCACATGGATAGGAACTCATACACCATAAAATCTAAGTGTCATAAGGTTTCTCTCCGATTCATGAAAATGATGGTGAGGAAATGCTTTCACTAAGAAGATTTTAAGTAGATAGCAATTGTGATGTTTGCATTCTCAAAGTCGTTAGTGGAGCGTGTGTGGTTAACCGACACACTAACATGGACTTGTGAGAAATGGCAAAGGTCTAAACAATTAAGACTATGATTACGGAATCCCTTTTCATAGTTCTGGAAATTGTTTAGACACACATGTGAGCTATCTAAGAAAGGGTGTACGAATCTAAATTTCAGAAGTCCAGCTGATTTCTGGAAATATGTCAGAGCTAGTGGGAGCATAAGTGTTATGCTGATAATCATCATGTTAGTGGGAGCATGATTATTATGTTTAGTGTTGCAAGTTAGCAATGTTAATTATAGAAAACAAAAGTGTCAATTCGTAAAGTTGTAGGGGTTGAAAAAGTTGTTTTGCTATAATTAAGGGAGAGGAAATTATACTTCATTTCAATTCTAAAAGCTTAGATTGAGTTTTAATCATCTTTAGTCAAGGATATATATATATGAATTTTATGTGGAATGGTTCAACATAAGGAAATTCTATATATATTGCGTTCTCAAATTCGATTATGATCACGACATCCCTCTTCATAGTCGATTTTTGAAAACATGGAAAATAAAAAAATATTGTAGCAAAAGACTGATCCAGTATCAGGTCTTTTTGTGAGACATCGTGAATCGTGTCCCATATGCTTCGGGTATAGGATCGGTCACATGTGCTATAATATTCATCCTTTCTAAATTTTCCAAATGCTCAGAGCATTAAGAAGGGAAAAGTCTAGAATTGGATAAGACTAAAATGATTAAGCAATTGTCGAGGACTATCTAAGGCTCACCAAAGATTGGTTGCTCAGGGACAGTTGGAAGTATAGTGTTAAATTTTGGAAGGACCATATGGATATATTCTGAAAAGAGGTAGCTCTTGTTCAGATATGATAATCAAAATAGGAATATGGAAATTTTCCATATTGGGAGTTGGATATTAAGAATCTATGAGAAAGTTAGAAACTTTTATGCAAGAAGGATGTTCAAAGCAATGTACCTTGAATATGAGAGTTCGTTTCCATAGAGTTGATCTCCTTTGGAATCCTCTGTAATGACTGATGACAAGGTTTTGGTGACCTTGTGCATAATCATTACGAGAGGATCAGTGCATATAAGTTTAAAATCTAACAGTTTTTTGGTAAATGGTAGGAATTAGGAATTCTTACATTTACAATAAGAATTTGGGATTGTGAAGTGAGCATCATTGGAATCATGTTCAATTGATCTATTTCACAAAGTAAAGATCATAGACAAACATAGTGTGCATACTTGGAGTATGGCATAACTATTGTTTAGAAAAACAAAGTGTACATGCTAGGAGCATGGGACGACTGTTGTTTTTCTTCAAGTATTAAGTTGATTATTTGAAACATTATACAATGAATAATGTGTAATCAATATGGTGATAAATAAAAGGTGGTTTTATTTATATTCAAAAGGGTTCTGAGACCATATTGGATTCGATTATTATTGTGTTTCACTTTGCATGTTTTGACTTCCATAATAACTAGGTTATTCTTTCCGAATGATTAAGTTATTCAAACCATCCACAGTCGGTCATATGTTGGAAGTAGATATGAATCAAGACTGTCATGAGTTGGTTGTAGAGGTCTAAGATGTTGGACATGGCTACAACACTCATGAGTGCTCATAAGTTATGAGTATTGGATTCAACCCACGCTCACTTGCATCACTTCATGGAATTTATCTCGAGTGATCGTGAGACGGTAATATCATATAAGTCTTCAAACCTAGAGATATGAGTTGGTACCTATGAGTTGGTTGTGCATTGATTGCACGTAAACGCATCAATAACTTGATGTTATAAAACGTGCCTTTGTGTATAATTCAACAAGTAGTAGAAACAAGTATATGAGTCGAAGTTTATCTGTTCCTTCTAGTCCTTGGAGGATTAGAAGCGATATCTGGGCCCCTCGATGATTTTGTTTTGACCTATGTACCGGGCCCGGTCAGAACCTAATTGATGTGTTCAATTTAGTTCTTTGTCAAACAAATCGGAAATCGGGAAACAAACTGCTGGACAATAAGTACGACGTTGTTCCATGTATTTGTCCGGCTGATATCATGAGAACAGAGGATTATATGATCACTTATCTAAAATGGCGCTTCATAGTTCAACAGAGTTTTCGAGAGCTACGATTGCTGGTTGGTTCCTGAAGTAACATACGCAAATACAGTTATTAGACTTATCCAAGTGGGAGACTGTTGGATAAGGTGTCTAAGTCCATAACTTATTTGGTATATACTTGACCCGACCCGGCATGGTCCATTTGGGTTGCACTTCACCCAAACTGTTTATGGATAATTTTATGAGAATTGTATACTTACGATTTATTAATATATTATAAGTTATGATATATTAATATAAAGTCATGTTATTTAATTAGTTTTAATCTTGAATTAATTCTGAATTAATTTAGTGATTAAAAGGAAGACTAATTAAATCATGGGCTATTATATTTATATGGTGTGGGCTAATACTTATTTGTTAATGGGCTAAGCTTATGTGGAAGTCCATGGATGATCCATGGAGCTTTTAACCCATGGATCCTTGGAAAGGAAAAGACATGGGTTATTAGGGTTTCACCCTAACCATGCACACTATATAAACAAGCTCATGTTGCATGAAATACTACACTAATGTGTGTGTAAGTATGGTGGCCAAAATCAAGAGTTAGTATACTCTCTCATACATTTTCCAAGTTTGTGGTGATTTGTGATTTCCATTTGAGGCATTCACATTATTGGTGCTTGGCTCTCAAACTCCAAGGAATCAACAATCAACAAAAGGTATGTAACTCATCTAGTTCTTTTATGTTTAAAAGTACCCCATGCCATGCTAGATAGGTTATAAACCTTGGAAAATAATATTTTGCATGTATCTTAGACAAACATAGATCCAAGGTTTAATAGGGTTGCATGTACACTTAGGAAGTGTTAGAATGCTCAAAACCCAACACATTATACACTGACGGAGCATCCAATAGAGAGGGCTCGGGAGCGGGCCTAATCCTGACCAGCCCAGAAGGAGAAGAGGTCGCCTACGGCCTTCGTTTCGACTTCCACACCTCGAACAACGAGACAGAATACGAAGCTTGGCTCGCAGGGTTGCGCCTGGCTAAACAAATGGGGGCTGAAGTTATAACGGCCCTAACAGACTTGAGGTTGGCCGCGAATCAGATCAATGGGTGTTTTGAAGCGCGGGACCAAAGGATGGAGAGATATGTAAAGATAGTAAAGCAACTTATCCAATCTTTCAAGGGGTTTGTGATTAAGCAAATACCAAGAAACGAGAATAGAAGGGCGGATGCACTAAGCAAATTAGCGTCGACATGCTTTGATCACTTGTCAAAGAATGTCCTGGTGGAAGTGCTCGAAGAAAGGATCATAGATGAGCGACAGGTAAGTACCCTATCAACCGCCGGACCCACGTGGATGACCCCATTTGTCGAATACTTACAATGGGGCGTTCTGCCGGATGATCATAACGAGGCTAGGAAGATACGCATAAAGGCACCCTCATACGCGCTAATAAACGGGGAGCTATATCGAAAAGGATTCACGGCGGCATGGCTGAGGTGCGTAGATAACATCAAAGGAAAGGAAGCACTTCAGGAGGCACATGCGGGCAAAGTGGGCGCACATGAGGGTGCGCGCGCCCTAACATGGAAGGTGCTCCGGATGGGGATTTACTGGCCCACCGCGTATCAGGATGCGGTAGAGCTAACCAGGAAATGCGGAGAGTGTCAAGCATTTCCCCGATTCAAGCAAGCCCACCGGTACCACTATCTAACATATCTAGCCCTTAGCCGTTTTATCAGTGGTGAATAGATATTGTTGGTCTGTTTCCGGAGGCGCCCGGAAAGCTGAAGTACATGGCGGTCGTAGTGGATTACTTCACAAAGTGGATCGAAGCGGAACCATTGGCATGCATATCCGGAAGGCAGATAATAAAATTTGTATGGAAAAACATCATGACTAGATTCGGTACGCCCAAAATAATTGTCAGCGACAACGGTCTGCAATTTGCTGAGAACCCGTTCAGGGAGTGGTGCGCTAGCAAGGGAATTAATCAACGATTCACATCAGTGGCACATCCACAGGTGAACGGGCACATGGAAGTATCCAACCGGACCATTGTAAAGGGGATCAAGAAACGGTTAGGAAAAGCTAAAGGGAATTGGGCTGAAGAGATACCAATGGTGCTATGGTCATACAGAACCACCCCGCGAACAAGCACATGGGAAACTCCGTTTAGCCTAACATACGGAGCAGAGGCGATGTTCCCCATGGAGATAACGATAGGCACGTTGAGAACAATCGATACCAGCGAAGAGACCAATTCTCAAGACCTGAGGTTGAATCTAGATATCCTAGAAGAGCGACGAGAAAGGTCGGAGATACGCCAGGCTGCTTACAAGTGCGCGACAGAGAGATACTACAATCAGAGGGTCAAAGAGAAAGCATTTAGAGTGGGAGAGCATGTGCTAAGAAGAAACGAGGCAAGTCGAGCTCAGCCTCAGGGCAAGCTAGGCCCAGTATGGGAAGGCCCATACAAGGTTGTGGAAGCAAACCGAAACGGGGCATACACTCTGGAGACAATGGAAGGAAGGCAGATACCAAGAACCTGGAATGCAAGGAACCTAAAAAAGTTTTTCTTTTAGAAGGATCACAGCGTATTGTAAAGGGGTAGGCCTAGTTATCTGGCACCGATTGGATGTTGTACTTAGTGTACCAAGCCCTAGTACTTAGCGTACAGGACTTCATGCTTAGAGCATCACAATCCTAATACTCAGTGTATTAGAGTTCATAATTAACACATGCAATTGAATGTTTAGTGCATCGAGTTCTAATACTTAGCGTGTTAAACTTCATATTAATACAATCAAATGCTTAGTGCATCGAGACGCTCAGTGTATTAAACCTAGCAAAGAAACCATAAGCTTAGTGCGTCGAATTCTAATACTTAGTGTATTAAACTTCAAAATCAGGTGCTTAGTGCATCAAAATGCTCTGTGTATCAAATCTAAACCCAACGCTTAGTGTACCCGACCCAAGTACTTAGTGTATTAGCCATCACGCCTAAAATACGCAATCAAGATTAACATTAGATCCACATACTAAGTAATGATTAAGCAAAAGTCCAAGTCTTACATCGCCAACACAAAAAAAACCCAAACGTACATCCAAGGCCGTAGCAAAACAACAAACATAAACATTTTAAAGGAAAAAGGAAAGTCTTCACGCCCCAGGAGGGGTAGCACACGATGCAAGAGTATCTTCACCTTCACCATCACCATTCCCGCTGCCACCTTCAACCACGACAACAATCACATCACCACCCGGGCCCTCGCCACTCACATCAACATTACCAACAATAACACCACCAACACCTTTAGCTTCACGATCAGCCACACCAACAATATCTTCACCCTCAGTACCTGCCATAACTTCAGGAGTACCTTCAGAACCAGAAAAGGCACACAATTCCCGAATTCCTTGGATGTCTAATACTCCTAATCCCAAAAGCACCGCATGATCTATGCTGGAAAATGATAGGAGAGCTTCATTCATACTCACAATAGGACCAGAAGAAGGGGCACCAACAACAGTATCTCCAAACCCAACACTCACCGAAGCATTACGAACTGATTCAACCCTAGCAACAAAGGCAGAATGTCGAATAAGACTCACAGAATTTGTGAAGTCCGGGTGTTCGATCAACTTGTCAACAACTCACACAAGACCCACTCGCACCAACCAGTCCAAGTCATGGCGCGCAGCGTCGACACTCGCTTGTAGAGCAGTGGTTACCCGGTCATGATCAACAGCATCGCGTTCGAGGCTTTCAACTTGGATCATCAAACCCTCGTTAACCTGGGTGAGAGAGTCAAACTTTGCTTCCAGGGCAGACCTGGCATCCTCCGCGACAATCTTCTCCCAAGCAAGAAGCTGATACTTTTCTTCAGACCGTTGAAGGTCGTCGCCAAGCTCGAGGACATGACGTTCCAACTCAAAAATACGGGAACCACACTTGGCATGCGTGACCTCCATTTCTCCTAGGGACTGAATGCGTCGTGCACCTGCAACAAGATAGAACATCGCCTGTGCAACAGCATAAGACATATTATGCGAAGGGGCATGGCTGCCCATGGCGTCCATACCTGTAACGACAGCTGGGGGGAAAGCATGACGGGAGAACTCGATGGCATTAGCACGAACAGAAAGGCGCGACTCGCTGTGAAGATTCTAGGTGGGGATGAAAACGGGGGGCCCAAAGGGCCCCCCCCGCCAAAAGCGCCACCAGGGCAAGCAGGAGTCTGGTCTGACTCGTCAGGGTCTTTTGAAGGAGAAACCTTAACAGGAGCAGGAGAAGCAGTCTGAACAGGAACAGAAGAGACAATTGGAGCAGAAACAATGGGCTGATCACACGCCCCGCTAATCCCTTCGGACTGTTGAATGTCGTCATCAGGGATCACAACAACACCCGTCGGCGCCGAAGCAATGGAGTTTAGAAGGCGGGAGAAACTGCGCCTGGTCTGGATCCGCTTGGCTATGTTTGGCGCGCCGGTGACCGGCTCGCCCATAGCCATTACGACTTTCCTCTTAGCCTGCATGCGCCGAACGTCAAAGATGATACCCTCCTTACTGTCTTCACTGCTCTCTGCAGAAGAGGGGCGTGCACCACCCAGTGGCATGATGGCTGAGATAGGGCGAGCACTTAGAGGGTTCGCCTCAGACGACGAATCACCCCTAGCCATTGGGGAAGTAGGAGACGCGGCGGTCAAGGCAAGCTGATCTATTCGACCAGGCGGGGGGAGGCGTTCGACCAGGTCTACCTCCTGATACTCCAACTTCCCTCGATAGCGTTTTTGAAGGTCGCATCACCGAGCATCAGAGGTTTTCAGAGATTGTGTTTTGAGGTTATATGACGAGCGTTACCTCGTAGATTTGGTTCCCATTCCTTTATGTGGGAACAAGGTTATCATCGGCATGGATTGGCTGAGCCCTAATGGGGTGGTGATCGACTGTACGTAGCAGTTAGTGCGTATCAGGACCCTAAGTGGGGGAGAGTTGGTAATTCAGGGCGAGAGGCCGCAATGAGGACCATCTTTGTGCTCGACAGCGAGGGCTAGGCGCTACCTTCAGCAGGGTTGCGCAGGGTATGTCGCCTACGTTATGGATACCCGGGAGGCCGGTAAGTCGACTGTGAGTGATGTTCCAGTGGTGCGAGAGTACCCAGACGTATTTCCAGAGGATCTGCCTGGGATACCTCCGGAGAGACAGGTGGAGTTCAGGATCGACCTAGTCCCAGGTGCGGCTCCGATAGCCAAGGCACCATATTAGTTGGCTCCTCCTGAGATCCAGGAGTTGTCTACACAACTGCGGGAGATCTTAGACAAGGGATTTATCAGGCCGAGCAGTTCGCCTTGGGGACCCCTGATCCTGTTCGTGAGAGAGAAGGACGGGTCGCATCGGATGTGTATAGACTACCGGGAGCTGAACAAGGTAACGGTGAACAACCATTACCCACTCCCGAGGATTAATAATCTCTTCGACCAGCTATAGGGGGCATCTTCATTTTCCAAGATAGATTTGCGCTCAGGCTCCCACCAGACGCGAGTCAGAGATGAGGATGTATAGAAGACTACTTTTCGGACTCTCTATGGCCACTATGAGTTCGTGGTGATGCCTTCGGGCTCACCAATGCTCCTGCCGTGTTCATGGACCTCATGAACCGCGTATGCTGACCGATGCTGGATCGATATGTGATAGTTTTTATAGATGACATCTTGGTTTACTCCAAGACGCATGAGCAGCACCAGGAGCACTTGCAAAAGGTGTTGGATACCTTGAGGAGGGAGAGCTTGTACGCCAAGTTCTCCAAGTCCGAGTTTTAGTTGCGCGAGGTGTAGTTTCTGGGGTACCTTGTCAACCAAAACGAGATTTTGGTCGACCCAGCCAAAGTGGAGGCCGTGATGAGATGGGAGGTTCCGAAGTCTCCATCTGAGATTCGGAGTTTCTTTGGGTTAGCCGGCTATTACTGGAGATTCATTCAGGACTTCTCCAAGATAGCAGTACCCTTGACCCGGCTGACGAAGAAGACCATTGTCTTTCGTTGGAGGCTTGTGCAACAGGCAGAGTTCGAGACACTGAGACGAAGGTTGTGCGAGGCGCCTATCTTAGCCCTGGCAGAGGGCGTGGAGGATTTTTTAGTATACTGCAACGCATCCATCTCGGGTTTGGGCGCGGTATTGATGCAGAGGGGGCACGTTATCACCTACGCCTCGAGGCAGCTGAAGCCTCACGAGGCGAACTACCCGACGCATGATCTGGAGTTGGGGGAGGTTGTCTTCTCCCTCAAGATTTGGTGATATTACCTATATGGGGTCCGTTGTACCATTTACACGGATCACAAGAGTTTGAGGTACCTCATGGATCAGCCAAATCTGAACATGAGGCAGCATCAGTGGCTAGATGTGGTGAAGGATTATGACTGTGAGATCATCTACCACCCGAGGAATGCCAATGTTGTGGTCGATGCGCTTAGCCGCAAGGAAAACTCGATCAGAGAAGCGAGCGTATTGTGGGCTAGGTTTCCTCCTTCGAATATGATAGCCGCGGGTTGTTAACACTACACCATAGAGTTTGCGTTCCATATCATAGAGGTGTGCGCCAGGTTTTGATGGAGGAGGCGCACAAATCAAGGTTTTCTATCCATCCCGGGGCGACGAAGATATACAGAGATCTTCGTCTTGATTACTGGTGGCCCTGCATTAAGTAAGTGTAGCCTGGTACGTCGAGAGATGCCTGACCTGTAGGAAGGTCAAGGCCGAGCACCAGAGGCCTCACGACAAGACACAACCGTTGGATATCCCTATGTGAAAATGGGAAGATATTACTATGGATTTCATCACAAAGCTTCCCAGGACCGCACGAGGGATGGATTCGATTTGGGTCATCGTGGATCGATTGACCAAGAGTGCCCATTTCATACCGATCCAGGAGAGCATCTCGGCCGAGAAGCTAGCCGACATCTACATCAGAGAGGTAGTAGCTCGAAACGAAGTGCCACTTTCTGTGATTTCTGACCGAGACGTGCGATTCACGTCCAGATTCTGGAAGAAATGTCATGACGAGTTGGGTACTCGTCTGCATTTTACCATGACCTTTCACCCGCAGACAGATGGTCGGAGTGAGCAGACCATCCACACCTTGGAGTACATGCTGCAGGCATGCGTTCTAGACTTCGGTGGTAGCTGGGATAGCTACCTTCCCTTGGCAGAGTTTTCCTACAATAACAGCTACCACGCGAGTATCGACCGCCCTCCCTTCGAGATGTTATATGGGAGGAAGTGCAGAACCCCGATATGCTAATGTGAAGTTGGACAGAGGTTCATTGGGAGTATCGAAGTGGTACTCAAGACGAAAAAGAGGATCCAGCAGGTCCGGAGCAGGCTTCAGACTGCTCAGAGTCGGCAGAAGAGCTACGCCGACAGACTTCGATCGGACCTGGAGTTCCACGTCAGGGATATGGTTCTCCTGAAGGTGTCACCTTGGAAAGGTGTCATCCGGTTCAGGAAGTGGGGCAAGTTGGGCCCCAGATACATTGGTCCTTTCAGGGTTGCATCCCGGGTGGGGAAGGTGGCATATAGGCTGGATCTGCCAGCCGAACTTAGCCAGATCCATAGTACCTTTCATGTGTCCCAGCTGTGGAAGTGCCTGGTAGATGACTCTGCGGTGGTACCTCTAGAGGATATATAGGTGGATGACAGCCTGAACTACATTGAGCGACCAGTAGCCATCCTCGACAAGAAGACAAAGGATCTGAAGAACAAGAAGGTCGAGTTAGTGAAGGTGCAATGGCATCACCGCAAGGGATCGAAATGGACTTGGGAGCCGGAGGACGAGATGATGGAGCACTATCCCGAGCTTTTCCCAGATGCGGCAGACTTCGAGGACGAAGTCTAAAATAAGTGGGGGAGATTTGTAACGCCCGGTTCCTGGTATGTATTTGTTGGGTTTTAAGAACTACAACATTCCTATGGTGCACATGTAACCCTAAATGCTTTGGATCTATGTTTTCTCTATTATACATGCATATTTTCATTTTTCCAAAGCATTCTCCCTAACTAGCATACAAATTGTCAAATGAACAATACAACTAGTTAGATGACTTACCTTTTAGAAGGAATTGTAGTTCTTGACCTTTGAAAGCTTGAGCACCCCAAGTGTGATGCCTCTAATGGTTCACAAACACCAATATGAAAGAGGAGGCTTGAGAGAATAAGTTACTTGCACAAAATCAATATCACTCTTCAAGAATGTTGTGGCTCTTATGGTGTAACCGATTTTGTCCATAGGGGGTTTATTCATAGCGTGGCAAATGCTAGGGTTACACTTTGTAAACCCTAATGACCTTTCATATTACTTAGGATCCATGGGTTAACCTCCATGGACTATCCATGGATTATCTCATTGGTTTAGCCCATCCTAAATAATCATGGATCATTAGCCCATACTATTAGAATCATTGATTTACACATTCAATCCCCATATATTTAATTAGTCTCTTTTAACCATAAAATTAATTCCAAATTAATTCTTGATCAATACTAATTAAATAATAATATGATTTCATATTAACATATTATACTTGTAATATATTAATAAATCATAATAATCTTATTCTCAAAAGTCCATCATATGAAATTGCACTGGTGAAGGCAACCCAAAAGGACCATGCTACAATCGGGTCAAGTACATTTCAGTTATAGTTATGGGCTTAGACACCAAATCCAACAGTCTCCCACTTGGATAAGTCTAATAAATATAGCTGCCAATGTGACTTCAGGATCCGACTTAGCAATCGTAAGCTTTCAAAAGGCGCTGTCGAACTCTGACCTAGTCAGTGACGCACCCTTCAGATAAGGGATCATATACTCCTCTGTTCTCAAGATATCTGTGCGGACAAATACATGGAACATAGTCATACTTATTGTCCTACAATTTGTTTCCCGATTTCCGATTCGTCTAACATAGAACATAACTGAACACATCAATTTAGTTCTGACCGGGCCCAGCACATAGTCAAAACAAAATCATCGAGGGGCCCAAGATATCGCTTTTAATCCTCTTAGGATAAAAGGAACATATAAACTTTGACATTATATGCTTGTACTAACTGCTCATCAAATCATGCTTAACGACACGTTTTATAACATCAAGTTACTAATGCATTTTCATGTCATCAATGCACAACCAACTCGTAGTCAACAACTCATATATCTTGGTTTGAAGATTATATGATATTATCGTCTCACAATTACTCGTGATAAATTCCATGAAGTAATTCAGGTGAGCGCGGGTTGAATCCAATACTCAAATCTTATTTCAGGAGCACTCATGAATAGTGTAGCAAAATTTTGCTATGTCTAACACCTTAGACAATCTACAAGACAAATCATGACATTCTTCTTTCATACTTACTTCCAACGTATGATCGACTGTGGATGGTTTGAATAATTTTATTATTCTGGAAGTCAAAACATGCAAAGTGAAACAATAGTAAATAATTGACACAAGACAATAACTGTACTTATAAATAAAAACTCCTTTTATTTAATCATCAAATGTCAATTACAATTTAGCTATTACAAGTTTCTGTTTATCTAACCACTAAAACTAATATCGTCCGTTAGCCCAATTCCCCTTGCATGTTGTAAGTGCTTCACCCTAGTCAGTCCCTTTGTAAGGGGATCTGCTGGGTTGTCCTCTGACGATATCCCCTTTACCATGAGGTGTCCTTCTTCTACTTGATGTCTTTTAAAGTGGTACTTTCTATCGATATACCTGGAAAATCTCCATAGGCTCCTTTATGGATGGAATGACTCCAAGGTCTCCGATGGAGTTTTTCAACCATATCGCCTCCTTCGATGCTTCGCTTGCTGCTATGTACTCTAATTCGCACGTTGAATCAACTACAGTCTCCTGCTTGGAACTTTTCCATGTCACTGCTCCCCCATTCAGGGTAAACACCCAGCCCGACTAAGAGCGGTAATTATCTCTGTCGGTTTGAAAGCTGGCATTGCTATACCCGATCACTCTCAGGTCATCACTCCCACCGAGGGTAAGGACCCAGTCCTTAGTCCTCCACAGGTACTTAAGAAAGTTCTTAACCGCAGTCCAATGAGCTTTACCAGGATTCCCTTGATATCTGCTGACCATGCTCAAAGCAAAGGCCACATCAGGGCGAGTACAAGTCATAGCATACATGATCGATCCAACTGCGGAATCATATGGTATTCGACTCATTTATGCTATCTCAGCCTCTATACTCGGACTCTGAGTCTTAGTCAGTTTGGTATTGCTTTGGATAGGTAAGTCACCTTTCTTGGAGTTCTCCATGCTGAAACGGTTCAACACCTTATCCAAGTAGGTAGTTTGACTAAGTCCTATTAGTCTTTTACTCCCGTTTCTCAATATCCTTATCCCAAGAATATAAGCAGCTTCTCCGAGGTCCTTCATAGCGAAACACTTCCCAAGTTAGGACTTAACCTCCTGTAAGGTTGGGATGTCGTTTCCTATGAGCAGTATGTCATCTACATACAATACCAGAAAGCTCACTATACTCCCACTAGATTTGACATATACACAGGACTCATCTTCGCTTCTCGAAAATCCAAACTCTTTGAATTTCTCATCAAAACAAAGATTCCATCTACGAGATGCTTGTTTCAACCCATAAATGGATTTCTCAAGCTTACACACTCTATTAGGGTACTTTGCATTGACAAAACCCTCTGGCTGACTCATGTAAACATCTTCAGCCAACTTTCCATTAAGGAAAGCGGTTTTGACATCCATTTACCATATTTCATAATCATGAAATGCAGCTATGGCCAACATAACCCTTATAGATTTAATCTTCGCTATTGGTGAGAAGGTCTCATCATAGTCAACTCCCGGAGTTTGAATAAAGCCCTTCGCAACCAGTCGCGCTTTATATGTGTGTACTTTCCCATCCATGTCAGTCTTCTTCTTGAAGATCCATTTGCACCTGACTGTCTTACGACCTGGTACATTGTTAACCAAGTTCCAAACGTGATTGTCATACATGGACTGAATCTCACTGTCCATAGCCTCTTTCCATTTTGTAGACTCGGGGGCCTGCCATGGTTTCCTTGTAGTTGTTAGGTTCTTCCAAATTTACCAGTGTGCTATCACTGATAAATGTATCACCTTCAGTGGTAATATGGAAACCATAAAACTCAGGTGTATTTCTAACTCTACTGGAACGCCTCAGAGGTAAGGACTCGTCAATTGGATAAACTGGAGTTTCCTTCTCAGGTTGATTGCTAGTGTTTGAGGTTCCTTCACCGCTTGACTCTTGAAGCTCTTCAAGGTCAATTTGCCTCCTACTGTTTCCTTGGCCTATGAGTTCTCTCTCACAAAAGAATCCTCTCCTCGCAACAAAGACAACATTGTCACTCGGTATATAGAAGAGATATCCAAAGGATTTATGTGGGTAGCCGATGAAAATACATCACTCACTCCGAGGTTCGAGCTTGTCGTGAGTTTCTTTTCTCACGAAAGCCTCGCAACCCTAAAATTTGATGTGGTCTAATGTGGGAACTTTCCCTGTCCACATCTCGTGAGGTGTTTTGGAAACCTTTTTGGTAGGGACTAGATTAAGGATATGGTGGCAGTCTCTAAGGCATACCCCCAGAATGAGATAGGTAACGAAGATCGACTCATCATGGAACGAATCATGTCTAGCAAGGTTCGATTGCGCCTTTCAGCCACACCATTAAGCTATGGTGTCCTTGGTGGCGTCAATTGTGAAACAATTCCACATTCCTTAAGATAGTCTAAGAACTCGATACTAAGATACTCTCATCCTCGATCGGATCGCAACATCTTTATCTTCCTGCCCAATTGATTCTCCACTTCTTGCTTGAACTCCATGAACTTTTCAAATGTTTCCGACTTATGCTTGATAAAGTAAATATACCCATGTCTACTTTAATCATCAGTAAAAGTCACATAGAAGCGGTTAGCATCCCTTGTGGTGGTTCTGAATGGTCCACACACATCCGTGTGTATGAGATCCAACAGACCTTCACCCCTTTCACAAGTACCAGTGAAGGGTGACTTGGTCATCTTTCCATGTAAACAAGATTCACAAGTGTCATCCGACTTCAAGTCGAATGACTCCAAGACTCCATCCTTTTGGAGTTGGGCTATGCGCTTCTTGTTGACATGTCCAAGACGACAATGCCACAAGCATGCCTTATCCAAATCATTAGAAGTATCAATATGAAACAAATTATTTCCTAAGTTATCTACAACCATCACAGTTTGATATATACCATTTCAAGGTAATGCTTCAAAATAAAAAATCACCATTACAATAAACATAAATACCACCATTTTCATTATTAAAAGAAAAGGTAAAACCTTGTTTATACAAACTGTGAAAGGAAATAACATTTCTCGCCATAGCGGCCGAGTAACAATAATTATTAAAATCTAAATTTAAACCATTACTAAGCAATAAAGAATAAACTCCAATCTTGGTCACATGCGACACTTTCCTATTTCCCATGATTAAGTTTATCTTCCCGTGGTCCACATCCCTACTTCTTTTTAGTCCCTGCAAATCAGAACAAATGTGATTACCACAGCCTGTATCAAGGACCCAAGAATTAGCATGTGATGAGTTATTAGATTGAATAGTGTAAATACCTGCAAAGGAGGGCTTGATCTTGCCATCCTTTATGTCCTGCAAGTACGTAGGGAAGCTTTGTTTCCAATGCCCTTTTTCATGAAAGTGGAAGCACTATGCTTCCTTCGGATTAGAAGAGGGATTAGCAGCACGAGCTTTGGTCCCACTAGAAGAGGATCCATCAAGAGACTTTCCCTTGCGGATCTTGTAGGGAGCCTTCCTCTTCTTTCCCTTCCCATGTCCAATTTCCAGAACGGGGGCAGAAGTAGTAGTAGGAGTAGACACAACTGACTTGCCTTTCAAGTTGCTTTCTGCAGTTCTTAGAAGGCCTTGAAGTTTGCTAAGAGTGACCTCCTCCTTGTTCATATGATAAGTCATGCGAAACTGATCATAACAAGAAGGTAAGGAGTGTAGAATAATATCTATGTCCAACTCTACATCAAAATTGACATTCAATTTAAGCAAGTGGTCCACAAATCTCTGCATCTTTTGCAAGTGGGCCGTGATGGGTTCACCATCCTTCATTTTGGTTGTGATCATGGAGGCAGTGATCTCATACCTCTCCTGCCGAGCACTTTGATGGTATCTTTCCATCAAATCTTGATACATTTCAAAAGGATAGTAGTCCTCATAGGACTTCTGCAGCTCAGCAGTCATGGTAACAATCATTAGACACGACACCTTTGTCGCATCCCTCTCATGAGTAGTGTGTTCAATGATTTGTTCGGGAGCAGCAGTGGTGACATCAATCTCCTTAAGCTCTTTATCTAGGATATATTCTTTGTCCTCATAGCGAATAGCCATTCTGATGTTTCGAATCCAATCATTGAAGTTCGAGCCATCGAAAATGACCCTCCCATATAGGTTCATGAGGGAGAAAGAGACCGAAGGGATTGGGTTGGAAGCATTGTTTGGGATAGACATCTGTAAAAGAAGAAGAACAAAGTTTAGATTAGATGATAATCCTTAATATTACACCCAAATGAAATATTAAGGCTAGGACCCAACACAATATTCTACAATTGCGAAAAGGAATGCCGTAATCCAATTGTAAAATATTTGAAGGTAGGTAAATGACGATTTATCAATTTCCACCATGAAAAACGAAATAGATTATTTAGTTTTAATTGGATTGAAATTCCTAGATCCTTTGAGATTCATTGAGCTTTTTCAATGGCATGTTTAAATCTCGATTATGCCCTTCAAGTTTGTGACTGGGATGCCGAGGATCACAAACAAGGTGTGAATAACCATGCAAATGAGCTTGGTACACTCAATGTTACAAATCACCCAATCAATGTGCCGGTTAACCACACAGGCTCCATCGATCTATGATTAACATCAAGCTACCCTTTGCCACACATTGTCAGTCCCAGATTAGTGTGCCGGTTAGCCACACACGCTTCACTAACGACTTAACAAGGTGCAAAGTGTAATTTCATGGATTAGCACCATTTTTACATTTTCCTAAAGTAAGTAAGATTGGGAGATTAATAAAATTTTAGTTACTTTATATTTATCATTTTACTTTTAATGAGGGAGAATTAATATCCTATCTTACCCGTTCGACTAACGACCCTCCACAAGTCAAGGAAGCGGTGGGTAAAAGTGGACACCCATTAAACTACCATTTTATAGGCAGTAACCTTATACCCCCCTTATAGACCGGCTTCGTGAATGAGGCCTACTAACGGTAAGACCGACTTGTCTAATACATACATATATATATATATATATATATATATATATATATATATATACATATATATATATATATATATATATATATATATATATATATATATATATTATTAAACTTATAATATTATAAAGTATAAGGGTTGAATTTTAACTTTTAAAACTCTAGGGTTTGAAATTAAAGTTCCATTAGTGAGACTTTACAAATTCCGAAACTTGAGGGCAAGTTTTGAAACTTGTCAAAACTCTTCATATTCATAACTTATGAGTTTAATTTCATTTTAATGGATGAGACCTTTCATTTTCCATAACTTGAGGACAAGTAATGGAGGTCATTAAAATTCATTTAGATCAATTTTCTAACAACTAAAATAACCATATAATTCAAGATTGATCTAGCTAAGCTCATAAACAAGATAATATCAAGTCAAGAATTTTCAAGCAACTTTGTTTATCATATAAAAACAACAATTTTCTCAAAACATTGACAATTATCTTGTGGTTGGATGAGTACAAGCACTACCAAATCAGAAATAACATTTTTAATGATGCAAAACAGTTTGTGGTAGTGTTCCCAATCCAATCCAGGCCAAGAAACTCGAAATTCTACAAACAGAGCTTGCAACTCGTCGAGTGCATGAACTGACTCGCCGAGTTGCTCTGTTACTGAGTGGACTCGTTGAGTCTACCAGTGGACTCGGCGAGTTCATTAGTCAGATGCAAAAAATTCGATTTTTTCAACTTGGAAAACTAACAAGCATCAAGTGTAACAGAAAACAATCCTAGGCTCTGATACCACTGTTGGGTTTTGAGCACTATAACACTCCTATGGTGCACATGCAACCCTAAATGCTTTGGATCTATGTTTTCTCTATTATAAATGCATATTTTCATTTTTCCAAAGCATTCTCCCCAACTAGCATACAAATTGTCAAATGAACAATACAACTAGTTAGATGACTTACCTTTTAGAAGGACTTGTAGTTCTTGACCTTTGAAAGCTTGAGCACCCCAAGTGTGATGCCTCTAATGGTTCACAAACACCAATATGCAAGAGGAGGCTTGAGAGAATAAGCTACTTGCACAAAATCATTATCACTCTACAAGAATGTTGTGGCTCTTATGGTGTAACCGATTTTGTCCATAGGGGGTTTATTTATAGTGTGGCAAATGCTAGGGTTACACTTTGTAAACCCTAATGACCTTTCATATTACTTAGGATCCATGGGTTAACCTCCATGGACTATCCATGGATTATCTCATTGGTTTAGCCCATCCTAAGTAAGCATGGATCATTAGCCCATACTATTAGAATCATTGATTTACACAATCAATCCCCATATATTTAATTAGTCTCTTTTGACCACAAAATTAATTCCAAATTAATTCTTGATCAATACTAATTAAATAATAATATGATTTCATATTAACATATTATACTTGTAATATATTAATAAATCATAATCACCTTATTCTCAAAAGTCCATCATATGAAATTGCACTGGTGAAGGCAAACCAAAAGGACCATGCTACAATCGGGTCAAGTACATACCAGTTATAGTTATGGGCTTAGACACCAAATCCAACAGTATTTTAATAAGAATTATTCGTATTTGCAAAGGGACTCGACGAGTTGGAGGCCCCAAACTTGTCGAGTAGGAATAGGATATTTTGAACGCGGGACTTGAAGTCTACTCGACAAGTCGAGAAGCCTCAACTCGACGAGTAGACCTGCCAGAGTGAAACTCTAGTTTTCAGGGTTTGCATCCTATTTAAAGGACCTTAAAACCCTATTGTGGCCTCCCTCATCACCTCCCGTAGTCTAGAAAATCCTAATTCAAGTTCTTGAGCTTTGTGAGTGTGTGTGAGTGAAAAAGGAGTGATTCTTTGGTATTTTCTTGAAGGAGTAGAAGCTAGAAGTGCTTGGTTGTGGGAAGGAGCTTTGGATCCAGAAGAAGAACTTCATTTCCAGTTCATTTGAGGTATAAAGTCTATAACTTGTCTATTTGTTCACTAGATCTCTTGATGGAGTAGGCTAGGGCTTTTAGGAGCATATTGTGGAACCATTCATGGATGCTAGCATGTTTTGGTGTCTTGACTTCAGATCTGGAACCTTTGAGGGACTCCATAGCATAAAGGTGCCAACTTTATGGCCATGGGAGTCCAATGCAGCTTGTGAACCGCATTTTAGGGCTTTTTGAGCTAAATAACCCATGCATGAACGTAAAGTTTGAAAATTTACGTGATATATCAACCCTAGGGAGCCAGATCTACATTTTGGATGCATTAAGCCCGACTAAAATCGACTGTATGGATTTAGACTGTGGGGGACTCGACGAGTTGTTCATACAACTCGGCGAGTTGGGTCGTGGTCCCCCAACCTTTTCTGTTACTGAGCAAAAATCGTTGAGTCTAGAAGATGACTTAGCGAGTTGGCCATGGTTTGGGTTACGAAGGTTGAGAAAATCGGCAAATGCAAGGAGGGACTCGATGAGTTGTGGGTAAAAGGTCCCGAATATGATTTGAGGATGAACTCGTCGAGTTCATGAAAGGACTCGATGAGTAGGATCGGGATTTCAGGGTTTATGGATTATGGAACTCGACGAGTTGATGGACCAACACGGCAAGTTGAGTCAACTAGGATTTTGACTTTGACATTGACCATTAACCAGAGTTGACCCTTAAAGGGGATTATGAGTATGAAAGAGTAATTAAAGGAGATAATTATGTGTAGGAGTTTGAGAGGAGTTGATCCAGGAGCCGATGACAGTTTAGCTACTTCACGACATTGAGGTGAGTTACCTTCCAGTAGAAATGGGTCTAAGTCCACAATGTCGGTCCACTAGCAGGAGTTGTTTGTTAGATGATTGTCTTTGTGATAATTGTCTGGTATGGCACTATCTGTTGTGTTTTATGTGCTAGTATGGTATGATGTCATGTGATAGTGGTAGTAGGGGGAATAGTCCCCGTATTAGGCCGGAAGGATCAAAGGGGTAGGTTGGGCACCCCGGTATGCCTGACAGTATGATTATGTTATCTTGTTATGTGGTAGTGGTAGGGGTGAAATAGTCCCCGTTACGGGTTGAGATAAACCAGAGGGGTTTGTCGGACACCCTGGTATGTCTGATAGGGGTAGGTTAGGTACCCTGGTTTGCCTAGCAGGGCTAGATTGAGCACCCCGGTATGCTCAGCAGCGTAGGTTGGGCACCCAGATATGCGTGGCAATATGTTTATAGTATGGTATGTGGTATGATGGGGGAACTCACTAAGCTTCGTGCTTACGGTTTACAGTTTTGGTTTCAGGTACCTCTTCTTCGAAGGGAAAGGAGTCGGCGTGACTGCAGTGGATCACACACACGATTTTCCGCATAGGAGTTTCTTGGGATTTGTACTATGACATTATTATCCTATGACATGTTTTTGAGACATATAACTTATGAGTTTTTATGAAATGAGATAACATTGATGATGTTTTCAATAATTTGTTTTATGAATTGTCAAATTAAAAACGAAATTTTTGGTTATGATTTTTGGGATGTTACATTCATGGTGTTTTTCGTGGTCTTATAGATGATTTGGTGGTTCAACTTGCTCTATAATTTATGTTTTTTTTATTGAAAAATGTTTGTATGGTGGTTTCTAAATTCATATATAAGGTTGTTTGTAGTGGCCTCCTAATGGTGTTCTAGTCAGTTCTTTCGAAATTGCGTGCCCTAGATTTTATCGAGGGTATATTCTTGCTCTTGGGGATCATCAAAGAGATTTACAAGTGCAAGGTTTCTCCAGGTTTTCAAATTGTCATGTTCTACATTGTAGGTTATCTGCGTTTGTCTCAGTTCAAAGTTGCTCAACTTAAAGGTTTTTTTAAGGTATTTCATTTTTTTAGTTTTTTCTTTCTACCATCTCCTTACTTTGATATAATGATAGTTTATTACATGTTTGAATCATAAAACTCAATTGGAACCCCAACTTTGTTGAAACACTGAAGGTGTTTGTTAGAACGGTTATAGGACAATTGCAAAAATTTTCTAAAATTTTGTGGTGATTTCCACACATAAATTGTTTGTATTTATGTGTTTGAGAGATGTAAGTGAGTGGTTTTTTCATTTCCATTCTTTTTCGTCATGCATATTTTTTAAATCAAAAAGATGTATGGGAGAAAGGATTAGAGAATTATGGGTTTTTGGGTGTCTGTATAAGAAAGAAGATCAACAAAAAGAAAGGTGGATCAATATAAAAGACATCTAAATGGATAAATACCAAGCTTTAAAAGAAACGGTTGTGCACGTCTATTAAGAAAACAAGAAACTCATATTGGAAAAAATTAGTTAATATTTGATTAGTCAAATATGCCAACACACCATAAACATATAATATTGTTGCCATTTATTTATGTTATATTTATGATGTCTGTATTTAGAGCAATATATTGTTTAGGATCATAACATGTTTGCAGCAAAATATAGTGGGAATCAGTCGACTAGATCATATCATGGATTTTAATACAATTTGGGATTTGATCATAACATGTTTATACTATTTTATATCATTGGTTTGTTTACCACCTTATTAGTAGCATTAGATCACAACATGTTTGGATCATGAAACTATTTTACTCATAAACCGTCCAAATTGGATCATTATATTGATTGATTTGTAACATTTGGATTGTGACATTTTCAAATCACAACTTTTTGAATCATATAATTTTAGATGATATGATCATTAATCTATGATTCAGTTGTGACTCCTAATAGTATTCATTTTTATTCATAACATTTTTAGATCATAACATATTAAGGATATAATGTTTTTTAATCATATTGTTTTGGATCATTAAATATTTGAATTATATAGTTTTAAATCACGTAGATACAATTAAGCATCATAACATTTTGAATCATCATTCTACGAATGGATGGATCTTTTAAAGTCTAATGTTATAATTGGTTATATTTGAATCATAATTTTTACATATGTACACAGTCAAGTTGGATCATATCATTTTCAACCAAATCTACTTTTTTTTTCTTTTAAATAGGCTTTGGTTCATAAGAACTTTTAGATCATAACGTTTTTGAATCATAATATTAGTTAAAACTTAAAACTATGTTGTTACGAATGTATTGGTATAAATTGAATTATAAAATTTTGGATCATGATTATTAATAAATGAAATTTGTGATCCTAAATTTATAATCGAAAAGTTATGGTGTAAAAGGTTATATATGATCCAAAAATACAAGATATAAAAGTTTGGATCTATATGAATTTTGAATATATAATTGAAATACTTTTATAATAATAAAACATTAACCTGTAAAATAAAATGATTAAAATTTTTAGGATTTATAATTGTATCATTCAAAACTTTTTCTCATATTTCAAAACATTATTCAAAGTTTATGATTCAAAAAATACACGATCAAAAATTTTACAATCCATTCTTTTATGATGCTAAACTTTTTGATCCAAAGTAAAATGATGAAAATTTCTATGATTTATAATTTTAAGATTCAAAACATTATTTGATACATAAAAACATGATCCAAAGTTTAAGATTAATTTTTTTGATGAATGTGTATATGATCCAGACAATCATTTTGCATCATAAAATTATAGATCAAAACATTTTCATCATATATATTTATATCATACAATTTTAGGATATATATATATATATATATATATATATATATATATATATATATATATATATATATATATATATATATATATATATATATATATATCATAGAGTTTTAGGATCCAACAGTGTATGGTCCAAATTTATAATAAAGGATTAACAAAGTTCCAAACCAAAAATAAAAATAAACATCCAACAAAACAATGCATATTAAACATAATCCAGAATACCCATTATAAAGCCACAACTACTGTCTTTAATATCCAAATCATACAATTGCAAATAACTAATAATGTATCTAAACCAATTTCCTAACAACTAAAAAAACATATCAAAGTAACATTATTTATTAACTACATTACACAACAGCCATGAAAAACCTACAACTAACAACAAAACATATATATATATATATATATATATATATATATATATATATATATATATATATATATGTATATATATATATATATATATATATATATATATATATATATATATATAAAAGTAACTTTGTTACTTAAGTACAATACACACCAATAATGAGAATCTGCAACTAACCAAATGTCTTTAACAACACCTAAACCACCTATCGTATAACTTTGTATCCTTCTTCTAAGTTGCCAACTGATCAAAATCCTCCACGGCTGAAAGTGGGGTGCTATAATAAACAAATAAATGAAAGTCAATTTCTATTTTTACATTTAAATCCTTTCTTTTAGTGGCCTAAAATTTGTTTCAAATAGTTTTCAAATATTGAAAATCAAGATGTAATATGACTTTTTAATGTTATTATGAGGCATAATGACTCTCATCCTAATAATATAGCAACAAGTAGTAGTAACCCCACTAGTGATATGTATGTTATCATGTTATTTTAAGCTAGAATCATAACATAATGATATTTTACATTCTATATATATATATATATATATATATATATATATATATATCAATCATTAAAATCAAAATCATAGGTCTGTATCATACATAAAGTTATGCTACAAATTCTATTTTGATTTTGACAAAATTATTGTTGATATTTAACATTTTAAATGTATCTACCATTATTTCTACCAAGTTATATTCAAGAAAAAACCAATGATCTTTGTCATAGGTAAATACATATGTAATTATCACATATGTAAATAAATGAAAACAACAACAAAATGTTTAAGAATTCAAAATTTCCAAGATGTTGTTTCTTTAAGACATTAGATCGAACACCATTTCAGCATCATAGTATTAAGCTTCAGTTTGATCCTTCTATCTAACTTCTTTATCTAGAAATCTTTTTAAGACTAAAAAACTTAAAAGAATGTATCTCAGTATTCAATCTCATATATATTAAACCTCAAATCGACAAGAAGATGAAAACTAGGGTTTAAAAGCTACAAATTGTAACTATATTTAGGGTTTATCATTATAGACCACATATCATTCAGATAGTATATTTCATATCACATATAAACTTACCTAAACACAACAAATCAAAGAGAAATTAATACAATAACATCAAAAATAGCTCAGATCGAACCAAAACGAAGCTAAAACCAGTAAAAGAAAAAAAACAAAGGATTACCTGCTTCCATAACTTGAAATTGAACCAAAATGTAACATCCAATATACAGGTAAAACTTTAGTTTGGACCCCAAGGTAGAATTTTCTTGCATTTTGGTTCCATGGCTCCCTTTTAAGAGGGACATGTGATTTACCTAGTACGTTGGGCGTACTCTTATGTACGCAGGGCGTAGGTGGCTGATGCACAAACCCTAATTTTTAGGGTCTGAGCCATATTTAAGCATCATTATCTCATTGAGACCCCTTTATTTATCAGCCTCCATCTCCTAATTCGTCCCTAACAAAGCCTAATCCTTTGTATGAGCCTTTTTGAGCTTAAAAGTGCATTTTTGGTGTTCTTGAAGGAAGGAGAAGGAATGGAAATCATCTTGGAAGCTTAAGGCACTTTGGATCCAGAAGTGTTTGACCCTCAAACATCCTTTGGAGGTATAATGTCTGAAACTTGATAAAGTATTTGCTTAGATCTTGTTAGCTTTGAGTTTGTGTTCATTTTGGTCCAATAAGCCCGGTGTTCTTGACTATGGGTTACTCTAACAACAACAGTTGTCCTTTCAGATGTTTTTTGGTGTTAAGAATCATAAAAATTTGATCTTGGTCTTTATATCCCTTCCATGTACGAGTTATGATGTCTTAATGGATTATTAAGTTAGGGTTTTAGCTTTTGGACCTTATCTAGGCATGGAAAGTCATAAAAGGTGGAAACTTTATAACTTGGAATGATGTTATGGGTCTAGATCTAAGTTTTGACGTGAGGTATTTAAGGAATAAGTTCTTAATATGAAAATTTGGATTCAGATGGAGTACGTTGGGTGTATTAATGGGTACGCTGCACGTACTGGGTTAGAGTCCCATAGTTTTGAATGAGATGCAACTACGCCCAACGTAGTAGCTGAGTACACAGGGCGTACTTAGCCAGCTTGACCTTCCCTTAAATTTTTAACTTGTTGACTTTGACCTTTGACCTAGGGTTTGAATAAGTTTGACCTGGGGGCATTTTTGGTATTTTGAGCTATGATTTGAGTCTAGGTCACTGATATTGCCATATTTATACATACTTTTAGGCGATATTTGAATACATTTTTATACATATTTTTGGTTATTTGCATGGAATAATGGTACTTATAAGATTAAATTGTATTTTGCAGCCAAAATAAGTCATTTTGAAGAATAAGGACTAAAAGTGGAAAAAGAAGAAACTTTGGAGGCTTGGAAGATTAAAGAGAAGAAAACCCACGAAAACAACTATATCCACGTCGTGGATATCACTTACACGACGTGGAAAGGGAAAAATCTGGAAGATGAGTACGCGCAAAGTCTAAATCCTTGCCCGATAAGGATTCATCTAAGTCCACGATGTGGAGCCTTATTCCATGACGTGGAATGTAATTTCATGAAAACTATAAATATCCTTGATCTCTACGAAATTAGGAGGTTGGTTGGCTAGAGAAAAGTTCAGAAATCATTTTTCAGAGGGTTAGAAGGCTAAGAATTTGGTTTTAGTACCAAGGAAAAAGGAGAACAACATAATTAACTTTCTAGATTGGTACTTTACTATGCTTTTGATTATGACTTGTTTTAGTTTAATTGCTAGTATGAGTAGCTAAATCTAGCTGCTTTTGTTAGCTAGATGAAGCTGGAACTCATGGTTTATTTAAAATAACTTAGACTTTTCTCGTTGGTTAATGTCTTGTGTTTGATTGATTACACCTAGCATGCTTAATTTGATACTAGATTGCTTTAAAGTCCTATTATGTGTAGTTAGTGACCATTAATCTGCATGAATTTGATTACCTAGTAACTTAATGAACATTAGATTATTAGAGCTAAGATTGAACCAACCTTAGATAAGTAATTGAAGTATTGAATTTGGTTGTGTTGGAGAACTCATATTATGAACATAATTGTGTTTGTCAACTCAATCTTACATAGCTCCAATCCTATCTAATAATTGATTCTGTGTTAAATTATTTGTGACTATGCATAGATCTACATGAATTAATTCAACATTAGTCAATTTGGAATTGAATTGATAATTATACATTAATTGGTAACCAACAAAAGTTGTCATAATTAATAGCTAAACCATTGAGGGAAAGTGGATTCATACTCATAGAAGTGTTCTAATTACTTGATTGAATTGTGTTTAAGAGTTTAAGTTTATCTAAACTTGTAGAATTTGATAAAAACCATTACTTTGATAGAACTTTAGGTTAATTTAATAGTAGGTAAATTAATTAATTAAAATTGTTCCCTGTGATCGACACCCGACTTACCCAAACTATTCTACAATTCGACTTGGTACACTGCCTAGGTGGATTTTAGTTAGTTAAGTTAGTTAGGTTATAAATTTAAAACTAGTAGGTACTTTTGTACACATCAAGTTTTTGGCACCGTTTCCGGGGAACGGCTTATTTGATTGTTAATTTATTTGCTTTGAGTTAATCGATCCTTTTTGTGGGGTAAAACCTGCAAAAAGTTAATTTTCAGCATTATTTTTTGTTTCAGGACTGAGACCACGACGTGGACCTTAGGTACACGATGTGGGTTCACTTAGGAAGGTATTTTTAGTATTTTTAATTTTTAGTTTTTGTTCAGATTTACGTTTTTATTTTTGTTTATTTTGCAGTAGTTCATGACTAGAGGTTCCAACAAACCTGTGGTACCACCACTTGAAGATCCATAGTCGGCCCTTCACAAAAAGACGGATAAAAACATGAAAGAAGACCAACCACCAAAGACCTCACCATTTAAAGACCTTAAATAAGTGTTTGGAAAGAAGAAAGGGAAGAAAGTGGGAGAGTCAAGTACATCTTCGAAGGACAAAAGTAAGATTGAAGATCTTCATCAAATACCTAGTCCACAAGAATCTGAATACGAGACCGAACCTGAATTTGAATTAGAGAAAAGTGAACCCGAAGACGAGCCAGAAAATGAAATGGCAAATATTGCGGATATGTGCATGGGAGTATACAAGAAGCGGATAAGAGACGATGCTGATCCTGGTTTAGTACAACCTAAAATTCCCGCCACTGCAACATTCGAGTTGAAAGGGCACATCCTTACTGCACTTAAGGATGTACCATTTTCTGGGAAGGATCATGAGGATGCTTACAAGCATTTAGATGAAGTCAATGACATTGCGGATTATTTCAATATCCCTGTTAGGGTCGAATTTTATTGTAATATGTCGAAGTCTGTTTTACCCTTCGTTTGTTTTGTTAAGTTTATTTACTGAGGTATATTTCGTACGAAGCTTAATGGTCAATGCCTTAGTATTTTTTGTACGCTTTCACTGTTCCTATAAATATGGAACTTTACTAGAGTTAGACAAGAGTCCTTTACAGAACCTATCTATTTTCTCTGTAAAAGTTGAAAGCGTAAATGAGCAGAAACCAAATCTTATTTACATCGTTTGTTAAATCTGCATTTGTTTAACTCTGATTTTGATTAATACTTGATTCTACAATTCATCAATTGGTATCAGAGCAGGAATCATGATCTGAGATCTAATTTTCATTCTGTTTCAAAAGGTTTTTGAATCAAAATTCTGGTTCAAAAAGTTCCGCATCTTTTGACGTGAAAAAGTTTTCTAAATCTTGAGTTGTGATTCGATTCTGCAACAGATTTGTTGAATCGAGTATTCTACTTTGTTTTTCTGTTCAATTCAGCAATTTGCTTTCAAATTCTCTTTGATTTTTCATAAATTCTCAAAAATTTTCTTCCGTACATCAATGGCGAACTTCAATCTCAACTCGATGACTTCATACTCTCATCTGCTAGGATCTTCAACTAAGATACCTATGCTCATTCCTGAATACTATGATCAGTGGTCTGATCGTATGCAGGATTACTTGAATGGAATCGATGAAGATCTTTGGACTTGCATCTCAGAGAATGTTACTCTTCCAACGAACCTTCAACCAATTGGATCTTCATCCAGTACTACGAGTGTGGAAAATCAAAATGATCGTATGAAGAAACTTGAAAAACGATGCATAAGGGAGTTACGTGGTGCGTTACCTCCGGTGGTGTATAACTATGTCAGAAGTTGTACAACTGCAAAGGAAATCTGGAATAATCTCAAAGAAAAGTTTCAAGGCAACGAGAAGACGAAAATCAATTCAGTTACGCAATGTTTGATTGAATTGAAGGATTTCAAGGAAAAAGATGGTGAAACGATTGAAAGTTACTGTGATAGGCTGAATGAGCTAATATACAAATGCAATCGTTATGGAATCACAAGGTCTGCCATGGAATTCAATCTCACCGTTGTTATGGGACTCCGTAAAGAATGGAGAAGCGTTAGCATGATGGTGAAAAATCAACAAAGTTTCGACACATCTTCTTTGAATGATTTGTATAATCAACTAAAAACTCACGAAAGTGAAGTGAATGAAATGGCAGAAGTGTCGAAGCTCAGTCTGGGAGGTCCATTAGCACTTGTCTCAAAAGTGACTGAAAAGGAAACTGAAGAAAAAGGTGATTCTGATGATGAAGAGGGGTTTATAATGAATTCGAATGATGAGGCAATTGCTTTTTACTCTAACAACCGAGTCAAAAAGTTTTTCAAGAAACCGTTTAATTCGAAGGTGAAGCAAAGTGAAGGAAAATGAAGTTTTGTGAACAAAGCTGTAGGAGAAGAGAAGAAGAAGTATGAGAAGAATGATGCGAAGGGTGCTGAGGAAAAGAAAGAGAAGAAATTGAAAGGAGATTCTGGTATGGATTGTCACTGTTGCAATGGAGCCAATCATTTAGAAAATGATTGTATGCTTCGAAAGAAAGATTAGAAGAAGAATAGAGTGAAGGATGAGACATATTATGTGGAGAGGTTGGAAGAAGTATGTACGAAGGCGAAAAATCTGTTTTTAGTGGCTCAAGGTGAACAGGAGAATGATGACACATATCAAATCTGGTCTTCGGGTTCCGATGATGAGGAAATGCGTAATCGTATGCATGGGGCAATGTATGCGAAGCTGGAGGGAGATTCAGATGAAGAGGTCAAGGGCCGTTGCTTTGTGTCAAAATCTGCTGATAAGTCTCCAATGACAACAAAGTTACGTAACATTCTTCAATCTTTCAATATTCCTTTGAGTGCATATGATTATGAAATTGTTGCTTTTGATGATACTGTTACTTATTTCGATAATTTGGTTGTTTCTGCTAGTAATGAAGCTAAGAAATTAAGCAATCAGTTGTTAGAGACACAGAAGAAGTTAGATTCGAAAGTGATTAAGATAGAATGTTTAGAATTGCAAATAACAAATATTATGTGTGATCGTGATTCGTTATCTAGTGATGTAAAACTTTTGTTAGCTGAACGAAATATCTACTGCAATTTTGCTAAACGTTTATATGCGAAATTAACTGCATTGCATCATTCGTGTGATATTAGCAAGGAACAACATAGGAAATTATTACCTTTTCTAGCATACGAAAGAGCGAAGGTAGATAATATTTCATATGATTGTGAGAAAAACATTGTTGAGTTTGACAAAATTCCTGATGATAGATATGCTTATGGAATTGTCAAAATTGATGAATGTCTTGATACAAATGAATTGGTTAACATTGTGAATGATACTTTGACAAAATCAGAACAAATCAAAATTTTGAAAAAGACTGAGAATTCGACATCTGATTCTCAATCTAATTTTGCCGATATTGAAGATAACTCTGACAATATTAGCGAAATTAGTGATATTGAGGATGTTGATTGTTCTCAGTTGTCTGTCATTAATGTTGCATCAAAATCTAAAGGAAAAGAAAAACTTAAGGATTTGGAAGTTAAGATTGACACTGACAAACCTTCAACTTCAAAAGATTGTGATTCTGAGTTTGTGGATATCCGAGATAGTCAAACGGATAGCAGTGATGATGAAAATGATGATGACAAATCGGATAAAAAGGTCTCTTCAAACAAAGATTCGATAGAAAAGAAATTCCTCGTGTTGTTGTCAATCAAGTATTTGGAGACACAGAAAATTTCAAAAAAGTGTTGTCTGAAAAGGGAGCCCATTATTTTGAAACAAATGAAGTGGTGTATCCTAATTTCAAGTGTACTGATGATGTTGTTTTTCCAAATCAAGTGTTTGTTACAACTGGAAATGTTGAAAATATTAAACCAGAATTCACCAAAATGGTTGAAGATGACAACAAGAAGACAACGAATGAAGGATTCTTTTCGAATCAAAGCACAGTTGATAATACCTTAACAAAGAATTCGTATGTTTTTCAAAGACAAAAACCACAACGCAAATGGGTTGAAAAATCAAAAATTGTGAAAGAAGTTCCAAAAGAAGTTGTGGTGGAAAAAGATACTATTGTCAAATTAAATTCAAAAGAGTTTAAAGAACAAATTGACAAGTTGTCAAAAGAAAATGCAATTTCAAAAAGACAAGCTCGAAAAACGATTTTTTGGCAAACAATGGAACTTCGAAAACAACAAAATGGATTAAATTTGAAAACAACTGAAAACAAAAAGACTAAATCTGTTGAAAACAAGTCTTCTCATTCAGAAATTTATTCAGATCTTAAGCACAACCTCGCTCACACGAATAAATCTAAATCTGAATTTCAGCCAAAAACAAATTTTTCGAAAGTTTCAAACTCATCATTTTCAAGAGATAACAAAAATCTATCAAAGAATGTTCAAAATCAATCATCACATCAACGATTTTCTTCTAATCAACAGACAAGGTTTTCTCAAAAACAAAAATCTCCAAATCGATTTTATCAAAATCGAAGTGTTGGCAACAATGATGAAAGTTGATACGCTATGGCATTTCGACCTAAATCAAATGTTGATTTCTTTCCACAAAATCCGAATTTTCCAAATCCTACAGGAAAACAAAAGTTAAAAGTTTCGTACACAAAAGGGTTGTCTCGTGACAAAAACATCGATCATAGTCTTGAAGGAAAAGGTCGAAAATATCAATCAAGGAAATATTCTCCACAACAAATTCATGAAGCTTATGAGAATTATGTGAATTCTTTGTCAACTGAAAGCTCGTCATCAAAAGATTCGAATGTTTCGGTTAAAACTTGGCAACCGGTTTCGAAAGACAAACTTGATCATACTCAATCTAAAAAGACGAAGGCATGTGTCAGTGACAATCTCAAACTAAATAAAACTTATGTTTCTGTTTCTTTAAATAATGATGTGGACTTAATTGATAGTCTCAAAACTAAAGTTTGTGATTGGGTTAAAAGTTCTTCATTTCATTCTGTGTTTAAAACTAATTTCCAAGGACCCAAACAGCCTTGGGTACCTAAATTCTTTCATTCATCGCAGGTATTATGTGACGAGCAATATGATGAAAAATGGTATATTGATAGTGGTTGCTCACGTCACATGACTGGACGAAAGGAAAACCTGAGAGATTTTCGTAGCTTGGAGAATGTAGGTGTTGTGAAGTTTGGCAATAATCACAAATGTCAAGTGAAAGGCTATGGTAAAGTCACGAATGGAAAATTCACTGTAAATCGTGTTGCTTATGTCGAAGGTCTTCAACATAACTTGATAAGTGTTTCCCAACTTGTTGTGGGCACTGGCAATCAAGTGGTGTTTAGCGAAGAAGGTAGCATCATTTCAAATGTTGAAACTAACGAAGTCTTGCTCAAATCCAAACGACATGGTGACATGTTTACTCTTGATATCAAACCAATCATCGGCAAACCCTCAGTGTGCTTACTTTCAAAAGCTTCCTCTGACATCAGCTGGTTATGGCATCGACATTTATCGCATTTAAACTTTCGAAATTTAAATAAATTGGTTGTTGATGATTTAGTTCGTGGTTTACCTGTACTAAAATTTGACAATGATACATTGTGTGCAGCTTGTGAACAAGGGAAACAACACAGGAAATGCCATCCAATTGTGATAGATTCGAAAATTGTCGAACCGTTGGAACTTCTACACATTGACCTTTGTGGACCATCGACTGTTGAAACTCTCAACAAGAAACGGTACATTTTGGTTATTGTTGATGATTTTTCACGATTCACTTGGGTATACTTTCTCAGGTTAAAATCTGAAGTTGCTCAAACAATGATCGAGTTTATTAAGAAGATTGAGATGAGTCTGAAGAAAAATGTTCGAAAGATCAAAAGTGATAATGGATCTGAGTTTAAGAACACTGTGCTGGATTCGTACTTAACAGAAAAAGGAATTTCGCATAATTTCTCTTCGCCTTATACACCGCAGCAAAATGGTGTGGTTGAAAGATGAAATAGGTCACTTTGTGAAGCAGCAAGAACTATGTTGACATATGCGAATCTTCCTCAATATCTATGGGCTGAAGCAGTTTCCACAGCTTGTTTCACTCAAAATTAATCTTTCATTCATCGTCGATTCAATATCACTCCGTATGAAATTATCAATAATCGGAAACCTAATGTCAAATTCCTCCATGTTTTTGGTTGCAGGTGTTTTATCATGAATCTTAAAGATAACCTTTCAAAATTTCAAGCTAAAGCTGACGAAGGCATATTTTTGGGATATTCATACAATTCGGTTGCATACAAAGTGTTGAATAAGCGAACAAGAAAAATAGAAGAAACTTTCAATCTTACTTTCGACGATTATTATGTCAAACAAGTTGAAAAGTAATTTGAACAAAAACCAATTATTAATGAATCATCTGATGAAACTGAAGAATCAAATTCATCTGATTTTGATTATGATTTAATTTTTCGTATTCCTGACAGGGCTGTGGATGCTGAAGTTCATGCCGATGATAATCATCACTCTGAATCTTCGAAGCATAATGATGACTTGGAAATTCCTCAAAACATCGTAGATGTTACTTCACCAACGAATTCTCTTGGACTTGGCGAAAGTATGCTTGATAATCCAGTTGAAGGAGAGCATTTGGATTCGAATACTCTGGTTGAGGGGGAGCATTCTTTCGAGGGGGAGAATAGGAGAATGGATGATGTTGTTGAGGGGGAGCATCTAGTTGAGGGGGAGAATGAAAATGATAATAGTGTTGAGGAGGAAAATGATATAATAAATTTTAATCCAAATGATGATTTTCATGATCTAAATGATAATGTTTCTGTTGTAGGATCTGAAAATGAAGAGATGTACGAAGATGCACCTTTGGAATTTGATCCGGCTTATCCACCGTTAGAGAAATGGATAAAGACTCATCCAATAGATCAAGTCATTGGAAATCCTCAAGATGGAGTATTAACAAGAGCTCAGATTCGTGCGAAGAATGAGGTATTAAATACTCATCAAGAATTTTTCATGTTCAATGTTTTCATATCTAAAATTGAACCAAAGACAGTTAAGATGGCAACGGAACACTGAGATTGGGTTGTTGCAATGCAATCAGAACTGGCTGAATTTGAAAGAAACAAGGTTTGGAGATTAATTCCTAAACCTGAAAATGTTTCGATTGTCGGGTTGAAATGGATTTTCAAAAACAAAACCGACAAAGATGGAAATATTGTACGAAATAAAGCACGTTTAGTTGTAAAAGGATATTCCCAACAAGAAGGAATTGATTATGAAGAAACCTTTGCCCCTGTTGCGAGACTCGAGGCTGTTCAAATATTCTTAGCATATACAGCTCATAAGGATTTTGATGTCTATCAAATGGATGTGAAATGTGCCTTTCTCAATGGAGAACTCGAAGAAACTGTTTACGTAGAACAACCTCCAGGTTTCATAAATGAAATGCATCCTGATCATGTATATATTTTAGATAAAGCTGTATATGGGTTAAAACAAGCACCAAGAGCATGGTATGCAACTCTTACCAGTTTCTTAAAAAAGTCGAAATTTAAGCAAGGATCAGTTGACCCCACATTATTTCGAAAGAAAGTTGGATTTTATCTGATGCTTGTTCAAATTTATGTTGACAATATTATTTTTGGCTCTACTGACCCTGCTTTGTCTAGAGAATTCGAAAACTTGATGAAAAGCGAATTCGAAATGAGCATGATGGGTAAAATCAATAATTTTCTTGGCTTAAACATATGTCAAAACAGAGAAGACATATTCATCAATCAAGAGAAATATACAAAGAATTTGCTCGAAAAGTTTGGAAAGACAAATAACACGAAGTTAAGAGTACCAATGGCTGTTGGAACAAGGCTAACACCTTCGTTAGAATCGTCTGCGGTTGATCTTACTTTATACAGAAGCATGATAGGTTCATTACTTTATCTTACTGCAAGTAGACCTGATATCATGTTTTCTATATGTAATTGTGCTAGGTATCAAGCAAATCCTCGAGAACCACATTTAACAGTTGTGAAGAATATCTTTCGTTATCTCAAGGGAACAATTTCGTTAGGATTGTGGTATCCTTCGAAAACAGGATTTTTCATTCAGGCATTTTCAGATGCAGATCTAGGAGGGTGTACATTGGATCGAAAAAGTACAAGTGGTGGTTGTCAATTTTTGGATGGAAAGTTGGTTAGTTGGCAGTCGAAGAAGCAAACGTGTGTTTCGATTTCTACTGCTGAAGCCGAATATGTAGCAGCTGTTGCTTGTACATCACAAATTATATGGATTCAAAGTCAATTGAGGGATTATGCAGTGAATATGAAAAAGATTCCATTATACTGTGATTCTCAAAGTGCTATACGCATTTGTCATAATCCAGTACAACATTCGAAAACTAAACATATAGCTCTTCGTTATCACTTTATCGAAGATCATGTGGAAGATGGAAACATTGAAGTTCATTTTGTAAAAACAACTTATCAGCTTGTTGATATTTTTACAAAAGCTTTGGATGAAAAATCATTTATTCGAATTTTGACAGGTTTGGGAATGATTCAAGCAAGTTCAGTTCCACGACGGATTTCGAATGTATAGCAAAGGCGTGTTATATAAATGTGTCGATTCAGAGGCAATAAGACCCCATTCAGCGGTTACTGTTCATAGTCAAGGCTTCGACACGCTTTGAATTCGACAATTTGCATGATGGTTGTGTGGTACAAATTTTCGTTAGTTTGTCAAATTTTCGTAAGAGTGGTGAATTGTAGTTTGTTTACAAATTTTCGTTTGTTTGTAAAAATGTTTTTCGTACGTTTGTATATTAGTTTTCTTTTCGAAAAATCAAAAACTACAAAAAGATTTTATTTTAATTTTGTTGTTATCTTTTCGAAAAATCAAAAACTACAAAAAGATTTTCTTTTCGTTTTGTTGTTATCTTTTCGAAAAATCAAAACTCCAAATAGATTTTCTTTTGTTAATTGTTTCATTTTTCGAAAACATTCACAAAAACTCAAAAATATTTAAAAAAAAATCAAAAATATCAAAAAGATTTTTGTTATTCTCTTTGTTTCTTTTTCATTGTGCAGATAACACGAACATTTTTTTAAGGGTCATGCTTATGTTTCTATGGGAAGGTAAACTTTCGTCAACTATGTACTAGTTAGGTTGTCCCTAGAAGCATGCTGCAGCATGTTGACCAAGCCTCTGTAGACTTAATGTGTGTTTACGAAAGCCTTAATGAAATTTTCATACGAAATTTCTTCCCAAGTCAGGCTTATATTCACATTAGTCAATTGAGCTAACTTACTCTTCTCACATGAGTTAAGAGTTATCTGTTTTGTCCGAAAATAACAGAGGTATAATTCGCTCTTAATAACCACTCTTTTTCATCACAAAATTTCTTACACTTGCACACACGAAGACATATATCCAAGAGGTCTTTGATTCAACCCATCAAGATTTAGATATATTAAAATTCTGTGTTAGTGATCTGACATCATGAGGCCGTGATGAAAGTGAAACCCAACTTCATATCTTAATAAGGAATTGACGGGGAACTATGTTCCAGATTTGACGAAACATTTGTTTCAGTACCATTTTTCGAAACTAAAAATCTTATTCTATTCTTATGCGTGATCTTGATCAAACTATTGAAACCCACGATGTTCGTTACCCAACAGGATCTAGAACAAATATTTTTTTGAATATGATTTCTATATGAGTTTCATTTGCTTTCAAAGTTACTATCAACATATTTCAAAGCATACTTGTCACTGACTACACTGGTCAAATAAGTAATTTCTGTTACAATTACTCACCTTATGTTTAGGATGATATGTAACGAAATTTTAAACCACCCAATAAGCCTAACAAAAGAAGCCCTTCGATACTTCTCTACAAGTATTCGATGATAATTTACGGGACAATACACAAGCAGTTGATTATCTCTCTTGATAATTAATGAAGTAACCTTTGCCCGGGGTTTCTCTGATTTTGTGTCGAAATTTTTGAAATCACAGATCGAAATTTTTGTTAATTTGTTTCTTATCTTTTCTTTGGCACACAGCACACACGAAATCCTTGAGGTTCTGAGTAATACCAACTCATGCTGATGATTTCGACAGTCTAGCACATGACTTCGTCTCTAAACCAAAAGATGAAAGAGCTTACCCTCCATCCGAAGGTTGATGACGGTTACTATTCCTTGAGGTGACACGAACAGACTGAGTAAGGAGATGTTTCCTGGTTTCAAGGCGATGTGACAGTTACTTTTTGACGCATGGCAACTTTATTGGCAGACTGGTGCGACTTTTAAGGAGCCACGTCAGATCTCAATCAATGCCTATCCCGCGTTCAATTCAAATTCAGGGTTACATATAAAAAGGGCATGTACGGGTTCTTTATCTTTTTACGCACACAAAAGAACTCAAATACCCAAATTCTCTCTGTTCTTCACAGCTTCTAAACCCTAATCATGGCTGGCGTTGATTCTACTTCTCGAACAACTGAAGACATCACTTCTCAACCGATCATGAAGATTCAAAGCACCAATTATCAAGTGGAAGCAGATGTGTCTTTGTATCCAGAAGAATTGAAGATGCTAATTGTCGCATTGAAGAGTTCTGCTCTTTCCAAGGCGATGTTCAATTCTTTCTCAGTTCCTCTCTCATGGCTTTCTCAGGCAGGATCCACTGCTACTTATAGCAAAGCAATGAATATCATCACCTTTCAACTGGTGAATGACAATAAAATCTGTTTGTCCAAGAAGATCTTTTGTCAGATTCTGGATATTCCCAATTCTCAACTTGTTACTGATCTTTCTTCTGCACAAGTTATTCATATGTTTAATGAGATGGGTCATCAACCCCCACTCACAAAAATCAGTGATTTCAAGAAATCAGCCCTGCCAACGGTTTGGAATTTTTCTTCTATGCTTAACAGGTCGAAGTGTTGGCTTAGACAAAGGTCGCATGGAGGTTTATGCGATGGTGGCAGGATTGTATTATGATATCTATGTCGACTACTCTACTCAACTATGGAAGGAATTCCAAAAGAGTGTCGAAAACACGAATGTGGTTCAAGGCATTTCGTGTGCTAGGTATTGGAGCTTAATCCTTGGTTATTTCTATGATAAAGAAGGAATTGTTGTCCCTGCTGATGAAGAAAATGCTGAGTTTCATAAGTATCACTTCCCAAAGGAAGTTTTGGATGATATGGAGGTATTCACACACATTGCTCGGATTCCTGATGCAATGTTAAAGAGGGTTTAGCCAACAAATTCAGTGTTGGTTGAGTACTTGAAAACCATTAATCCAGATGTTGAGTCTGGAAAATTATTGTCGAAAGAAGAAGCTGGTCCTTCCAAGAAGTTTAAACATTCTAAAAAGGATGCAAAAGCTACACCAGAGAAGCCAGTGCACGAATCAAAGAAGTCTCCTGAGAAAATTGTGCATGAATCTACGAATTCTCCAAAGAAGCCTGAGACGGCTGAAGTGAATGTCTCGACTGTTGTCATCAAACCAGTGGAACCTGTTGATGATACTGTAGTGGCAGAGAAAATTCCTTCTAAATCTGGTGTTTTTCGTCGTTTGAAGAAAAGGTCTAGGGGTTCCAGAAAATCTTCTGATGGTGGATCAAAATTTTCTCCTTCTAATGTTCGTAAACCACAACTCTCGCATCAAGGAGGTATTTTTCGAGAGGTTCTAGCTCCAGTCTCGCCTCTATCCAAGAAACGAAGAGCTGAAGATGTGGCCAAACATATTTCAAAAAAGAAGAAAAGACAAAGAAAGTTGGTTATTCAAGAGGCATCTTCTGAAGAAGAAATTGTTCCTGAAACACCAGATTCAGTTGTTTCACAATCTGTATCTACTCCTGAGAAGACAATAGTCATCCCACCCGAAGTCTCGTTAACTGAATCACATACTGAGGAGGTTCGAACTTCAGGCATTGTTACACACGTATCTGATACGGATGTACATGTCAACAAGGGTGACGGAGAGTCGAACAAAGAGGCTGCACCTACTAATCAAGGTATTCCTGAATCTTCAAAACCAGACATTTTTGTGTCTTTACCACCTTTTATTCTTCTGAATACTACAAATTCCCCAACTTTTGAAACCATTCTTCATCAACCCTTTACCACTCTTTTTCCATCTCAATCTACTGATTCTCTCAAAATTAATTCACCGGTTCAACATTCACCTGTTGTTGAAGCTCATACTAATAATGAAGGTTTTGGAGGAGCCTTTGAAGATTTACAGTTTGATGATGAAGAAGATCACTTCCCTGATCATATGTTGATGACGACGAAACAATTCAAGATTCTTAACCAGAAGTTGAATTCTATTCTTCAATCACAAGCAGATTTGGGGGAGTAATTCGTCTGTATCTCATTTGGAAGTTGATAATATGCTGAAAACATTCAAAGGAGAAGTGGTAAGTAAAGTCTCTGGAATGGTCCGAGATTCAGAGATTCGTCTGTTGGAAAATATTGATCACAATGATCAAAATGATGAATTACGGGTCAATTCTCTCAATTCGATGTTCAGAGGGGAAGTGAAAGAATTCAAGCATTTGATGAAAGAACGACATGTACTATTCATTCAAGATATCATGAAGGTGAGGGAAGATGTAAATTTGCAAATCCAAGAACTTCGACAGGATATGCAAAAAGAAATCTTAATCGTACAACGGGATTATGCTTCGATTAATCAGAAAGTTGACATTATTTGTGATGCTGCTACCAAATATGTCAAGTTATACAAAGATTTGAGTCCTCAACTTACTCAATTATCGACAACGTAAACTCAAAGCTTTGTAGAAGTGCTCAATCTGCTGAAGGAGCTCAAAGAGTTAACTGTTAAATCAGTTTCATCTCCATTAATCACTCCGGACTTTTTGTTTCAAAAGTTCGTTCATTTTGAAGCGATCTTGCAAAAACAACTTGCTCCACTTTCTCATATTTCTAGCCTTCTTCCGAAGAATGCCCCACCTGTTTTTACGGGGGTGTAAGGGGGAGAAAAGGAGGTTGGTGGTACGAAGGCTAGTGGTGAAAATTTTCATGCAGATGGAAAGGTTGTTGGAAAGGTGTTTTCTTCGAAGATTCCGATAACAAAACCAATTTTGACAACTGCTGAACCAGTTATTTCGACTGTTGTAACAACAATGCCAATTTCAACGAAGCCAATTTCAAGACCAATTTCCAATGGAATTGTGATTGAAGAATGAGGCAGCAGTTTGAATCCTAAGGAAAGTGTTGATAATTTCTCAGTAAAAGACAAACGCAAAACTGTTATGGTCGAAAAGTCAAAGGAAGAAAAGAAAGCTGAAGCGGAGGCTGAGATTGAAAAGCTCCGAATTGTACAAAGCATTATGCGACTTCGTGCAAATGATCCACCTAGGATGAACAAGGGTGATCCTTCAAAGCATTGCAATTATGAGACAATAGAGTCGAAAGTTGCATATAATCATATGTATGCTTTCGAAAAGAAGCCAAAGAGAAGCTATGTTGTTCTCAACACTGATATGAGTCAATTAGATTTTCCCATCAATGAAATGATGTTCATCATGGCTCAGTACAAAATTGCTGAGAAATTTGACAATGATGATGAGTACACATACATGAAGATCAGATTTCATGCTGTACTTGGAAAACTTCCAGAGGAGATTTGGTCTCTAGTGAAGATAAAGAAGGTGATAAGCATAAAGCGAGATATGTTCAAAAATATGATGTATAATCTTTGCTTTATTGTTTCGAGGGCGAATGGGCAAGTATGTGATTTTTCAGTAGCTGATTTTCCCTTAATGAAATTGTATGATCTGATACAAGTTACATTGTTACTAAAGGATAAAGACGCTTCATATCTTCGAGAAACTGATCCTGAAGTTTTTCGACTTGGGTTGGCTCACATCAAGATTTTCATTGACAACTATTATGAGTGTTTAGCACTTACTGATGTTGAGTTAGCTACAACAAAGGGATTGACTGTAAAAGTGCCAATGGAACTTTCTTTAACTCAATCTGAGTTGAAGAAGTATGCTGACGGATAAATATGTTTGAAACCATTTGGTATGGTATTTGCTGGGAAAGATAAAAATGGGAAGGCGAAAAGATTCTTGTTTCAAGCTCTCGAAGTGGAAAGATATACAACATCCCATTATACGAATTTCATTGTTCGTATGAATAGCTACAAGAAGAATAATGAAGGAGATAAGAAGGAACTGAAGAAGATAATCTCGTGTTACACTGAGATTCGAAGAGTTATGCTGTATGCTATACAGATACTCTTGAACTGACGAAGGTCGACATTAATACAAAGGGGGAGATTGTTAGGGTCGAATTTTATTGTAATATGTCGAAGTTTGTTTTACCCTTCGTTTGTTTTGTTAAGTTTATTTACTGAGGTATATTTCGTACGAATCTTAATGGTCAATGCCTTAGTATTTTTTGTATGCTTTCACTGTTCCTATAAATATGGAACTTTACTAGAGTTAGACAAGAGTCCTTTACAGAACCTGTCTATTTTCTCTGTAAAAGTTGAAGGCGTAAATGAGCAGAAACCAGATCTTATTTACATCGTTTGTTCAATCTGCATTTGTTTAACTCTGATTTTGATTAATACTTGATTCTACTATTCATTAATCCCAAATGTTCCAAGAGAAACTGTGTTGTTAAGGACGCTTCCCGTTACTTTTAAGGGAGCTGCAAGACACTGGTTGAAAGCACTTCCCACCGGTGCAATTACTACTTCGGCACAGATGCGTGAGCAATTCTTGGAACAATTCAACCCACCATCAAAAATATCTAAACTCAAGAAGGCAATAGCCAACTTTGAGCAAAATCCGGGTGAATCACTTTATGAGGCATGGGAGCGTTATAAAGGGTTACTAAGAAATTGCCCTCAAAATGACCTTAACATACAACAAGAAGTGTCTATCATTTATGACGAGGTGAATGTCATGAAAAGGCAACTCCTTGATTTTGAAGGACCACTTACTAGACCACTTACTAAGAAAAATCCGGGTGAAGTAAAGGAGTTGATTGAAGAGTTCTCAAAGCATTCTCGTGAATACCATAATCCAAGACATGATGGAGCTAAAGGAATTGGGGGAGGAAATTCTGAAGACATGGATGTTGTACTAGCTATGCTTGATACCATGGATAGAAGAATAACCAAGATGGACCAATCAATTCATGTAATTAGAGTTGGTTGTGAAAGGTGCAATGGTCCACACTTAACAAAAGATTTCCACTTGGATGAACATGCAAATAAAAAGGCACAAGTTTTCTACTCAAGTGGGGACAAGTATGATGAAAATTGGAGGAAACCCAAAAGGGAGTGGTTACCATATGATGAATACAACAAGCAGAAGGAAGAGAAGTATAGGCAGATTGACCGATGCTTCTACCAAATAGAACAACCACCTCCCGAGAAAAAAGTTGATCTTGAATCTATGTTACATATATTTATGGAGGCTTTCGAAAAAAGGCACGATGAAACGGATGCAGTGATAAGAGAACATCAGAATATCATGAAGGAACAGCAAGCCTTGCTAAGAAATCACCAAGCATCGATCCAAAATATTGAAGTCCAACTAGGTCAACTAAGTACTCTAGTACAAGGTAAATTATCTCAAAAAATCCCTGAGAAAAAGCCTCAATCACATGTCATGGTAATAGAAACCGAAGAGGATACCATTTATGAGTTCCTTGAAGCACTAGAAGTCGATCCTCCTCAGTCCGAATCAAAGTCGAAGAAGTCCAAACTCGAAGAACGAAAACTTGCTGAAACACTGAAACCACGACGTGGAGATCCAATTTCCACGACGTGGAATAGGTCTGATCAGAAAAATTTGGATAATGTTCTTACTTTATCGTCCTCCTCTACCATTTCCTTCCCAAGCCAATATCCATCCACTGGAGCAGGAACTTTTGAAGTTTATGCAACAAGTGAAGGGTATTCCAATAAATACCCCTTTCATTGATTCGTTATCTAAAGTTCCCGACTATGCCAAGTTTTTGCAAGATTTAATCACTACTCGCCAGCAGCTAGAGAAGGACTCCAAGGTAATTCTAAGTGAGCAGAGTTCTAAAGTAATTATGGGAGAGTTACCAAAGAAGATGGGAGATCCTGGACGCCTCACTCTTCCATGTGAATTTGGGAATAATTTGAAGACTTATGCTTTAGCTGATTTTGGGGCTAGCATAAATCTAATTCCTTACTCATTTTATCAAAAGCTTAATATTCCAAAGTTGAAGGCTACGAGAATGACAATTCACATGGCTAATCGTTCAGTTACATATCCGAGAGGCATTGTAGAAGATATATTAGTTAAAACTGGAAAACTCGTTTTTCCAATTGATTTTGTCATAATAGAAATGAAAGAAGACAATAATGTTCCAATTATATTTGGTGTCCCTCTGCTTAATACTGCTAGAGCCTTGGTTGATATTCGCGAATCCAAGCTTACCTTGAGAGTGAGAGATGATGAAGCTACTTTTGGAGTAGAAGATGGCTTCTAAGGGAGTGATGTTCAAGATGAAGTTTCAATGTCGATGAAGAGAATGAACTTGAAGAATTAGAAAAGCTTATGGAAGAAGATATTCGACAAGTCAACCGCACCAAAGCGAGAGCATCCGTTCCACTATTGTTTGAAGTTATTGCTTATAAAAATCCAACTTCTTGGGTGAGTGAGGAGAGTGAAGACTTTTCAAGTGACGAGGACGAGGTTACTTATGAGGAAAAGAGTTCAGCTGTGGATGAAAAGATGGTGCCCGTGGAGCTTAAAATTGAAGAAATTAAACATGTGGAAAATAAGGGAGTTAAAAGAAAGCTCGAAGAAGGAGATGTAAAGGGTAAAAAAGAAAATTCCATGAAGGCATATCTTTGACGAGTCCAAGCGTATAAATGGAAATGGAAGGAGCAAAATGTGCAATTGGTGATGGGTACTCCGACTAATTCAACGTAAGGTGGCACAGAGTCCGACTCAAGACTCCAACAAAAAGAAGCGCTTCTCGGGAGGCAACCCGAGCTTGGTTTGAATTTTTTTTCGTTTTTGAACTTAGTTTAATTTTTGCATTTTAGTTGAGTTGTAGGATAATTAATCATCTAGTTGTTTTAATTACTAAAGGAATTGGTGAAAATCATGTGTGGGGTTCTAAAAATTTTTTTAGTAAATAAATTAAGGTTTTTATATTAAAATTGGACATTTAAAGTGAAACAATTAATTTTTTTTCATTTCCGTGTCGTGGGTTAATAGCCCACTTCGTGGAAAAAGGAGTAGCCCGATCAAGATAAGGCCCACTGTACAGGCCCACAACGTAGAATTAAAATCCACAACGTGGACTTTGAAAACACGGACGGGGGACCAGTTTTAAACTAAACATTTTGACCATTTCCTTATTTGTTTACTACGCACATGGACGAAGAAACTCAACCCCACCATCGATTTTCTGCCACTTTCTACCATTTTCTTCCAAAATTCTTGCATTCCTTTGTCGTCAAACGTCATTTGGTAAGTGATACTTCCACAAACTTTATAGTTTACTTCATATTTTATGCATTTGGTAGTTAGGGTTTATCTAGAGATAAATACCCAAAATTGTGTTCATTAGTTGCTTATTTTTGAATGCATGTGTAATATAAGGCCATAGATTAATGAAATCAACAAAACCCAAGTGAGATTTGTGGATAATTTTGACCATAGCTGGATCGTTCCAGAAACACGTCTTGGACCAGGTCCACGACGTGGAGATGAAACTCACGACGAGGAAACTGGGCAACCATTTTCTGTTTAACCTTATAATTTGATATCTTGGTTGTTTTGGGTTTATTTCGTTTTTTTTGGTCATTTCAGGAAAAATGGGTCCTAGAAGGGAAGTTCCCCAAGCACAAGACCCTATTGATGTGGCAAGTATTCACCCGTTATACCGGTTTCCGCAAAATATTTCCCGAGCAATTTTGAATAATTATGAAAACCGGTTGGGATGAATATATAACCGTGAGTTCGCAGTCGCTCCCATTGTGGATTGGGCGTGGTTACGTAGGGTCGGTATGGTTGCGGAGTTGGAGAGATATTGGATGAAAGTATTTATGGGGAATGGCTTTTCATTTACTTGCAACGGGTGGAGGAATCTATTTTCTCTTCAAGAACCCGTCTATCGGGAATTATCGGTGGAGTTCTTTGCCACCGTGAGTTTTGAGGATAAAACCGTTGATCTGACATACAACCGGGAACTTGTCTTTAGATTGGGAGGCGTGTACCGAGAATGCAGTGTTCGAGAGTTCACATGGTGCATGGGACTCTATACCGAGGAGGAGACCCTCTCACCATTTTTTGTTCTATTCTTGCAGGTATGTGTGAGAGACTTCACCTCCGGGATTTTTGATGCCCAGTTTTGGAGGACTATATCGAATCACGAATATAATTCTAGTAACGCATGCGAGGGGCAAATTCGGAATCCTGTGTATCGTTTTTTGCACCGCCTCATTACCGTCACGATAAATCACAAAATTCATGGAGATAAAGTGCCACTTCAAAACTTGTTTTATTTGTGGAGCATAATCACCCTCGATGTTTGTTGTGATCTTCCGTATATGCTTGCGCGATTTAAGGGTAACAAGGCGACTAATTCTAGACCCGGTAGTCCTATCACAGGTAGACATCTAGTTACCCAACTTGCCCGGTCTTATAGCATCTTAACTCCTAATTTTATTAGGAATCTGACGCGCTTCCAGGATAGTGACTTAACTATCCAAGTTTTGGGTGTCATGCGAGTTGTAGTGAATGTGGGAGGAGTTTATGTGATACCCCCGAAGGATGAAGAACAACAAATTGGGCAACAAGAAGAACAACCGCGGCTAAGGCGAAAGAATGTGAGAGGTCAAGGAGAGAGGGGACGACCACAACCACCACCCAACCGTTTGAGGGCGGTATACCGACCGACCCGTTTCAAAGCCGGGTTGGTTTGTATTTGGATAATCTTCGCATGGGGGGGGGGTGACTTACAACACTCAAATTCTCGAAACCATGTTTACACATATGAATATGGTTCGACCCCCTACGATGCCTCCCTAATGCCCGTACATTCCAACGTGGGAAGAATTATGGCACGACAAGGAGATGGTGCCAGAACCAGTGGAGCACATCATGATGAAGAAGATGATTAGTTTATCCTTTTATTTATTTTATTTCGTTTAGTTTATTTTTTGTTTGTTTGTTTTGATATTAGTTTAACTTGGTTGTGTAACGACTATTTAAATTGTTATGTTTCTTGTTTACTTCTTTTGGTTGTTATTTTCAGAGTTGGTTAGAAAAAAACGCGCCTAAGAAACCTTAGAGATATGATAGCATTAACACGATTAGCCGTGTCATTTAGAGACAAGAGTCGAGACCCGCAATATTAGATAAGTGTGGGGTTAATCGAGAAAGAACCGAATTAGGAAAGAGTCGCGATATAAGCTGTTCAGAATGGTCTTAATATGTTAAGATACAAGTCCATATTACACATATTTAAAGAAGAAGTGCTTTCTGTGATGCCCAGTTTCCACGACGTGGAGACCAATTACACGGCGTGGATTGAGTTGAATACGCGATTTCAGAAAATATAATTATTCGAAGCCACGTCGTGTAATTCTACACCACGACGTGGAATGCAAAAGTTCCTTTTTCCTTCTTTTCTACACAATTCCATGTGGAGTATTCTTTTCCACATTGGTCATATTTTGAAGTTTTTCACCACGTTTATTGAAGATTGAAGTCTCAATTTCAAATTTTGTCGGCACATTTACATGTCTCATTTCTTGAAATTCCAAGTTCCATATTTGAAGAAGTCCAAGTTCAAGATGCTCAAGTACTCACACTTGAAGAATTCGATCTCGCCACTTCTACCCCATGGGAGTCTGTTCCTTTTTCTCCCTTTTATTGCTTTATATTATTTTATTCATACAATGAGGGCATTGTATGTAATAAGTGTGGGGTAGGGGGTCGAAAAAGTAAATTGCTAGAAAAATTTTAAATTTTTTTGAAAATTTTAAAAATGGATTTGAAATAATAATCTAAAAATTAAATCTAGTAATATTTAGTTTAGACTTAAGTTGCTAGTGTTATGTGGGATGATCCAATGAGAACTCAAATTTTGAATTGAGCCAATACATGTTATAGTATATTTGTGGCTTCCCAAGTCCTAGTGAAAAGCCATGAGATATGAAAAGGTAATTTGGTAGTTTATATGGCATAATATGTTTTGCATCCTAAACCTGAAATCTATCCATGAAAGCTTATGTAGTCATTGCACATAGAATAATACCTTTAGTCAATAAAGGTTGAAGATAAGCACCCTTGCTTAAGCATGTAGGATTTAAGTGAAAAAAAGTGAGATACATGTGGAAAAAAAGAGAGAAATTACCAAAAAGTTGAAGAATTTTGGAGTTATCATATATGAAGCTCAAAAGATCAAAATTCCAAAGAATAAAAATTTGAAGATACCAAAAATCACACAAAAGGTGGTGAATTCAAAGAAATCAAAGATCAAACATCAAAGAAGTAAAGAATTCCAAAGAGCTCCATTATGGTATCTAAAGTTGTAATTTCTAGATTATGTATGCTTGGCTAGCTTAACAAAAAATACCTTGAGGTTAAGAAAGAATTCTGAGGATTGATTCGGAGGGTTGCAAAAATGAGTGTCATATAAGCTAAGGGGTGAAGTTTCATAAGGAATGTGAGTATTTCAGATTGGGAAGTTATTAGGAGATTTAGACACAAATATGCACATTGAGGTCTTGGTATAATGGCTGAGATTGAAATGGATTGTTCTATGTGATGCTAATGATGAAGGTTTGAATTAAAAATAATTAGTTTTGCTTGAGGGCAAGCAAAGCATAAGTGTGGGGTATTTTGATATTGCCATATTTAAACATACTTTCAGGCGATATTTGAATACATTTTTATACATATTTTTGGTTATTTGCATGGAATAATGGTACTTATAAGATGAAATTGTATTTTGCAGCCAAAATAAGTCATTTTGAAGAATAAGGACTAAAAGTGGAAAAAGAAGAAACTTTGGAGGCTTGGAAGATTAAAGAGAAGAAAACCCCCGAAAACAGCTGTATCTATGTCGTGGATATCACTTACACGACGTGGAAAGGGAAAAATCTGGAAGATGAGTACACGTAAAGTCGAAATCCTTTCCCGATAAGGATTCATCTAAGTCCACGACGTGGAGCCTTATTCCACGACGTGGAATGTAATTTCATGACAAGTATAAATATCCTTGTTCTCTACGAAATTAGGAGGTTGGCTGGCTGAAGAAAAGTTCAGAAATCATTTTTCAGAGGGTTAGAAGGCTAAGAATTTGTTTATAATACCAAGGAAGAAGGAGAAGAACATAATTAACTTTCTAGATTGGTACTTTACTATGGTTTTGATTATGACTTGTTTTAGTTCAATTGCTAGTATGAGTAGCTAAATGTAGTTGCTTCTGTTAGCTAGATGAAGCTGGAAGTCATGGTTTATTTATAATAACTTAGACTTTTCTTGTTGGTTAATGTCTTGTGTTTGATTGATTACACCTAGCATGCTTAATTTGATACTAGATTGCTTTAAAGTCTTATGTTGTGTAGTTAGTGACCATTAATCTACATGAATTTGATTACCTAGTAACTTAATGAACATTAGATTATTAGAGCTAAGATTGAACCAACCTTAGATAAGTAATTGAAGTATTGAATTTGGCTGTGCTGGAGAACTCATATAATAAGCATAATTGTGTTTGTCAACTCAATCTTACATAGCTCCAATCCTATCTAATAATTGATTCCGTGTTAAATTATGTGTGACTATGCATAGATCTACATGAATTAATTCAACATTAGTCAATTTGGAATTGAATTGCTAATTATACATTAATTGGTAACCAACATGAATTGTCATAATTAATAGCTAAACCATTGAGGGAAAGTGGATTCAAACTAACAGAAGTGTTCTAATTACTTGATTGAATTGTGTTTAAGAATTTAAGTTTATCTAAACTTGCAAAATTAGATAAAAACCATTACTTGGGTAGAACTTTAGGTTAATTTAATAGTAGGTAAATTAATTAATTAAAACTGTTCCCTGTGATCGACACTCGACTTACCCAAACTATTCCACAATTCGACTAGGTACACTGCCTAGGTGTATTTAGTTAGTTAAGTTAGTTAGGTTATAAATTTAAAACTAGTAGGTAATTTTGTGCAGATCAGTCACTATGTTTTGTATAGGTGACCTGTAGAGTTGACATTTGGAGCATCGTTCTTTTCTGCTATCTTTTCAAACTATGAGGTGAGTTTCCTCACTGTACTTGGGGGTCAAAGGCACCAACGCCTACCCAGTAGATTATGTATCCTACTTTAGGATGTTCCTATGGAATAGTGATCTTTTAGATCTGTATGATTATCTGTTTGCTGGTTATATGTTTATTTGTTGCATATGTCGACATAGTGCGGTTGGGTTGAGATAATGTTGCTTTATGCGGAAGCCAACAAACGTGCGAGCAAGCCAGACATAAGTTGTGGGCCAGATAGGCATGCGAGACTTATATTGTTGGCTCGGGAGCAATCCAAACATGAGATGTGGTCCAGAAAAGCAAGTCAAACTCATATTGTGGGCTCAGGGGTAATCCAGTCTGATGGATGTGTATGCATGTTGTTATTTGTTTGTGTGGTGGTATTTTAGGGAACTCACTAAGCTTTGGCTTACAGTTTAAATTTTATGTTTCAGGTACTTCAGATGATCGGGGAAAAAAAGGCGTGATAACATTCTTCGGTGATATGTTTTGGAGATGTTATGATACATTGAATTTGGAACATTTGTATTTAATCTTCGGTTCTTATGATTTGGGTTGATTGAAAACAATGATTTCTCTTTAATTAAAAATGAAAATTTTATTGGGATGTTACAAGTTGGTATCGAAGCCCTGGTTTGAGCGAATTGGATCAGCATTCGTGTGAATCCAGACTCAAATATGGACATGCAGAAGAAAAATTTTCAAAATAATTTCCAAAATTGTTTTAAGATTGTTTTCCAAATTGTTTACAAGGATGACCGAGAAATATAAGATATGTATGATTAGCCGGAGCAAGAAAGTGTACCCCAAGATATGCACACTATTATTTGTTTATGATGATTTTGATAGAACTTCATGCTAGTTTGTAGGCTAAGGATCTTCAGGAATTACATGTTAGGATTGCCTGAGTTATGATCCCTAATAGCCTAGGAGAATCTCTTATATGCTAGATGGAATTGACATCATTATTGTAGTTGCTTAGTGTGTGCATCATAGTTGTACATAACGAAGATTCTATAGCTTGAGAATGTTTGGTTTGGCCATATTTCTTATTCCTTGTTTGGTTGTGGGCTTAGGGTAGAATCAAGTATTCTATTGTCTATGGAATCCAACGTTATGTATGATTATCATATACGAGCGACTACAGGGTAAGTGGAAGTTTCATGAGTGAGTATGTGAGAAGCCGGCCAGATGACGAATGATTAGCCACTCTCTCGAGAGTGAGTATAGGATGTATGCGTATACTATTTGTGGGTTTGTTTTTGGGGAGTTCGTGATGATCCATTCAGACAAACACGGGTAGGTGTGGAAGGTAGTATGGGCCCGTACTACTAAAAGCACATGACCCATACGCGTAGCAAGGAAGTCACAAAGCCCGAGGGTTGAGTCTCTCTATGATGATTGTAATAGTATGAATTAGGGCATTTTTAATATACTTTGGTTCAATTTCAGTATGGTGTTCACAAGAGGATCTGGTAGCCAAGATAGGTTGGGATTGACGAATGATGAAATCCATGAGTTGATCGCTACTGAGGTAGCTGCTGCTATCCGGGGTGCCATCCCGAAGGTTTTTGGGTCTATAAAGATTGCTATGATTGAGATGTTTGATGAGAAGTATGTCGTTATGGATAAGTCTGATGTTGCTGCAGCTACCGCAGCTGTTGCTGCTGCATGGATTAAGGGGGGGGGGGGATCATTCTAGTATCGGGACTTCAGAAACACGAAACCGTGGAGTTTGATGGGGTCAAGGACCCGATTGTCGCGATGAGGTGGTTGTCTGATGTGGTGGGTTGCTTCTTCACATGTTCGTGCCCGGATGACCAGAAGGTCAAGTGCGCCCTAAAGTTTCTTCGGTTAGGGGCGAATGATTGGTGGAGGCTAGCGACTGGTACTTATTCTCCTGCAGAGAAGGATGCAATGACGTGGGAGCGGTTATCTAATATGTTTCACACTATGTATCTTCCCTTGGTGGAGAGAGAGAGAGAGAGAGAGAGAGAAATAAAGAGAGAGAGAGAGAGAGAGAAAGAGATAGAGGTTGGCTCAGGAGTATCTCTCTTTAAGACATACAACAACGAAAGCGGCGAAGATCACCAAGATGTTTATTGAGAGGGCTTTTTTCCGTCTTGAGTATGCTTCATCGGAGCACGCCCAGATGTCATGATACTTGAGCATGCTTAAGACCCAGATTCGGAAGTTTGTGTCTACCCATCATTACAGTACCCTCGCTGAGCTTCAGATTGTGACGAGGAGGCGAGAGATTGAGATAGAGACCTAGGCGAGGGAGCAGCGTCAAGCTCTGGTTCAGTCCCAACATGCAGCAAAGCGGTTCAGGCCTGCTAATTCACGATAAGGATGTCAGAGGGGCCACACTTGTGGCAAGTGCAACAAGGTTCATGAGGGTCTTTATCGATTTTCTTCGGGGTGCCACAAATATCGCAGGGAGGGCCATATTGATACGGATTATCGTTATCAGGCCCCGGTACCAAGCACCAGGATTTGCTATCACTGTGATCAGGTTGGCCATATGAAGGCCGATTGCCCCTTGCTCGCAGTGAGATGGGTGTAGGCTCCAGCACCGGCTACTTTGAGGATCACAGATGGACTCTAGGGTAGGGTGGAGCCCCCGAGGACTCGAGGTCGTACATTCTAGCTCACAGCCGAGGAGGCGAGGGCGGCGCCGAACATCATTACGGGTATGTTTTCATTTATTATTTTGTCAAATTATTTTATGGTATGCTTATGTTTATGATTCTTCTAGGTACCGTCTTAGTGAATTCCTTGCCTGCTCTTGTACTTTTTGACTTGGTTGCGAGTCGGTCCTTTGTGTCTCAGTCCTTCGTTAGGAGTTTTGATATGCCTCTTGGAGAGTTGGAGTGCCCTTTGCGAGTTTACATGGCCAACGATCATGGGGATTCTGCATCGAGCATTTTTTGGGGTTGTGTTTTGGAGATTTTCGGGGTGTCTTACCCGATTGATCTGATCCCTATCCCTATGGGGGATGTGTGTGTGATAGTAAGGATCGACTTGTTGAGCAGGTTTGGTGAGGTGATCGAATGTGAGGGTGAGCGGGTGGTAGTTCGAATCCCAAGTGGAGGAGAACTGATTATCTATACAGAGGGTACCAAAGTTGGATCAACCTTTTGTCCTGCTGCCAGGGCTCGACAGTATTTGCAAAATGGGTGTATAGGTTACCTGGAATATGTGCTTTAAACTCGAGTCGGGAAGGAGGTTTTGGTTTCGGATGTACCCGTAGATAGCGAGTTCCCAGATGTGTTTCCGGAGGAATTACCCGGTGTACCTCCTGAGAGGCAGGTTGAGTTTAGGATTGATTTTGCTCTCGGTGTGACCCAGATTCCTAAGGTGCTGTACAGATTAGCACCACCAGAGATGCATGAGTTATCCTCTCTGCTTCAGGAGCTACTCGACAAGCAGTTTATCAGGTCGAGCAGTTCGCCTTAGGGAACATCGATCTTATTTGTGAAGAAGAAGGATGGGTCTCACAACATGTGTATTGATTATCGGGAGTTGAGGGGAAGATGCTTCTGGATCCAAAGAGGTCTTGAGTTGAATCTACTTCCTTCTTCCTCCTTCAAGAACGCCAACAACACACTCTAAGGCTCAAAATTCACACAAAGGTGGATTAGGGTTTGCAAGATACGAAATGGGGCTCGAGGCCGATGAGGGAAGCAGTCTTGGGTAGTTAATGATGTTTAAATAGGGTCCAAACCCTAAAAATAAGGGTTTAACCTTCGGCCACGTACGCCCAATGTACAAAGAGTATACACACACACACACACACACGCGCGCGCGCACGCAAGTTCTTTTGAAAACCAAAAGACTTGTGAGAACTTAAGAACTCCTAATCTGCTCATCATTTTTCAAAACCAAAACCACCAACAGACTCGTAGACCAGCGATTAAAACATATCCATGGTCCAAACACAGATTTGACGAACTTTGTTTTTTTTTTTTTGTTTTTTTGGGAATGTAGATTTATGAACAATCAACAGTTATATAGACTGTAGATGTGAACAATCAACAGTCATATAGATTGCTGATGAGCACAATCAACATCCATATGAATGTTGATGTGCACAATCACCAGTTATAACTGCTGATTGTGCACGTCCACAGTCCATGAGACTATTGATTGTGCTCATCAGCAGTTTATACAACTGCTGATTGTGCATACATGCAAATTTCAAAATGAATAAAAAAATTGTCAAATTTTTTGAGCCTAGATATGGCTTAGACGCACCATTTGGAAAAGATTGATATTTTTAGTTTTGAAAAATAATGAGCGGATTAAGAGTTCACAAGTTCTCACGTTTTTTTAGTTCTCACAATAATTCAGCTATATATATATATATATATATATATATATATATATATATATATATATATATATATATATATATATATATATACAGAGAGAGAGAGGGAGAGAGATTGTGTCCCAAGATGAATGGTTAAGATCGTGTCCCAACATTAATAATTAAATTTTTTTTCGGATTTTTCCTTTTGTTTTGCGTTTTAGATTTATTCTTTTAATTTTTTGATTTCCAAGATGAATAGTTAAGATCGTGTCCCAATGTCTCACAAAATTAACATGGTTTCAAAGGAACATTATATATATATATATATATATATATATATATATATATATATATATATATATATATATATATATATATATATATCCAGAGAGAGAGAGAGAGTGAGAGATAGGTTCAAATGTTTTTACTATCTATTGTGTGAATGTAGGATTGATTCTGGACCAATCATTTTAGTTATTTTAAGAAAGTAATTAATGCATATTAAATGCTGAAGATTTAATTAATACTTATTATATCTTCAACATTTAATATTCATTAGTTACTTTATTAAAATAACTAAAATGATTGGTCCAGAATAAATCTTACATGTAGACAATACGTAGTTTGAATACAATAACCTAACCCTATATATATATATATATATATATATATATATATATATATATATATATATATATATATATATATATATATATATATATATATATATATATATAAAGGTAAATTTCAACGTAAAACCATTTTAAATCATTTTGTCAAGAAACCAATCTCATCTACAAATTTTAATCACTTAGGATGGACATGCATGCGCCACATTATAACAAAAAAACACACTTTTTTTATGACCGACTTTTTATCGAAAAAAGTGAATATATCAAAATTCGTAATTTTTTTTATCATTTTTCTATAAACTTCCATATTTATATACAAAAAATGAATATTTGTTTTTCAAAAAACCCTCTTCGTTTTGTTAGATTTTTAAATATCTAGGCGTATTTTTTATCGAAAAAATAACATAAATACATGTTAAAGTTCAAAATTTTTGGTACTCATTAAATAGACATTCATATGAATGTTAAAAAAAACAGTGCAGATTCACGCTGTGAATGCTGAAGCTGAAGGATATTGGAAGTTCAGATTCACAGTGTGAATCTAATCACCAAAAATTAAATCGATATGAATGTCTATCTATTGAAGACAAAACATTGAGAATTTTCGTATAAATTTAATTAGTTATTTTTATTTTATTTATTTATTTATTTATTTTTGTATAAAAATAAACCAAAATATTCCAAAAAAAAACAAATTATATTTACTATAAATTTACAATGCTAATAATACCAAGTCAGATTCACATTGTGAATCCTAACAATTGAATTATATGCAGTTCAGATTCAAAGTGTGAATAAATTCACTTGTGAATTTTACAAAACCAATTTATGAGAAATCAAAACGATAAAATATTATAAAATTACAAAAAAAAAAATACTTCGATTCACATTAAATTTTACTAAATTAATTTATGAATGATCAAAATGTTGAAATAGTATGTCGGATTCATATTATAAATGTTCAAAACAAAATTATATAGATTTACACTGTGAATCTGATATGGTAAGTGAAAAAAACTAATTTTTCTACATCGATATAAATGTCTATATAAAAAAGACCCAAAATTATGAATTTTGATGTATTTATTTTATTTTTTTTATAAGAAATAAGCGTAAGTAATAAAAAAAACAAAAAAATAAAGTGTTTTTTTTTCGAAGAAAAAAGTTAGTTTTTTTTATATATCAATATGAATGTCTATAGAAAGAAGATAAAAAATTATGAATTTTAGTGTATTCATTTTCTTTTTCGATAAAAAATAAATCTTGAAAAAAAAGGTGAGTGTTTTTGCTATGGTCTGGTGAATGTGTGTCTAACCTTTAAATGTACAACTACTTTTTTCGACCATTGATTAATTGTTCTCTAACGGTTAGGAATGGTTCCTTGGTTCTATGGTTTAAAAAGGTTTATTGTTGAACCCATATATATATATATATATATATATATATATATATATATATATATATATATATATATATATATATATATATATATATATATATGCACACACTCACACACACACACACACACAGTAGTAGTTTGATTTATCGAGTAATGAAACGAGATCAAAATTGACAAGAAGTAAGAACACCAAGAGTAAATAAGATCTGGTTTCAGCTCATATATGCTTTTAAGATACGGAGAGAGTTTAGACAGAATCGTGGAAAAGTTCTATCTAGTTTAAGTATCATTCCCTATTTATAGGAAACAGAAAGCAAACAAAAAATACAAAGGACTTCGACATTACAGATTCGAAACTAACATTGCCTTTGTAAATAACATTACAAAACTTTCGACACCTTACAACTAAACTTCGACCCTTACAATCTCCCCCTTTGTAAGCATTGTCGAAATCAAGTTATCAAAACTTGAGCAGCCAAATGTAATATTCTTCGAATCTCCGCATACCAGTTCATCACCTTTTTCAACTCTGCCTTATCCCCTTCATTGTTCTTCTTACAACCGTTCATACGCACAATTAAGTTTATATAGTGAGCAGTTGTTTGTTTTCCCTTCTTGCTCTTTCCTACGAAAACAGTTCCAAATGGCTTTAGGCATATTTCACCATCAACATTCTTCTTCAAATCAGCTTGAATCTTTAACACTGATTGAGGAACTGTGATTTCCTTTCCCATTGACAGTGCTAATTCAACATCAGTCAACGCTAGACAATCATAGTAATTGTCTATGAAAAGTTTGATATGGCCCAATCCCAGATGAAACACTTCTTTAGTTGTTCCTTGGAGTTTCGAAGCATCCATGTCTTTGAGTATGTTTGCAACTTGAATCAGATCATTCAAGTTCATTGAGGGAAAATCAGCAATCGAAAATTCAAGAGCAACATTGTTTGCCCTCACAACATGGTATCGAAAATTTTGAAGCATACTTTCGAACAACACATCCTTTGTTATGCTTATCACTCGAACAATCTTCACAAGTGACCATATCTCCTCCAGATCTTTTCCCAACACAGCATGAAATCTCAGCTTCATATGGATAAAATCATCGTTATCCGTGAATTGATCAACAATCTTGTACTGAGCAGTAAGAAACATCATTTCATTGAATGGAAAATCAAGTTGATTCATATTAGAGTTCTCGATAGAATAACTTTTCCTTGGCTTCTTCTCGAACTCATGCATCTCATTGTAAGGAACTCTGGCTTCAATATTCTCATAACTGTGTAACTTCTTTGGATCACCTTTGTCCATTGTAGGAGGATCATTTTTACGAAGCATCAAAATACTGTGAATTTGACGCTGCTTCTCCATCTCCGCTTCAATTTCAGCTTTTCTTTCTTCCTTAGATTTTTCTATAACAAGCCCTTTTCCTTTTCCTTTATCTGTTTCATTTTGTTTGGGTTTCGAAGAACTCCCTTCACCAGTAGACCCAATTATAATTCCTTTAGCAATTGGCCTTATAGTAACTGTAGTTGCCATCACCGGTTCAGCCTTCGAAAATATTGGTTTTGTTGTAGGAACTTGAGTTTTGAAAACTTTTCCAGCAACCTTTGCTTCTTCATTCGTTTTCCCAAAAACACTTTCTCCTTTACCAACACCTTTATTTTCTCCCCCTTGCACCCCTGTGGCAACAGGGGGGGATTCGTTGGTAAGAGATTGATAAACTGAGACAAAGGAGCCAACACGTTTTGAATTACAGTCTCGAAAGAACGAAACTTATGATTTAAAAACTCAGGAGTTAAGAGAGATGATGAGCCAGACTTCGAAATAAGCTCCTTCAATTCTACAAGCATGGTATTAAGTTTCCTAAAATTGGTAACATCAGCAGTTGCTTTCTCATCAAACTTGGGAACAAAAGATTGACGTGTTTGGACAAACGTAGTAACACCAGCTGCAATAATATCAATTTTCTTAAGGATAGAAGAATACTTTTTATCCAACTCACTGAGCTCTGTAGACACACTCACTTTCATCTCTTCAAGCTTTTGATTCACATTTTCACGAACTGTTTTTACATCTTGCACAAAAAGAACATGAGGTTCCTTGGCAACACGTTTCAAATCCTTGAGCTCCTCATTAAAAGTCGAAGACGTAGAATTCACTCTCAACTCATTATTTTGATCCATAAGATCAAGCTTGTCTTGAATTCGAGATTTTGAATCTTGTATCAACACATTCAATTTATTCAGAAGACGAAGCTCTTGTGCTTTGACCATAACATCTACTTCAATTCCAGAAACATAATTCCTTCCCCCTGCATCTGCTTGTGATTGCAACAAAGAGTTAAGCTTTCAGTTGAGAATATTGAACTGTTTCCCCGAAATATGCATATGGTCTGGAATGTTTTCTTCTTCAGAATCAAATTCTAAATCAGCAAATGATCCTCCGAACCTTAAATCATCAGTATCATCATCATTCAGTGGTTTGGGTGGGTCAGTAGATTGAGACGAAAATAGAGAAGTAATGGGTTGATTCATGACTAAATCAAAAGTAGTTGCATGTGTGGTTGTAGAAGCAGTGGTCATAAATGGTGGTAAAGAAATATTGGTAGTGATGACTGAGGTGTCGAAAATACCTTGAGTAGAAACTGAATTTTCATTGTTCGAGACTCCTTCACCCATATTGACATTTACATCCGTATTAGATGCGTGTGTAAAAATACATGAGGTTCGAACCTCCTCATAAGATGATTCGGTTAATGAAACCTCGGGTGTTGAGACCAAAATTTGCTCAGGAGTTGAGACTTTTATAGATTCACCAAGAATAGTAGATGTGTCCACTAGAGAAGTTTTCACAGAGCTACTTGAAATTCCTATCTCCTCGGTATTCGACTTGATAGGAGATTTCGTATTAGATGAAACATCACCCATTAGTGTTTCAGGAACTTCTTCCTCTTCCATAGAATCTTCCTGAAGAATCAACTTTCTCTTCTTACTCTTCTTTGAAATATGCTTAGCAACACCCTCGGCCCTTCGCTTCTTTGAGGATGGAGAAATAGGAACAAGAACTTCTAGAATAACAAGACCTTTCCGTGTAACATGTGGCTTTCAAACTAATGAAGGAGAAAAACTAGAAGATCTTTCAGGAGAATTTTGTGATCTATGAGCTTTCTTTTTGAGACGCTTGAATACACCAGTTTTCGAAGGAACAATTTCCTTTGCAGGTGCAGCAATTTTAGGCACAACACTTTTCTCTGACTTTTTCGAAACTTTAATCACTACACCAGCCTTCTTCTTGGGTGATTGAGCAACTGTTTCTTCAGGAACATCAGCAGCTGTCTTTTGTTTTCGAGATTTCTTCAAAGAACCTTCATCATGTTTTGCCAACAAAACACCACTTCCATCATTTGTGTTTATAGTGAGCAAAAAATCCTCCAACACTGGATTCGAAGGATCAACCTTCTTGAGCATCCCATCAGGAATCCTAGCAATTGTAGGAAAGATACTCACGTCATCTTCAATCGTCTTTGGATAATGATACTTCACGATTTCTGCTTTAGGCTCATCAGCAGACACCAAAATACTTTCCTTTTCATAAGCATATCGAAGAATTAAACTCCAATACCTTGCACATGAAACCCCATCTACTGCATTCGTGTTTTCAACACTCTTCAAAAATTCTTTCCATATCTGAGTCGCATATTCAACAGGTAGATCATAGTAAATACATGCGACCATAGCATACACCTCCATTCACTAATCTTTAAGAGAGTAGGTTGATAACCCATCTCATTGAACATGCGTAACACTTGTTCATTAGTGACTTTGTAGAAAGGTGGAGAATTAGGGATTTCAAGGATCTTGGCAAACAACTTCTTGGTAAGACGAAACTTCTTATCAGTGATCAAATTGAAGGTCACAGTATCCATCATCTTGCTGTATGAGGCAGTAGAACCAGCCATGGACATCCAAGACATTGGTACTTCAAACGAACTGAACATCGCAGTCGATAAAACGGAATGTTTCTAAGCAACGATGAGCATCTTGAGTTCTTCAGGGTACACCATCACCATCCACTTGATAATTGGTACTCTGGATCTTCATGATGGGTTGAGAAGATGCGTCGTCAGTAGTGTTGGATGGAAGAGCAGCCATGGTTAGGGTTTGCTTGAAAGCGTTGAAGAACATAGAGATAAAGAGAGCACTGATCTTCTTTGAGTATGTTTGAAACGCGTAAAGTTGGAATGAATACCCAATTTCCCCTTTTATATGTATCCCTATTTTGAATTTCAAACGGTTACCATCAATAAGCATAACACGTGTCCCTTGAAAATCGCACCACTAGCCGTCATACACGCCATGTCAGAAAAAGAGATTAAAACAGTTTTCGAGAAACGCACACAGTTACCAAACCGTCACTTCAAAAGTCTTTTCGTCCGTACTGTTGGATAAGAACAAAACCTTCGGAATAGAGGTAGGGCTCTTTCGCTTTTGGGTTTGAAAACGAAGTCATGTGCCAGACTTTCGAAATCATCAGCCTGAGTTGGTATTACTCAGAACCTCAAGGATTTCGCGAGTGCAGTGTGCCAAAGAAAAAGATAAGAAGCAAAGTAAGAAAAGTATGGATCTGTGATGTCAAAAATATAATTTCGACATAAAAGCAAATAAATCCCGGGAAAAAGATTGTTTCGCTAATCATCAAGAGAGATGATCAACAGCTTATGTGGTTTCCCGTGAATTACAATCGAATACTTGTTGAGAAGTATCGAAGGGCTTCTTATAATATGGCTTCCAAGGTGGTTTAAAATTTCGTTACAAAGCACACTCAACATAAGTATGAGAAGTTGTAAACGAAACTACCTGTTTGACCAGTGTAGTCAGTGACAAGTAAGCTTTGAAAAATTTATTAAGTAACGAAGGTTGAGAATGATACTCAAACAGAAATCATATTCTTGAAACCAAAATTAGACCTAAATCTTGTTGGGAAACAAATGTCGTGGGTTTCGAACATTCGAGCAAGATTACTATTCAGGAAAAGAGTATGATTTTGAGTATCGAATATAGGTACTGAAACAAATGTTTCGTCATTTCGGGAACAAAGTTCCCCGTCAATTCTTTAAAATGGTTCAACGTTTAGGGTTTCACTTTCATCACGTGTCACACCCCAAAACCAGAACGGTGGAAACGTCCTGGGGTGGAGGACGTCATGTACAGTATCATAACAATGCATAATAGTAAAGACAAGCAACAACATCCATTGCATTAATATAATAATTTTAATACAAGCGTGTTTTGTATAGTTTGTAAGACACCAAAATATGAATCAAAATAAAAGATGAGTCTTGTATGTGCTCCATCTTCTCAAAAGCTTCATCGGTACCTGTCCACTGATGACCTGAGAATACAAGTTATTTTGAAAGAGTTTATCAGCATTAAAGCTGGTGAGTTCATAAGTATTTAGTGTCATTGCTTGTAATAAAATGTTTGTAACAATGTAATGTATGTGTTAGTGAAATGTTTGTAAAAGTTGCAATTGTTTGTACTTCTTAGAAAATCCTATATTTTCTACTGAAATGTAGTCTTCTACCAAGACCCGACTTTTGTACGTTTGTTCATTTGTAAAAGTATGAGTTTTCCCAAGTATGACTATCATTATCAAAATATACTTTTCATTAACATCTACGTGAGAAGATCACAAAGTAAATGTGTTAGGGAAAATAATGTTTTACCTCAGCAGTGACACTGCTGACTATAAGTTATAAATTACAGACTCCAGGTAGTATAAAATGTACAATACACGTCGGGGAGTCTTTTTGCCTTTAATCATTTGTCGGTTAATTAAAGGTTTGAATGTGAACTCGTGTGTAACCATGTTAATCGAAGACTGAATAAATGATGACCCTCCGGTGTTATATGTAGTGAGGTAACATTCTGTCACCCCTTGGTCTTATCGGCTGGGACTCTAGCTAACAGTCAGGGTGTGGGAGTGTCTGTCCCGTATAGATCTATACACACAATGCCCGCTCTCCCTCCAGGAGACTCTGGTTACAACGTGATGCAACAATGTAGTGTTGTATCGATAAGTAGTATGTCACATTCTATTTATAGTATTCACATGTTTGTATAGTAAACCATAGTGTAGTAATGTTTTCTCTGTACTAGTGTATAGTTTATCCTCTTGTGTAATGAATAGTATGTTCTCTTGTATAGTGTATAGTATGTTCTCTTGTATAGTGTATAGTATGTTCTCTTGTATAGTATGTATTGTTCCTCAATGTAATACGTATGTAGTGACTCGTAAATGTACTGACTCTTGTATGAGTCATTGTGATGGTAATAGTGAGTAGTAATCTCTTAACTATACCTATTATAGTTAACTAGTAATGTTGTTTGTATGCCTTTGCTACTCAAAGGTAATGAATCGAAATGAAGCTTTTATATCCAAACACATATATATGATATATAATTAAGGTTTCAACGACATTCGTACATATAACAAGATACCCTAAGTCCACAACCAAACAAGGAACAGGAAATAAAGTGAGCTATCAGTCCTAAGTCCTTCAAACCTTACTTATATAAATATATCTGTATAGATATGAGTTTGACAATAATGTAAGTTTAAAAAGCGTTTGATAGGCTGTTTAGCATTTAAAAGAGTTTGAGAAAATGTTTTGAAGTATTTGAAATCCATAAGTCTGATAACAATCTGAAAGTAATAGAAAGTGTTTTCTGTTTGATATAGTTATTAATCACATGTGATTAATATAATAACTAGAATAGTTTACTTGTATTCCCCCCCCCCATAAAAGCATTTAAAAACATTTAAAAGGTTAATTAAGGGGTATGAACTCACGTGCAGTGAGTAGTTTGGATGGAAGTGTTGGACAAGGTGCTAGGTGTCAAGTGAAGACTTGGACACACACAATGATCCTATTTAACATATAAAAACATATATATGTATCTAATTAGTGATTATAACACTAATTAAGCAAGTATAAACACCCTAAAACGTGGAAAACACTTTGGTTTAAGTGTTCGAATGTCATAGGGTTGCATCAAAGGGGTGTAAGGCCTTCCTTTAGAGTTTACGGCCCAAGTACCAACTCCCATGGAGTTTACGGCCTAGGGTTTACGGTCCTAGTGGGTTTACGGCCGTAAACCCATGGTTACTCCTACCATTTCGTAGTTTAAGGTCCTTAGCTCATGCATGAAGGGTTCTAGTCCAATATCCAAGCCCTAGGAAGTAATGGTGGCACATATGCACCACCTAATGGTGTTTACGGCCCAAGGTGATTGCCTTGGCCGTAAACCCATGTGTTCTTGGGCATTCTTGGTGTTTTTCAATGGTTTAACAAGTAAGCTAAGCACATAACTAGTTAAGAGGGGTGTACTTACTTATAGGAAGCTTGTAAGAGTGTTTAAGGTCCAAGAACACTAGTGTATGTTCTTGGTGTTCTTGGTGAAATGAAGAACACTTGAAGATCTATGAAAAAGAGAAGATTTCATGGATGAAATTATGTATAACTACTAGATGAAGTGTTGTATCAACAAATCAAGGGAAGAAACACTTACATTTTTGGAAGATTTGGAAGAAGATCTTATGATACTTGAGAGAGAATGTGGGTGTTCTTGAGCTTGGAAGTGAGAAATGAGGAAGGAAAGGAGTAAACTCATGCCTTAAGCATGAGTTCACGACCAAAGGGGAGTTCACGACCCAAACCCCTCATGTTTGGCCGTGAACACCTCATTAAGGTGTTAATTGTTTTATTTGTTACACAATAATCCTAGAAAATACTTCCTTTCATTTGTTCTCTCGAAGATTTAATATTAAAAATGCCCAAACGGACTTTAAACCGAGCTAAAAATTAGCAGAAATGAATTTGAATTTTAATTGAAGTTCTTGACTGTAGGGTTTGTACAAATGGAAATTTCGGGTTGTCACATCACGGTCTCATGATGTTAGATCATAAACACAAAATTTTGATATGTCTAGATCCTGATTGGTTTTTACCAGAGATCTCTTGGACATATGTCATTGTGTGTGAATGTGTAAGAATTTTGGGATAAAAAAGATTTGCTAAAAGAAACAAGTGTACCTCTACGTTGATTTGACCTCGCAGTAAACTCTTAACTGATTTGAGAAGAGTAAGGTAGATCAAGGACTAATGTGAAGATAGCCTGATTGGGAAGAAATTTTCGTGATGAAAAATTCATTAAGGCTTTGAAAACACACATTAAGTCAAAAGAGTCTTAGGTCAACATGCTGCATCATGCTTCTAGGAACAACCTAACTAGTGCAAAGTTTTTCGAAAAATATACCTGACCCTAGAACTACAAGCATGAACCGTGGATGATCTTTGCCATAAGCTGCATTAAGAAAATAAATACAAACACCAAAAAACAAGAAAATCTTTTTGTAGTTTTTTGATTTTTCGAAATTTAAAAGACAAAAGAAAAGTAAAATCTTTTTGTTCCTTTGATTTTTCGAAAATTGAAAGACAAAACAAAAATAAAATCTTTTTGATATTTTTGGATATTTCGAAACAAACAACAAAAAAAAATATTTTTGGTATTTTCGGATTTTTCGACATGAAAGTAACAAACAAAAAATTTTGTACAAAACTCACGAAAATTTGTGATTAAGCGGTGTGTTCATAATGTCGAAATCGAAGCGTGTCGAAGCGCTGAACGTGAACAATAACCTCTGAATGACAAGCTATCTTCTCTATACGACCATTCAGCACCTCTGAATCGACACTCATGCACCTTTGTTTTTTCATTCTTTTGAAATCAATCCAGGAACTGAATTACCTTCAATCATCCCTATACCTCCCAAAATTCTCACGAATGATTTTTCATCCAATGGCTTTGTGAAAATATCAGCAAGTTGATCAGTGGTTTTCACAAAGTGAACTTCGATATTGCCATCCTCAACATGATCTTTTATAAAGTGATAGCGAAAAGCAATGTGCTTGGTTTTTGAATGTTGCACAGGATTGTGACAAATGCGTATGGCACTTTGTGAATCAGAATACAACGGAATTTTCTTCATGTTGATTGCATAATCACGCAGTTGGCTTTGAATCCATATGATTTGTGATGTGCAAGCTGCAACAGCAACCTATCTGCTTCTGCTGTGGAAATCAAAACATATGTTTGCTTTTTCGATTGCCAGCTTACTAACTTCCCATCCAGTAGTTGACATCTGCCCCTTGTGCTTTTTCTATCAAGATTGCAACCTCCTAAATCAGCATCTGAAAATGCTTGTATGAAGAATCCATTTTTCGAAGGATACCACAATCCTAACGAAATTGAGCCTTTGAAAATGCTTGTATGAAAATGCTGTTAAATGTGGTTCTCTGGGATTCGATTGATATCTAGCACAATTACAAACAGAAAACATAATTTCAGGTCGACTTGTCGTAAGGTAAAGTAACGAACCTATCATTCTTTTGTATAAAGTAAGATCAACAACTGGTTTATCTAACGAAGGAGAGAGCCTTGTTCCAACTACCATTGGTACTCGTAATTTCGTGCTATTCGTGAACCCAAACTTTTCAAGCAGATTCTTTGTGTATTTTTCTTGATTGATAAAAATTCCTTCTCTACTTTGACGAATATTTAATCCTAGAAAGTTCTTTATTTTTCCCATCATGCTCATCTCAAATTGACTTTTCATCAGATTTTCGAAATCTCTAGACAAAGAAGGGTCAGTCGAGCCAAAAATAATATCATCGACATATATTTGAACAAGCATAAGATGATCCCCAACTTTCTTTCGAAAGAGTGTGGGATCAACTGATCCTTGTTTAAATTTCGATTGTTTTAAAAAAGAGTTAAGAGTTGCATACCATGCTCTTGGTGCTTGTTTTAACCCATATATAGCTTTATCTAAGATATAACAATGATTAGGAAATTCTTCATCAACAAAACCTGGAGGTTGTTCAACGTAAACTGTTTCTTCAAGTTCTCCACTGAGAAAAACACATTTGACATACATCTGATAGACATCAAAATCTTTGTGTGCTGCATAGGCCAAAAATATTCGAACAGCCTCGAGTCTTGCGACAGGGGCAAAGGTTTCTTCATAATCAATACCTTCTTGTTGTGAATATCCTTTTACGACTAATCGTGCTTTATTTCGTACAATATTTCCATCTTTGTCTGTTTTATTTTTGAAAATCCATTTTAACCCAACAATCAAAACATCTTTTGGCTTACGAATTAATCTCCAAACCTTGTTTCTTTCGAATTCAGACAATTCAGATTGCATTGTAACAACCCAATCTGAGTGTTCCATTGCAGCCTTAACGGATTTTGGTTCAATTTTCGAAATAAAGACATTAAACATGCAAAACTCCTGATGAGCATTAAGTACCTCATTCTTTGCACGAAGTTGAGCTCTTGTCAACACACCATCTTGTGGATTTCCAAGCACTTGTTCTTTTGAATGATTTCTTGTCCATTTCTCCAATGCTGGATATGCTGGATCAAAATCCAATGGCGCATCTTTGAACATTTCTTCATTCTCTGAACCTGCAACAAAATTATTATCATTTAAATCATGAAAAGTTTCATATTGATCATTATTCGACAGATTTAGCTCCCCCTCAGCAATTTCATTTTCAGGTTGCTCCCCCTCAACATCATCATTCATTCTCCTATTCTCCGTCTCGAAAGAATGCTCCCCCTCAACATGAGAATTCGAATGCAAGTGCTCCCCCTCCACTTGATCATTTGGCAAACTTTCGCTATTTCCAGGAGAAGGTGATATCGAGTTTTCATCAAATGCATCTTGAGTAAGTGTCGAATAATCAGAATGCTTTGATGATTCCGGAAGTTGATTATCCTGAGCATTGATTTCAGCATCAGCAGCCCTATCTGGAACACCAAAAATTAAATCATAATCAAAATCAGAAGAATTAAAACTTTCAGATTCATCTGTTGATTCATTAATAATTGGTTTTTGTTTGAAACACTTTTCAACTTGTTTGATATAATAATCATCGAACGTAAGATTAAAATGTTTCTTCAATTTTCCTTGTTCGTCTATTCAACACTCGATATGCAACCGAATTATCAGAATAACCCAAGAAAATTCCTTCGTCAGCTTTGGACTGAAATTTCGAAAGATTATCCTTTACATTCATGATAAAACACCTGCAACCAAAAACATGAAAGAATTTGACATTAGGTTTTCGATTATTGATAATTTCATAAGGAGTAATGTTGAATCTTCGATGAATGAACGATCTATTTTGTGTAAAACATGCAGTAGAGACTGCTTTAGCCCAAAGATATTGATGAAGATTCGCATATGTGAGCATCGTTCTTGCAGCTTTACAAAGAGGACGATTTCGCCTTTCAACAACCCCATTCTGCTGAGGTGTATAGGGTGAAGAAAAATTATGCGAAATTCCTTTGTCTAGTAAAAACGAATCAAGAACATTATTCTTAAATTCGAAACCATTGTCACTCTTGATTTGTTGAACTTTCTTCTTCAAACTTGTTTCCATCTTTTTGATAAAATCAATCATTATTTGAGCAACTTCAGACCCATGTGATCAATCCGCCTCTACTCGACGAGTTGGGGCATCCAACTCGTCGAGTTGCTCAAACAACTCATAAATAAATATATAAATATTATACCTGGGCATCGGGATGTTACAATTCTCCCCCACTAGAAGCGGACTTCGCCCTCGAAGTCATGCTCTAGAAACAACTCTGGGTACTGCTCGCGCATCTCGGACTCCGACTCCCAAGTCCTCTCGGATCCCCTGCGGTTCTCCCCCTGCACCTTAACCAGTCGCACCTCCTTGTTCCTCAGGGTCTTAACTTTTCTATCCAAAATTGCTATTGGTATCTCGATGTAATTCAGGCTAGCATCTACCTGAATGTCCTCTAAGGGTACCACCGCCGTCTCATCGGCTACACACTTCCTCAACTGAGACACGTGGAAGGTGTTATGAATCTGGCTCAACTCTGCAGGTAGCTCCAACCGATAGGCTACCTTCCCCACTCTGGCAGTTACTCTGAAAGGACCGATATATCTAGGACCCAACTTTCCCCATTTCCTGAATCGGATCATCCCTTTCCATGGGGATACCTTCAGGAGGACAAAATCTCCAACCTAGAACTCTAGCTCGTATCGTCGCTGATCTGCGTAACTCTTCTGGTGACTTTGAGCTGTCAGTAACCTATGGCTGACTTGCTGAATCTGCTCAGTCGTCTTGAGCACTATCTTAGTGTTACCCATCACTCTCTGCCCTACCTCTCCCGAACAGATGGGAGTCCGACACTTCCTCCCATATAAGAGCTCAAAGGGAGGCATACCAATACTGAAATCATGGCTGTTGTTAAAAGAAAACTCAGCCAAGGGAAAATAGGTGTCCCAACTTCCTCCGAAGTCCATAACACATGCTCGCAACATGTCCTCAAGCGTCTGAATCGTCCTCTCACTCTGCCCGTCAGTCTGTGGGTGGTATGCGGTACTAAAGTGCAATCGGGTACCCAACTCCTCATGAAACCTATTCTAGAACCTGGAAGTAAAACGCTCATCCGCATCTGACACTATCAATGTCGGCACTCCATGCCGTGCCACCACCTCTCTCACATAAATCTCAGCCAATCTCTCTCCAGAAGAGCTCTCACTGATAGAAAGGAAGTGAGCACTCTTCGTCAACCGGTCCACAGTCACCCAAATCACGTCAACACCTTGCGCGGTTCTCGGTAATTTGGTGATAAAATCCATGGAAATTTGTTCCCACTTCCACTGGGGAATCTCTAGAGGTTGTAACGGGCCATGTGGATGCCGGTGCTCTGCCTTAACCCGGCGACAGGTCAAGCACCTCTCAACTACACATGCCACATCCTGTCGGATTAGGTGTCTAAGCCCATAACTATTTTGGTATGTACTTGACCCGATTATGAGCATGATCCTTTTGGGTTTCCTTCACCATGGCAACTGATAGGAGGAATTAAGGAGAAAGAGGATTAATTATGATTTATTAATATATTATGTGAATAATATATTAAAAGAGAAATCATATTGTTTAATTAATATTGAACAATAATTAATTTAGAATTAATTTTGTGGTCAAAAGATATTAATTAAATAAAGGGGACTGATACTGTAACTATAAGATAGTTACAAAGTTGGGCTTAGGATCCATAAGGATGCAATGGACGAATTCTATATGAGAGTCCATATAGAAATCGTCCAAGGGCCTTCTAGAAGGATCCATTGGGCTGCTTAAGGACTAAGCAACTGGATTAGGGTTTCCTAGTTGATAACCCTAGAAGCCTAACTATAAAAGGAACCCTCTAGGCCACCAAATTCGTGCCTAACACTTTTAAGAGAACCCTGGACGAATTTTGTGCCTCCTCCTCCCTCTCCTAAGTCATCTTGTTGCTAGTGGTGTTTGTGACTCCATTAGAGGTGTAACATTTGAGGCACTAAGCTTTCAAAGGTCAAGGATATTCAAGGAGAACTTGTAATTACTACATAACAAGAAAGGTAAGATCTAAACCCTAGCTGATATGTCAATTTGATTGTTGTATGCTAGTTCTTAGGTTCATTGCTTTGGTATTGAATGTTGTTGTGTTCATAGTAGAAAACATAGATCAAAGCAATTAGGGTTGCATGTACACCATAGGAATGATTTAATGCTCATAACCCAATAGTGGTATCAGAGCCTAGGTCGTTTTCTAGTGAATAGATGCATAAGTGAACCACCAAAGATCAAGAAAATCGAAATGTTTGGCTTCTGACTTGCCGAGTCCATATATGGACTCGACGAGTCCAGGGGTCTGGTGCCGGGATTTTCGATTTTCTGGCCAGATTTTGTTGAGGATTACTTCCAAAACTTGTTTTTCTTGCCTAAAATCGGTTTTGATGTTTGGATTGTTTATCCTTATCAAAATTGATGGATTTGGTTAAATATGGATTATATAGGATTATTATGATTCAAATATTTGACCTAGTAAGTTTGAAAAGTTTCAATTTACACCATTTAGGTTTTATAGTTTAAATTCGAACTTAAAAGTTTTAGGTTTTGAAATTTAAACAGATAAACCATAATATTTTGAAAGGTTTCAAAATTTGTCCTCAAGTTTTGGAACTTAAAATTTAATTAAAAAGTATAAATTTTGAAATATTAAATTTTAAAACCCTAGTATTTTTGAAAAGTTCAAATTGGACCCTTATGGTATTATTAAATTCATTAAGTTTTTAATTAAAAGAGAAAATTAATAAATCCATAATAATAAGGTTTAAGATAATCAAATTAAAAGTATAAATTATTAATAGATTAAACCACCTAGTATTTTAAAAGTATAAAATACACCCTTATACTATCTAAAATTAAAAGTTTAATATTATATATGTATGAGTAAATGTCAGTCTTACCGTTACTAGGCCTCATTCACAAAGCTGGTCTATAAGGGGTGTTTAAGGAAACGGCCTGTAAAATGACCGCCATTGGGTATCCACTCTTACCCACCGCACCCTTGACTAGTGGAGGGTCGTTAGCCGAACGGGTAGGATAGGACACAACTTTCCATTATACGTATAATGAAATACGAATTAACTAAACACTTTTATAAATTCCCAAATTTAGTTACTTTAGGAAAAATGTCGAGTTGGTGCTAATCCATGAAATTGCACATTGCACCTTGTTAGTCGTTAGTGGAGCGTGTGTGGTTAACCGACACACTAATATGGGACCAATGAAGGATGGAAATGGGTAGCTCGTAGATTATCATAGATGAATGGAGCGTGTGTGGTTAACCGGTACATTGATTAGGTGATAGACATCTTCGAGAGTACCAAGCTAATTTGCATGGTTATCCACACCTTGTTTGTGATCCTCGGCATCCCAGTCACAAACTTGAAGGGCATAATCGAGATTAAGCATGCCATTGAAAAGTTCAATGAATCTCAAAGATCTAGGAGTTTCAATTCATTTAAAACCTAATTTTCTTTTTCGTTTTTCAGGGTGGAAATTGGTAAATCGTCATTTACCTTCCTTCAAATGTTCTGCAATTTGGATTACGACATCCCTCTTCGAAATTGTAGAATATTGTGTTGGATCCTAGCCTTGATATTTCATTTGGGTGTTATATCAAGGATTCTTATCAACTAACTTGAATTTTTTCTCCCATTTTGTAGATGTCAAAATCTAACAACTATGGTCTTCCCAAATCCTTTGGAAAATGTTTTTCACCTGAAGATGATGTTCCGCGATTTGATTGTGGAAATGGAAATCCTACTTCACTTCCTTCACCTCCTCTTACTATTCTCCCTGACCCACTAGTTCGAAGAATTGAAAAGTTCAAGGTCACTCAATCCCTGTTGGCTAGCAGACATGAAGATGGAAAGTCTGTGTGTGCATACATCTTGAAGATGAAGTTGTTGGGTTATGAGCATTCTAACACTCCTAAGTGTACATGCAACCCTAAATACCTTGGATCTATGTTTTCTCTATTATACATACAATTATGAACATCCAAGGTATTATCCTAATCTAGCATACAAAATAATAAATATAACAAGATAGAATACATACGTCTTTGATGTAGAATGTCTTCATGAAGCTTGAGTGCCTAGTTCCCCAAGTGTGACACCTCAAATGGTTCACACAACACCAAATACACTTGGAATAACTTGAGAGAAACTTGAACACTCCTTGAAATCGTCTAGCCCTCACACTCACACATTAGTGCACGATTTCTTGAGCCATGAGATTCTTTTATATGGTGGCTATTAGGGTTACACCATGTAACTCATAACTTTACCCATTCCTTATGCTCCATGGATTTTAACCTCCATGGAGTATCCATGGGTCACCCCATGGACTTAGTCCAACATAAGGAATCTTGGATCACAAGCCCACATATATAAGAATGAATGATTTACACAATCAACCCATATATTTAATTAGTCTCCTTTTGATCACTTAATTAATTCCCAATTAATTCTTGATCAATACTAATTAAATAACCTTATTAATATATTAGAACTTATAATATATTAACCAACCTTAAGTGTTATTTCTCTCATTATAGTCTATCCAAATGCATGATGCCATGCAACCCAAATGGACCATGCCGGGTCGGGTCAAGTCTTACCAATTATAGTTATGGACTTAGACATTAATCCAACAGTCTCCCACTTGGATAAGTCTAAAACTATTATTGCGTATGACTTCAGGAGCCGATCAGCAATCGTAGCTCTCAAAAGCTTCTGTCGAACTCTGACCTTGTCAATGAACTCTGACCTTTGTCAATGACTTGTCCATTAGATAAGGGATCATATATTCCTCCATTCTAGATATCATATGGACTGAGACATGGATTATCAATCATTCTCTATGTCCATTTGTTGTTTCCCGATTTTCGATTCACGATGACTGACTGATTGAACAAATCAAATCAGTCCTGGCTTGGCCAAGCACTCACATGTATCATCTTTAAATCATCGAGGGGCCCACAAATATCGCTTTTATCCCGAAGGTAAAAGGAATGGATAAACTTCGACTCATATGGCTTGTTCTACTACTTGTTGAATCATACACAAAGGCACGTTTTATTACATCGAGTTACCAATGCGTTTTCGTGCAATCAATGTATAACCAACTCATAGTAACAACTCATATCTCTAGGTTTGAAGAATATAAGATATTATCGTCTCATGATCACTCGTGATAAAATCCATGAAGTGATTCAAATGAGCGCGGGTTGAATCTAATACTCAGAACTTATGAGCACTCATGAGTGTTGTAGCACCACTTTGTCCACCAACTTGGACCTCTACAAACCAACCCATGACAGTCTTGATTCATATCTACTTCCAACATATGACCGACTGTGGATGGTTTGAATAACTTAATCATTCAGGAAGAGCGACTTAGTTATTCTGGAGGTCAAAACATGCAAAGTGAAACACAAGAATAAATGAATCAAATATGGTATCAAACCCTATGAATATAAATAAACACTTTTATTTATCACCATACTGATTACTCATTATTCATTGTTTCGGTTTTATCAACTTTATACTTGAATTTAAAACAATAGTTGTCCCATGCTCCAAGCATGTACACTATGTTTTCTAAACACTAGTCATGCCATACACCAAGTATGCATACTATGTTTGTCTATGATCTTTACTTTGTAAAATAGATCAATTGAACATCACTCCAATGATCCTCTTTTCACAGTCCCAAATCCTTACTGCAAATGCAAAATTCCAAATTCATGCCATTTACTGAAATCTGTTAGATTCTAAACTTATATGCATTGATCCTCTTAATGATTATGCACGAAGTCAGAAAGACTTGACAACAATCATTACAGAGCATTCCAAAGGAGATCAGCTCCTTGGAAACATCCTTCTTTCATTAAGTTTCCTAATCTTACACAGATTGAATAATTTCTAACTTTGAAACATTTCTATATTCCATTTTGACTATAACTTCTGAACAAGAGTTGCCTCCTTACAGATTATGTCAATATGGTCCTTCCAGAATTAACATTATACTTCCAACTGTCCTTGAGCAAACAATCTTTGGTAAACCTTAGATTGTCCTCGACAATTGCTTAATCATTTTAGTCATATCCAATTCTAGACCTTTTCCCTTCATAATCCCCAGGCATTTGGAAAATTTTAGAAAGGATGAATATAGCACATGTAATCGATCCTATATCTGAAGCATATGAGACACGATTCATGATGTCTCACATAAAGACTAAACCAGTCTTTTGCTATAATATTTCCATTTCAATTTGCCAAGTTCTCAAAATTCAGATTATGAAAAGGGATGCCGTAATCATAATCGAATTTTAGAACGCAAATAATGGACCCATATATAGAATTTCCTTATGTTGAGCCATTCCAACATGAAATTCATATATATATATCCTTGATTAAATACGATTAAAATCTCAATCTAAGCTTTTAGAATTGAAACGCAAATAATGGGACCCATATATAGAATTTCCTTATGTTGAGCCATTCCAACATGAAATTCATATATATATCCTTGATTAAATACGATTAAAATCTCAATCTAAGCTTTTAGAATTGAAATGAAGTATAATTTCCTCTCCCTTAATTATAGCAAAACAACTTTTACAACCCCTGCAACCTCACGAATTGAAACTTTTGTTTTCTATAATTAACATTGCTAACTTGCAACCTTTGTCATAATTATCATGCTCCCACTAACATGATGATTATTAGCATAACACTTATGCTCCCACTAGCTTTGACATGTACTCAGAAATCAGCTGACTTTCTTACCAAAGTTCAGATTTCTGATACTAGATTGTTTTGATAAAACTTTATCAAAATCATACACCTCTCTTAGATAGCTCACATGTGTGTCTAAACAATTTTAGAACTATGAAAAGGGATGTCGTAATCATAGTCTCAATTGTTTAGACCTTTGTCACTTCTCACAAGTCCATGTTAGTGTGTCGGTAAACCACACACGCTCCACTAACGACTTTGAGAATGCAAATATCACAATTGCTATCTAGCTAAAATCTACTTAGTGAAAGTGTTTCCTCACCATCATTTTCATGAATCGGAGAGAAACCTTATGACACTTAGATTTAATAGTGTATGTGTTCTTATCCATGTGAATTTGTCAAAACCATAATCACAAGACAAGGTTAGTGACAAATCCAAACTCATATTGATTAAACTTGTGCAATCTTAAATTCTTGCCATTTGGCAGCTCAGGTGCCTGCCATTGCTTCCAAGTAGTTGTGCAACCAATTGAGAACTCTCAGAACTCCTATGCAAAGCCAACTTGAATAGGCACAAAAATTTCAACACGATAGGTTATAAACCTCAAGTCGTGTGCTAGTGAAGGACTTTAGGTTTTATTCTTGATTAAGTCTTGAAACTTTCAAGAGCTTTAAGACTCCCACTGTCCTCTTGACATATAAGACTCCCTTGTCAAATATTCAAGAGATAGTGCGGATTCTTTATCAAGACTAACACTTTACACAATTGGCCTAAGTTGGTCTCTGTTTTATCCAAAACATCACAACTTACCAATTTCAAATGTACAAGAGTAGATAACCTTTTACTCTTACATTTGACTAGTGTTATCAAACCCTCTTTAAGATATGTCACTCAAGTTACAATCTTGGAGTATGACTCTAAGAATTGTTTTGGAACGAAGTATGACTCATCTTTTTGATTTAACCATTTCAACAATTCATGACTCCTCTTCTTAGTCATAAGAATGCACTAAGATGACTTTAGAGGACCAATTGTGATATGGTATCTTAATCATTAAGATGATCATAAACATGATACTAAAGTACTCTCCCATCTTTTCAGATTTGAGAAACTTTTATCTTTCTGCCATACTTTGATTCTTCTTATTCGTTCTGTCTCACATTGAAACTTCTCCAGTGCTACAGACTTGTACTTAAACTTATAAGTATAATCATATTTACTGAACTTAAGTAAATCATGACGAATAGTCTTCTTGATCTTTTGTGGTGGACTTGACCAGTGCACAAGAATGTGTACTCGATCCCTTAGTCCTTTCCTTATTCACATAAGGAATTAGTCTTAATTTTCCAAGTTGAAAGTTCTCATTCATCATACTATACAACTTGCATGATTCCAAGTTTCGGTCCAATTGAACATTGGGTGATGAGAATCTTTCCTTATTTGGTAATATTAGACACTACCACAACCGAAAGAATCAAATCCATTTTTCCAATATTGCTATCAATGGAATCTTATAAGCAACAACTTTTCACAAATGCCATAGTAAGGATACTTAAAATAAATAAAATCAAAACCTTTTTCTTTTATTTTAAAACTTTGCGGAAAAACTTATCCTTACAATCCATATGAAAACCTTGTTGTTATCTATTCCTAAGCAATATAAATATCATAACTCTTAAGTAATAGCCCAAAATTCTGATCACCGAACCATGTGATTGAAATCCATCTTCGCGATCAGAATCAGCATGTACTTAATAGAGTTAGACAATGGACTTTACCTGAAGTAGAGCCAAACTTATTGACTTTAACATCCTTAGGTAAATTTGGCAGCTTCGTAACCAATGCCCCTTCCTTTGGCAATAGTTACCTATGGACCCTTGATAATGGGACTATCTCATACGTCGCCTCTCTCTTTACCATTGGGTCAACCTAGTTGACTATGGCCGATCCCTTTCCATTGGGAAGAGAGAGCTTTACTGGATATCCAATGTCATCATTGTCAATGTCCATAGCGTTTTAGGAAGTTGATCTTAGCAAATAGATAAGATCATTAAGGGTCTTGTCTTAGTCTGTTTCATAGGATTCCCAAAAGAACTCACTATGTGACTTAGAAAGTAGTTGAGCCACCAACTTTCTCAAGACTTTGACACCCAACTCTCCCGGCTTGTTAATATGTGACTACATCTCCAAGATGTGATCACACCTAGACCTTGCCTTGCCAATAAGGCTTGAGTGACCTTAAACTTTTTAGGAACTTGTGGGTTAGGGAGAATAATTGGAGGAGGTGAAAGAAGTATGATATCCATGGGACATCGTCTTCATTTAGGAAAGCTTGTTTCCAGAGATTTGGGAAGATCATAAATGTCTAGACCAGACATCTTTTTGGGAGATATTCAAGATAGTTGATTTAAAGTCCTTAATATGACACCCAATATGAAATATTAAGGCTAGGACCCAACAAACTATTTTATAACTTAGAAGAGGGATGCCGAAATCCAAGCTATAAAATATTTGAAGGTAGGTGAATGACGATTCACCAATTTCCACCATGAAAAACGAAATAATTTATTAGGTTTTAATTGGATTTGAAAGTCCTAGATCTTTGAGATTCATTGAACTGTTCAAAGGCATGTTTCAATCTCGAGTGTGCCCTTCAGGTTTTGTGACTGGGATGCCGAGGATCACAAAACAAGGTGTGAATAACCATGCAAATATACTTGGTACCCTTAATACTTACCCCTTAATCAGTGTGCCGGTTAACCACACACGCTCCACCGATACTATGATAAATATTAAGTTACCCTTTGCCTACCTTGTTAAGTCCAGGTTAGTGTGCCGGTTAACCACACACGCTCCACTAACGACTTAAGCAAAGTGCAAAGTGTAATTTCATGGGTTAGCACCAAATTCACATTTTCCTAAGTAACTAAGATTGGGTATTAATAAGAGTTTAGTTACTTAGTATTTATCATTAATACTTTTAATGAAAGGAGAATTATAGTCATTGTCCTACCCGTTCGGCTAATGACCCTCCACCAGTCAAGGAAGCGGTGGGTGAGAGTGGACACCCATTAAACTGCCATTTTATAGGCAGTAACCTTATACCCCCCTTATAGACCGGCTTCGTGAATGAGGCCTACTAACGGTAAGACTGACTTTACTCTTATACATATATATAAATATTATTAACTTATAATATTATAAAGTATAAGGGTTGAATTTTAACTTTTAAAATTCTAAGGGCTAACTTGGAATTAAAGTATTCATAAGTGAAAACATTTCAAATTCCAAAACTTGAGGGCAAGTTTTGAAACTATTCAAAACTAATTAATTCCATAACTTATGTGTTTAAAGTAGTTTTAATTAAAAAAAAAATTCTTCAAGTTCCATAACTTGAGGACAAGTTATGGAAGACTTTAAACTAATTAATAAAAAAAAATAACTTTTTTTTATTGTAACTTATGGAACTAATTAAGGTTACACTTTTTTTTTTTAATTTAATGAAGAGACTCTTGAACCTCCATAACTTGAGGACAAGTTATGGAGTCATAAAACCATTTAATTAGAACTAGACTCTTCATTTTGTAACCTTGGCCAACTTTTATGAGTTTTATGATTCTTAAATGTGACTTTTCATATAACTTGAGGACAAGTTACAAAATCACACTTTGGAATCAACTCTTAGATTAAAATGGATTGAAAACAACTATTTCACACAACTTTTCTATTAATCTAAGAACCTCATAAGAACAAGATAATTCAAATCATCAATCTTCAAGAAATTAGCATGAACATACAAACTAATACAAATCTTGAAATTATGACAATTATCTTAGAAATTGGATTAGCATGAACATGACCACATCAAAAACAAGTTTATAAGTCCAAAAACATCTTAGGGTAATGTTCCTAGTCCAATTCCAGCCAAAACAATCGAATATATGCATCCAACTCGATTTTTCAGCTACTTTTGCAAGTATAACAAGAAAAAAAACCAGTCTCTGATACCACTGTTGGGTTATGAGCATTCTAACACTCCTAAGTGTACATGTAACCCTAAATACCTTGGATCTATGTTTTCTCTATTATACATACAATTATGAACATCCAAGGTATTATCCTAATCTAGCATACAAAATAATAAATATAACAAGATAGAATACATACCTCTTTGATGTAGAATGTCTTCATGAAGCTTGAGTGCCTAGTGCCCCAAGTGTGACACCTCAAATGGTTCACACAACACCAAATACACTTGGAATAACTTGAGAGAAACTTGAACACTCCTTGAAATCGTCTAGCCCTCACACTCACACATTAGTGCACGATTTCTTGAGCCATGGGATTCTTTTATATGGTGGCTATTAGGGTTACACCATGTAACTCATAACTTTACCCATTCCTTATGCTCCATGGATTTTAACCTCCATGGAGTATCCATGGGTCACCCCATGGACTTAGTCCAACATAAGGAATCTTGGATCACAAGCCCACATATATAAGAATGAATGATTTACACAATCAACCCATATATTTAATTAGTCTCCTTTTGATCACTTAATTAATTCCAAATTAAGTCTTGATCAATACTAATTAAATAACCTTATTAATATATTAGAACTTATAATATATTAACCAACCTTAAGTGTTATTTCTCTCATTATAGTCTATCCAAATGCATGATGCCATGCAACCCAAATAGACCATGCCGGGTCGGGTCAAGTCTTACCAATTATAGTTATGGACTTAGACATTAATCCAACAGAAGTCACACATGGATAGATTGGGAATGTTGGGTGTCGAAACCTCCAGGAAGTTGGCTATTGACTGGGTTCTTCAATCACTTCATGAATCATACAGTGAGTTCATTAGAAAATACTATATGATGGACCACGACGTGACCCTCATTGATTTGACTTATTTGCTTATTGCTGCTGAATCAGAAATGATTTGGCGCACTGGTCAAGCAAATTTGTCTGGTAGATCAACCTCCCAAACTTCCATGGACATTGAAAATGGCGACATTAGAAGTCCAAAAAAGGCTAAGTCTGAGATTTTCCCGTGTGCTATTCCAAAAGAGTCTACTTGTTTCTACTGCCAAGAGAAGGGGCATTGGTTGCGAAGCTGCCCTGACTACCTGAGAGATCTAAGAGATAGGAGAGTCAAGATGTATGACTCTACTTCAGGTAAAATCAACTATCTAACTCTATTAAGTTCCTATTTATAGATTCTTAATACATGATGTGATATGATTACATTTTGATGTTTTGTAGGATCGAAGAAAAAGAAAGGAAGCTTAAATGAAGAGTGAGCTGAGTCTGATCACGAAGAAATGGATTTTGATCGCATAATTCGAAGATTGGATTTTTGAGCTGCTGTTTAAGAGTTAGGATAGATTGCTTAGGAATGTGTAATAACCATAGTTTTCATTTGAATTGTGTTGTAAGGACAAGTTTTTCTGCATTTTATAAATAAATGAAATTTTGAGTCTTATGTTATTTATTTATCCTTGCAATGTTATTTGTGAAAATTGATGTTTGTATGTTTCTATTGATAGCAATATTGAAAAGGATGTGATTCTTAGTTATGTTATTTGTGGTAGTTTTAGAAATTTCCAAATAAGGAATGATTCTCAACGCCCAAGTTTCAATTGGACAGAAACTTGGAATCATGCAACTGGTATTGTATGATGAATGAGAACCTTCGTATTTGGGAAATTAAGACTAATTCCTTGTTCACATAAGTATGTGAGTCAAGTGAAGGACTAGGAGATCTAGTACGCATTGTTGTGCACTAATCCAGGTCCACCACAAAGAACGATAAGAATATTCGTCATGATTTGCTGAAAGTTTAGTAAATGTGGTTATTCTTAAAAGATTAAGTATGATTCTGAATCATTTGAAAAGTTTCAATGAATACCAGAACGAATAAGAAGAATCAATAAGGCAGAAAGATAAAAGGTTTCTCCAATCTGAGAAGAAGGGAGAGTACTTTTTGTATCATGTTTTATGATTACTTAGTGATTATGAATCTGTATCACAATTGATCCTCTATGGACACCTTAGTGCACTAGTATGGCTAAGAAAAGGATTCAGAAATTGTTGAAATGGTTTAATCAAAAGGTGAATCGTACTTTGTTCCGAAATCAAATCTTAGAGTCCTACTCCAAGATTGTGACTTGAGTGACATCATCTTAAGAATGTTTACATCACACTCATCAAATGTGGAGTAGAAAAGTTTATTACTTCTGCGCATTTGAAATTGGTAAGTTGTGATGTCTTGGATAAGATAAAGACCAACTAAGATCGATTGTGTAAAGTGTTTGTCTTGACAGGAACCTGCACTAACCCTTGAATATTTGTTTTGTCAAGGAATGTTTCTTGACTAGAGAATCTTATATGTCAAGAGGTCAGTGGGAGTCTTAAAGATCTTGGAAAAGATTTCAAGAACTTATTAAGAGTTAACCTATTGTTTTACACTAGCACACGACCTAAGGTTTATAACCTATCGTGTTGACATATTCCTGTTTATGTGTCATTCCAGTTAAGTCAGTTATGCATGTGATTTCTATGAGTTTTCACGAATAAAGGAAAAGCACCTTAATCAATGAAAGTTCGTTGATCTGTGTGGGTGAGTTGCTCAACTACTTGGAAGACATGGTAGGCGCTTGTGCTGCCAGATGGAAAGAATTATGATTAAACTAGTTCAGTCCATATGAGTTTGGATTTTTCACAAACATTGTCTTATGATTATGACAAATTCACATGGATAGGAACACATACACCATAAAATCTAAGTGGTAAGGTTTCTCTCCGCTTCGTGAAAATGATTGTAAGGAAATGCTTTCACTAGGAAGATTTTAAGGAGATAGCGATTGTGTAAATTGCATTCTCAAATTCAGTTATGATTACGGCATCCCTCTTTATAGTTCGAATTGTGAGAGTTGGCAATTAGTTTGAACAATTAAGACTTATGTTTGTAAGTTCTGAAAATGTTTAGACACACATATGAGCTATCTAAGGAAAGGTGTATGAGTTTGAGAAGCTTAGATAAAGGCTTATCATAGCATCTCGTATCAGAATTATAAACTTTCGTTAAGGAAATCAATAAGTATTGATTTCTAGAAGTCCAGCTGTTTTCTGAGTACATGTCAAAGCTAGTGGGAGCATAAGTGTTATGCTAGTAAAGTAATAATTATCATGTTAGTGGGAGCATGATTATTATGTTGCAAGTTAGAAATATTAATTATAGAAAAAAAAAGGTTTCACTTTGCAAAGTTGTAGGGGTTGAAAGGTTGTTTTGCTATAATTAAGCGAGAGAATATTATACTTCATTTCAAATCTAAAAGTTTAGATCGAGAAATTTTAATCAAATTTAGTCAAAAGGTATATATGGATGTTATGTTGAAAAGATTCAACATAAGGGAATCCTATATATGGCAATATTATGGCAAGAGACTGGTAAAGTATCATGTTTTCATTGCGTATCGTATCCCATACGCTTCGGGTATAGGAACGATTGCATATGCTGTAATATTCGACCGTTCTGATTTTCCAAATGCCTAGGGAATTAAGAGGGAAAAAGGACCAGAACCAAATATGACTGAAATTAATTAAACAACTGTCAAGAACATTCTAAGGTTCACCAAGGATTGGTCACTTGTGGGCAGTTGGAAGTATAGTAATGAATGGACCATATTGACATTATTATGAATAGATAGGACTCTATTTAGAATGGGTTGTCATATGGAAAATATGGAAATGTTTCCATATTGGGAGTTGGACGTTAAGAATTTGTGTCTAGATTAGAAACTTTTATGCAAGAAGGATGTTCAAAGGAATGTACTTTGAATGTGAGACTTCATATCTATGGAATTGCCTTGTAACAATCTCCAATATAGCACTTTGTAATATCATTGGCAAAGTCTTGGTGGCTTTGGTGCTGTGACATTACGAAAGGGTCATTGCATGAAATGTTAGAATCTAACATATTCTAGTAGTGGCAAGAATTTGGTATTCTTACACTTATGATAAGGATTACGAGCTGTGAAATGGGTATCGTTGGAAATGTGTTCAATTGATCTATTTCACAAAGTATGGACCATAGGTAAACATAGTGTGCATGCTTGGAGCATGGGACAACTATTGTTATAATTCAAGTAATAAGTTGATTATCCGAAACATTATACAATGAATAATGTGTAATCAATATGGTGACTAAATAAAAGGTGTTTTATTTATATTCACAAGTTTGAGGCCATATTAGATTCGATTATTCTTGTGTTCCACTTTGCATGTTTTGACTTCCCGAAAAATAAGATTATTCAAACCATCCACAGTCGATAAATACTTTGGAAGTAGGTATTGAAGCTAGACTGTCATGAATCCAACTGTAGATTGTCTAAAAGCGTTTTAGACATAGCAAAGGTCTGCTGCAGTGTTCATGAGTGCTCCTGAAATAAGATTTGAATATTGGATTAAACCCATGCTCACTTGGATCGCTTCATGGATTTTATCACGAGTGATTGGTGAGACGATAATATCTTATATTCTTGAAACCGAGACATGTGAGTTGTAATTTACAAGTCGGTTGCACATTGATAATATGTAAACGCACCGATAACTATTTGTTATAAAACATATTGTTGTGTGTGATTGGATGAGTAGGTACAAGTGAGCATTTGAGTCGAAGTTTATCCGTTCCTTTTACCCTAAGAGGGATAAAAAGCGATATCTGTAGGCCCCGTGATGATTTAGTGATGACACCCTAAGCGCTTGGCCAAGCCTAGACTAAGTTGATGTGTTCAATTGTAGTCTGTTATGAGTCGTCATAAATCGGAAATCGGGAAACAACACATGAACAGAAAGTATGATTAAAATCCCTGTCTCAGTTCATACGATATCTAGAATGGAGGAATATATATCATCCCTTATCTAAAGGACACGCTTCTGATAAGATCAGAGTTGACAGCGGCTTTTGAAAGCTACGATTGCTGATCAGGTTCTGAAGTCGTACTTACAAAATAGTTATTAGACTTATCCAAGTGGGAGAACATGGGATTAGGTGTCTAAGCCCATAACTATTTTGGTATGTACTTGACCCGATTATGAGCATGGTCCTTTTGGGTTGCCTTCACCATAGAAACTGATAGGATGAATTAAGGAGAAAGAGGATTAATTATGATTTATTAATATATTATGTGAATAATATATTAAAAGAGAAATCATATTGTTTAATTAGTATGGATCAAGAATTAATTTAGAATTAATTTTGTGGTCAAAAGAGATTCATTAAATAAAGGGGACTGATACTGTAATTATAAGATAGTTACAAAGTTGGGTTTAGGATCCATAAGGATGTAATGGATGAATTCTATATGAGAGTCCATATAGAAATCGTCCAAGGGCCTTCTAGAAGGATCCATTGGGATGCTTAAGGACTAAGCAAATGGATTAGGGTTTCCTAGTTGATAACCCTAGAAGCCTAACTATAAAAGGAACCCTCTAGGCCACCAAATTCGTGCCTAACACTTCTAAGAGAACCCTGGACGAATTTTGTGCCTCCTCCTCCCTCTCCTAAGTCATCTTGTTGCTAGTGGTGTTTGTGACTCCATTAGAGGTGCAACATTTGAGGCACTAAACTTTCAAAGGTCAAGGATATTCAAGGAGAGCTTGTTATTACTACATAACAAGAAAGGTAAGATCTAAACCCTAGTTTATATGTCAATTTGACTTTTGTATGCTAGTTCTTAAGATCATTGCTTTGGTATTCAATGTTATTGTGTTCATAGTAGAAAACCTAGATCGAAGCAATTAGGGTTGCATGTACACCATAGGAATGATGTAATGCTCATAACCCAACACATCCCTCTTCATACAGGGCCACCAGTGATTTCTCTTCAGATCCAAATACATCTTAGTGGCTCCTGGATGGATCGAGAATCTCAATCTATTTGCCTTCTCCATCAGTATGCGCCGAGCTCCACCTGTATAAGCTACCCAAATCCGCCTACGGAAAGTCATAAGCCCCCGAATATCCGTCTCAAACTCGGAAACCTGTCTCACCACTCGCTGCCTCTAGAGGTTCTCTGTCCTCACAGCCTCCACCCGAGCCTCTCGGATCGTATCTAGGACTGGAGTCATCACCGTCATCCTCATACACACGTCTCGAATCAAAGCACTCTCTGCTCTATAGCTCAAGGCATCGGCTACCACATTAGTCTTGCCTGGGTGATATAAGATCTCACAGTTGTAGTCTTTCACTACATCCAATCACCACCTCTGTCTCATATTTAGGTTGGGCTGATCCATGAGGTACTCCAGGCACTTATGGTCCGTGTATATGGTGCACCAGACTCCATACAAATAGTGGCGCCAGATCTTGGGGGCGAACACCACCACACCCATCTCCAAATCGTGGGTGAGATAACTCGTCTCATGAGGCTTCAACTACCTCGATGCATATGCTATCATATAGCCCCCTCTGCATCAACACCGCACCCAACCCTGATATAAATGCATCACAGTAGACTTCAAAGTCCTCCACTCCCTCGGGAAGGGCTAACACTGGAGCTTCACACAATCTCTGGCGAAGAGTCTCGAATGAGGCCTCGTGCTCGGGCCCCCAGGAAAAAGTAACACCCTTTCGGGTCAATCTGCTAATAGGAACAACAATCTTGGAGATATCTCTGATAAATCTCCGATAGTAGCCGGCCAAACCCAGAAAACTCCTGATCTCGGACGGGGATCTCGGCACCTCCCATCTCATAACTGCCTCAATCTTGGCCGGGTCGACCAATATCCCATTCTGATTAACGAGATGTCCCAAGAACTGGACCTCTCGTAACCATAAATCACACTTGGAGAATTTGGCATAAAGCCTCTCAGCCCTCAATACTCCAAGAATCTCCCGAAGATGCTCCTCGTGCTGCTCTCTGGACCTCGAGTACACCAGAATATCATCGATGAACACGATCACCGATCGATTCAACATGGGCCTGCACACCCGATTCATGAGATCCATGAACGCTGTCGGTGCGTTGGTGAGCCCGAAAGGCATCACCACAAACTCGTAATGCCCATAACGAGTTCCGAAGGCCATCTTCTGGATATCCTCCTCACAAACTCTCATCTGATGATATCCAGATCTTAAATCAATATTGGAAAACCAAGATGCCCCCTGTAACTGATCGAGTAAATCGTCGATCCTCGGTAGTGGATAACGGTTCTTGACCGTCAGCTTGTTCAACTCCTTGTAATCGATGCACATCCGGTGTGAACCATCCTTTTTCTTGACAAAAAGGATCGGTGCTCCCCACGGTGAGCTACTCGGTCTGATGAAACCCTTCCCCAGCAGCTCCTGGAGCTGTGAGGATAACTCCTACATCTCTGGCGGCACAAGGCGATAAGGTGCCTTGGCAATAGGCGTCGCTCCCGGAACCAAATCGATCCGGAACTCCACCTGCCTCTCGGGAGGCACACCCGACAACTCCTCAGGAAAAACATCCGGGAACTCGCACACTATCGGAACCTCGGCAATAGAACTTGGCCTCTCTGTAGCAACCCGCGTATCCATCATGTACGCCAGAAAGCCCCTACAACCCTGCTGTAGAATCTGTCTCGCCCTGGCAGCAGAGCAGAAAGCTGATCCAGATCTGGTATCCTCGCCATACACCGTAAGTACTCCCCCACTAGGGTCTCGTATGGTCACCATCCGACGCTCATAATCGATCACAACTCCAAACCGACTCAACCAATCCATGCCCACTATGATACAGACATCACCCATCGTAATCGGTACCTGGTCTATCGGGAACTCAACACCAAAAATGTCTAGTACACTTCCTCAGAATACATCAGCAGCGAAAACCGCATGCTCTTCGGCTATAGAAACCCTCAGAGGTCGACTCAACGCCTCACGTCAGATACTGATGTGACGACTAAAAGCTAAAGACATGAAGGATCGACTCGCACCCGAGTCAAATAACACCAAAGCAGGTACAGAACTCACAAGAAAAGTACCTATATACAGCACATAATAAGCACATCAAATCTCAAACTAATATAAATTAGGAAATACGTATCATCCACGACATCAGGTGCTGCGCGGACCTTCTCCGATGTCAGCTGAAAAGCTCTCCCACGAGCCCTCGGAGCCTTGGCCTTCACTGACCGACTATCAGTAGCACGCTAAACAACAGGAGTGGAACCCTGGGCTGATCCCTAGATGAGCTGAGGGCACTCGACCTTCCGGTGGCCGGTCTGGTTGCAGTGAAAGAAAACTGCAAACCCCTTGGGGCAATCCTTCGCCATGTGGCCCTCTTTGCCACATTTGTAGCAAATCTCTGCCCGACATGATCCCTCGTGACTCTTGCGGCACTTGCCACAAGTGCGGCCCTTCTGGCCCCCAGCTCTCGCATCAGCGGGCTTCGCCCGCTTCATCGCTAGCTGCGACTATATCAGTCTCATGTCTCTACCCCGGGACTCCTCCTCCTCGCTGGTCTGCAACTCTAACTCAATCTCCCTCCTCCTGGCATTGGTCTGAAGCTCAGCCAATGTCTGGTATGACGAGTATGCTCAGATATCGGCTCACACATGCCTGCTCAGTACACATGTGCTCAGGGCAAAACAACGCCCTCTCATGGAACATCCTCGAGATCTCAGTCACAATTTCTGTCTTCTTCTTGAGAGACAGAAACTCCTGGGCTAACCGTTCCCTCTCCAACTGGGGAACATACTCGTCTCGAAACAACTGTGTAAATCTCTCCCATGTCTCCGCAGCATGATTTGCAGGAGTAAAGCTGGCAGTCACAAACTTCCACCAGTTCTTCGCTCCCAAGCAAAGTTGGTTCAGTGCAAACCGAACTCTCAAATGATCGGGGCATGAACACGTGTAAAAGCATCCCTCGATGTCAGAGATCCATCTCATGGCAACAATCTGATCCTACGTCCCATCTAACTCTGCTGTCTTCGTGTTTTTGAACTCCCGGAACAACAACGAGTCACCTCCCTCTGGCCTAGCAGCGGCTACAGCTGCGGTGGCTACAGCAGCATCATCCTCAGTAACAACAGCATAACTCTCATCAAATGTATCAATCAGTGTGGTCTTAATAGACCCAAACATCTCCAGTATCGCCTCTTAGATAGTTGCGGCCACCTCCTCATGAATGATCCGGTGGATCTCCTCGTCACTGGCACTACCGCCCTCGGGGTTGTGGCGCGTATCCACCATGATCATCAGAGACTCGCTTGATCGTACTCACACTCGATTTCCCACCCCTACATGCTCCTTAGTACCCTATGGATTCTTACTTGGGTTGCATACAGATCCGGTGTTTTCAGTAGTACGGGCTCAATACTACCTTCCACACTAACCTATAGTCACCCCAAGTCCTCCTCCTAGGATTCCAATTCATAAGTACTCTATCTCTCACGAATATCAGACTACTCTCTCAGTAGACTCTTCATATACTCATCTAGATATACCTCCTAGATTATCCCTCGACTCAGAACTCTTTCTAAGTGATTCCTGCTAGATACTCCTACTGGTCATATACTCAAGGCAAATAACAGATATCAGCAACTCCTAGGCTAAGGCATCACAAATCAGGCAACTCTAGCCCTAAATATGAATTACCTAGCCTATCCTCTAGCATGCATCCCTAACATCTCATAAATATCTTGTAGAAAGGATCGATTAACTAACAAACGAATACCTAAGCTATATAGAACCATTCACCGGTAACAATGCCAAAAAACTTTATGTGTGATTTATAACCAATTTTATATTTATAAAAGGTATACAAGATGTAACACCGTAAAATTTCAAACAAATTTTTCATTTTAAAAATCACATAATTCTCATAAACATATTTCACAAATCTCCAAAATGACAATTTATCAAAAACACATGTTCATAAAATTGTTTAAACACAATCCAGGATCCTCAAAACATAACTCCGCCTCGTGTGTACAATCAAGCCGACGCCTTCCCGTGATCCTGAGAAGTACCTGAAACACATAACACATAACACGGTAAGCACAAAGCTTAGTGAGTTCCCCAAAATACCACACATAACTCATTAGCCTCTCATGGCTATATCTCAAATAAGACCCTCCGGTCAATGTGTCTTAGTGGAACCCTCCGGTCCCACAACTCGGGTGGACCCTCCGATCTTAACTCAATAAAGCTCAGAATAATACACTACATAAATCACAAAGACATAATGCAGGAATTTAAAAACTCAATATAAACACACAAGACCCTCCGGTCACACAAAATCACCACTCAAGGTAAGTATAGTGAGAAGACTCACCTCGGAAGCAAGTAAATAAACCTCATACATGAATCACCGATCTAGCCTCCGCCTAACACATATGATAATTATCTCTAATTAACACTCCAATCACAACTCTAAATAAACCAAAGGCTATTCTCTCTCTCTAACTATTGGAATGGGTAAAAGACCATTCTACCCCTTCATGATCTCAATAATCCCTGTCTTGACCAAACGCTAAAGTCAACTGAAGTCAACACTCGAGTCAACAGTCTATGTTGACCCGACTCGTCGAGTGCATCTATGTGACTAGTCGAGTTCCCTTTCTCCTTCAAAAAAGTCGCAAAAACCTAAATTAACGCGTCGACTTGTCCCATCTACTCGCCGAGTTACTCCTGCCCAGACTCGTCAGGGAAAACCCTAGCCGACTCGTAGAGTTGGCTCATCAACTCGGCGAGTCCCTCAAGTCTCTTTTCTCATTCAGACATTTTAAGGTAGATTTACAACCCCAAACTCTAGATCTAGCCTCCAAAGGCTGAAATACCAGGTAAAGCTCCAATCTTTACGTCTATGCATGACACTTAGGGCTTGAAATGCCAAAATAAGTCCCATTTAGGGTCTTAAGCATAAAAGCTCCTCTATGGATGGATAAAGCTGGGGCCTTTGGACTCTATGGACCTCACAAGATCCAGATCTAAAGTCTCAATCTCCTGGCGAGTTCAACACACTCAAAGTCTCAAGGAAATATGGAAAAAGCCCTAAAATTCCATGAAAACGAGATCTAATCACAAAAATGAGCAAGGTGAAGACTTTTTACCTTCCACAAAAGCTATAGATGAAAACAAAGAAAATTGGAAATGGTTTTTAGAAAACCTTAGAGATGACCTTGAACTAGATTATAGTTTTGTTATAACTTCCTAATTTTAAATATTGTACTTGGTGGTTTCATTTTCTCTAACATGTTACCATTGCTGTATAGGGGCTATTAGAGGCTATTAAAGAGGTACTGCCTACTACTGAACATAGGCAGTGTGCAAGGCATATTGTTGCCAACATTAGGAAAAGATTCAGTGGTGTACAATATGAGACCATGTTTTGGAATGCAAGCAAGGATCCCGCTGAGCTATTATTCAATGCTGCCATGAAGGAGGTTGAAGTGCTTAACCCTGCAACCTTTGCTTATCTTATGGAAATAACCCCCAAATTTTGGAGTAGAGCATTCTTTCAAGAGGAAAGGATGTGTGATTCAGTGGAGAATGGATTGTCTGAGAGCTTCAACAGTGTCATCAAGGATGCAAGGAAAAAGCCAATCATCATTATGTTAGAGGAGATTATATTGTTTGTTATGGAGAGGATATATAATTTAAAGATCAAAGGTAGTTCATGGCCTGATTACCAGCCTTGCCTAGCAATTACACTCCTACTGAATCGATTAAAAAAATCTCAAAGGTACTTTCTAATCTTTACACTCCTAATTGTATTTAGGTACTTACTTTTGTTATGTCTGCAATAGATACTGGCAGGTTTTACCAAGTGGTCTAAACCAATTTGAAACAAGAAACATGGCTGAGTCCTATGCTGTTAACATGGACAAGAAGACTTGTACTTGTAGAGTGTGGCAACTTAATAGGTATGGATGCGTGCATTCACTTGCAACTTTATCCTTTCTGAATAGAGATGTTGGCACTTACGTGCATACAATGTTCTATGGTGTTGTGTACAAGAACACTTACAAGTACCTAATTCATGGGATGAATGGTAGCAATATGTGGCCACCTACTGACTTCATACCATCTCTTCTACCAATGCAGAGAAGAATTCCAGGTAGACCAAAGGTTAAAGGAATAATAGATGCATCTGAAAAGCTCCCAAGACACACTATGTCTAAGGCAGGGAAAAAAGTATCATGAAGTGTGTGTAAACAAGTGGGGCATAACAAGGTCAGATGTCCTCAAGATGAAAGACCTCAAGTGAAAAAACCTCAAGTTGGAAGGAGGGCAAAACTCAATGTGAAACAAAGGAAAACAACTACCAATGAAAATGGTGAAGGAGCACAAGGTGTTGGTGCAGGAAGCAGTGGATCAAAATCAGTGCCTGAAGGAAAAAATGGAGACAACACAGTGGGTAAGTGTAAAAGAAAGAGATCAAAGAGAATCATCAAGATGAAACTTGCTAAGAGGGTTAAGGGCAAAGATGGGAAAGGATATACTAGTGCAAACCCATTGGACCTTAATGATTAGGATTTGTTTTCCTTGAACTTGTTATGTTTGAACTTGGTTGTGTTTGTTTGAACATGGTTGTTGTGTTTGGAATTGGGTTGTACTAGGTTGATAAGTTTGGATTTGTACTAACTTTGTTTCTTTGAGAAACATATGTACTTGTTTATTTGGTTGTCACTAATTTGTACTACTTATGTTAATGAGAAACTTAGTTTGTTTAAGAAAGATATGTACTTGTTTTATTGATCGTGCATGGGGCATGTTACCCAAGGGAACACGGGGTCAATAGTTCTAGGAATCAATGTTAACTTGGTTAGGTTACAAGGGAACATGTGGTCCTTGTAACATCAGTTAACACATGTGGTCCAATAATTTGCTTGTGATCCTTGAATAAGATGTAGGGTCCTTGTAACGATTAAGACATTAAGTTTAATGTAATACAATAACCAAATTAAAACAAAGTACATTACAAGTTGTTCATACAAACCAAAACAAAGTACATTAAAAGTTAAACATACAAAGCAAAACAAAGTGATACAACAACCATTCATGTTAAAAATACAAACCAAAACAAAGTACATTACAAGTTGTTCATAATTTAACCCAAATGACCTTGATTTCAACTTGTACATGATTAAACACAAAAAAAATACCCAACTACATATTAGGTACACATTCAACTTAAAGACCTCTTATTGAAACTTTTTGTTCGACCTAAACAACCCAATTATGATCACACCTTCATTGTTGCACTGCATTTCATCAACCCAAGCTATAAAACCTGAAAGAGAATCCTGATTCCAATTATTTGCATGAAATAGTACATGTTAAGAAAACTAGGGTTAACATTAGAAAATGAACAAATGGTAAATTACCTTTTTGGGACATGCATAAAAGGGCCTTCCTGGGTTATTGGTAGTACGTTATGTTAATATTATAGCCTCAAATCCACATCCGCATTCCATGTTTTTCATTATGTAGTTTCACAGTGGAGCCTATTTGAAGAAGAAAACAATGTGATAGAATGAAATAAGTAGGTATAGAAGAATGATTGCTAGTACATGTAAAAGACTAAATTACCCCCACTGTGCAAGTCACATGGGGTCACTAACATCCCCACTTTTTCCTTCTAACATCCCTATTTTTTCCTTCTTCCCATTTCTATTGCACTTTCAACAAAATTTTTTATGGATAACAATTAGTACATAGGATCATAAGCAATGAAAAAAAACATCACCCAAGCTTACAAAATGTATGTCATTTAAACATGTCTTTCATTCATCATTGGAGTTTACTTACAAAATACATGTCCTTTAGACAAGTCTTTTACATATATCGCCCAAAAAACAAATATAAAAATAAAAAAAGAGAAAATCTACATACTAATATGCTTCGTAACCACCATTGCTTCAAATCCATCCATCACCCAAGCTTAACAACGAAATGCACAACCACCAGCAACAAGAGAATCCCCACCATCATGCCACCCATCGCAACACCAACGACTTTAAATTTTTGATCATGGTCATCCAGCTTGTATTGGAGACTGATGTGGTCGATCCTGCACGCGGTATAGTCTTGTCCGAGCTGCTCCTTCAACCGTTGCATTTCAGATTGGTTTTCTGCAATCTTCTGACCAAATTCACAAAAGATTGAGTGGAGCACATTGTAGTTGATGTCTTCAACAAAATTTAAAGAGTCTGGTGAAGGTGGTGGAGCCGACATTGTTGCTTTTTAAGGGTTCTTGTCGATTAGTCTTTGGAAAAATATGATAAACAAGTTTCAGGGTTGTTTTACTTCAAACCCCACATGGGTGTGTCCCCTTTTGATTCGATACCTAAGCCTGGAACTCAATCGACAGTGTAAGGTTCAGTGGGGTGTTGGTAGGAATTAAAGGCAGTAATTACTTTATGTTTGTGTGTCATCAAGTCAACTCAGTATTGACTCAACGGGTTCAATTACCTGCTTACTTGGCAAGTGACGAGGCAGGATAACCTGCTAAAATGGGTAACATGACTTTTCGAATCGGTAAAACACAAGTACAAGCCCTTAAAATGCAAAAAATAGTCACAAGTGACCATTTAAACCATTATACGTAAGTTTGTAGGGTTATAGTGACAATAACCTACCGCTCCCACACACACACACACACACACACACACATATTATATATATATATATATATATATATATATATATATATATATATATATATATATATATATATATATATATATATATAACCTTAAATTTGTCAGCTTAAATGTGTCACATATAACATGATAGCGCCTGTGTAAATGCAGCTTGCATCTATTCCGCAAGTAATCTAGCACCACGCATAGCGTGTACGCCTAGGAACATGTTACGCATAATCTTTACTCCTGGACTTGATTTTTCTTCAACGATTATAGTCCAGTAATCCATCAATCAACACCTCTTTATGCAACTACGTGTATAATCCGAAAAATATAAATTTAAAACTTTATAAGTACCTTTTATCTTAGTTTGCATCATAACTGAACATAAACATAGTCGATATCACAAAAAATAAATGTGTAAAATAGGCGATATTAGTGGCATATTCACAGATCATCGTATTCTGCTAGAAGGGAAGCTGATACAAATCATACATCGTTTGTCAATGTGACCTATGTCCATGGGCAGGAGGGGGTATTATTATTCAAGAGTTATCAAACATAGATTACAAGTACAATTCAACAGATATTTAGCATACTAATTAGAATTAAAGACACAAAAGGTGACTAGCTGACATGCTTATTTATAAACTATGGATTAGATCTAGTACCCTAATAAGCCAAGCCTATAAGTCCATAGGTGAATGAAAGGTGCCAACCAATCATATGTTTCCATCCAGATGATTGTAGAACCTTCATCCTTGGGATATGTTCATGGCCACCAGCCATGCACATGAGACACCAAACCATACTAGAAATGTTGTATTAAAGTGTCTAAGTTCATAAATAAATTGGTATATTCTTGTAATTGAAAGCAAAGTCCCTTTTAGGTTGCCCTCATAACTAGAACTTGATTAGAACTACATTTTGTAGAAAGAAGATGGTTTATTAGATTATTATATGATTAATAAACTAATTGGAAGTTATGAGGAAATGATTTGTTAATATATTATATGACTGATATATTAATTGGAAATAGACAGTTGATTTGTTAATTTATTATATGATTAATAAATTAAAATGAGACAAATTGTTAAAAATTTTGATTTGTTAATTTATATGATTAATGAATTAATATGACATAAATTAGAATTGATTAATTATTAACCATAACTAATCTGGAATTAATTTTGGATTAGTTGGAGTTAATTAAAGGTGCAAGGGGTGAATTCTAATTGTTCATAGTTGAGGTAATGAAAGGCAATTCTAAAGGGTTCCATAGGGTGAACGATTTTATGAGGTGGGGGGTTAGGGTTTCTAGAAGCCTCCTGGAACTGATAAGGATAACTGCCTTGAATATATAAAATCTGAATATTTTATTATTCAAATCAGGGTTTATCCTTATGATACCTAGCAATGAAAGGCAATTCTAAAGGGTTCCACAGGGTGAACGGTTTTGGGGGGGGGGGGGGGGTTAGGGTTTCTAGAAGCCTCCTAGAACTAATAAGGATAACTGCCTTGAATTTATAAAATCTGAATATTTTATTATTCAAATCACGGTTTATCCTTATGATCCCTAGGTATAAAAAATCTTCCCTTGGGACCTTATATTCATGATTCTCACTTTTCTAAAGGTGGTGACCAAAAATGTACCTCTTCTCCTATCTCCTCATTTGTCTTCTAGTTATAGGGTTTGGGTGTGAGCCATTAAAGGCATTAACCTTTGGGTGTTAGCTTTCCAAGCTCTTCAAAGGAATAATTAAAGTAACTTGTTTGCTACAACAAGTTTGAGGTATGTAAGCTTGATTTCTAAAATATGAAATTGCTAGGGTTTATGTTAGTTTTTTTATTAAATGTATGTTTCCTTCAAAGTGAAATACATAGATTCTTTTAGGTTGCATGTGCCCTTTTCTTAATTGTTAAGTGATTTTCCGCATTGAGCATTTTGTTGTAAGCTATAAAACCTATCAGTGGTATCAAAGCCAGGTTGGTGTGTCTAACATTGAAAGCACATTAGTTGAATCAATTTGTTTCTGTTAAACTGTAATCACGATGAGACAGAGGCTCTATCACGAGGTGAACTCAATACATATCCTAATATGATTTATGTGGTTGTTATTTGGTAATTATCTGTTTTGATTTCTACCAAAATCCAATTTTTTCTTATCTTAGATGATTAAATAAAAATCCTAAATATTATGAGATAATCTTAGATAAGATAATGATTAATAATGAGATTAATTAATATTATCCTTATAGATCTAATACTTAATTTAATTAAATGATTAATTAAAGGATAAATATTAAATGCATAAATGGTTTCAATGGTTAATGAATTAATTGTTTAAATAATTAATTTTAAATGTTTAATAAAATAATCGATTAATTTTGATAAATAATTTGAAACATTTTATTTTGAAATGGTTTAAAATACACCCCTATATATATATATATATATATATATATATATATATATATATATATATATATATATATATATATATATATATGTGTGTGTGTGTGTGTGTGTGTCTATGTGTGTGTGTATTATAAGATTAATTACTATATCTATATGAAATGTCAATCAAACAAATAGTAGGTATTATTCACGAAACCATGCTATAAAGAGGGTATTAAGAAACGACCTATAAAATGACTGTTGAATGTGTGTCTTTTTCAACCACCGCTCTCATGTGTGGTGGAGCGACGTTAGCTGAACGGGGTTGATATGACATAATTGATATTCAAACTATAATCTATAAAGTACTAGAACATTCTCTAGTTACTTTAGGAAAAATATGAAAAGTATGTGAATCCATGAAAACGCACATTGTTTCTTTATGAGTTGTCAGTGGTTGTCGAGCGAGTTTGGATGGTTATTCACATCTCGTTTGTTATCCACGACATTCCAGTCACAAAAGTGAGACCATAATCCAAGATTAAACATGCCATTGATAAGATTCAATGAATCTTAAAAAGATCTAGGAGTTTCTTAAGATTGAAATTGGTAAAAGCCTTACCTAGCTAAAATAGATTCGATTTTGATTACAACATCCCTCTTTAAAGTTCGAATCGAAAATATTGATCATAGCCTTAACTTAAATTTGGGTTAATAATTAAGGATTAAAATCAACTACCTTGAATTTTCTTTTCACACTTAAAGATGTCTTATAAAGATAGACCTGGTCTTCCTCGTTCTTCTGGAGATGGTATTCCACTTTCAAGTTAAGGTGAAAATGTCTTCCCTTCCTTAGGAAATGGTGGAACTGGACATCGTCTCTCTTCAACCCTTCCACCACCTCCTCCCGTGACTCTTCCAACATCACGTTTTCCTCAAGTTGAAAGATGTACAACTACTCAAGTGCAACATCACCAGATTTACGACCATTTTACGACTTTTTATTTATGCTTGTTTTAAATCAGATTGATCTTTATAAATGCAAAATTTGTCCCTTTAAAAGTATTTCCGAAGAAAATGTTTTTCATTGATTATTAAAACTTAGGATTTCATAATCTGATACAGAAACATAAGCATAAACAGAGCTTACATCAATAATCTAGTAGCCTACGAGCTCCTCTAAATCTATCAATAGAATATTACATTATCTGTCAGTACCTTCATATATCACTACCTATGATACAAAGAAACTGAGTGGTCAGGTTGGGAAACCTGGTGAGCACATAGGGTTTCAACCCACAATATTATATTCTTATAATTATATAATCTTCAACATTTAAGTATCCTAGTTACCCCAATCCCGCTATTATCTCTTCCTAATCCTAGAATAATGATCTCTAAAGGATCCTTGACATTAGTCATTTATATTTTCCTAAATGACTAGGCACGACAATATGATAATACTTTGGACATAGTACGACAGTACATATAGTACTTTTAGTTAAGCACGAAAGTATAATAATATTATGGACATAGCACGACAGTACAAAGAGTAATTTTGGGTAAGAACGGTAGTATAATAATACTTTGGACATTGCACAACAGTACGGTAGTACTCTAGGTAAGCACGACAGTATAATAGTACTTTGGATATGCAAAACAAGTCATGACTTATTATTTCGCACAACTCTCACTTAACCTATCACAACCACTAACTCACACGACCCTATCACAACCTCTCATTCATTTTTACGCATAGCCCTTTACTATCCAATCATATTATTAAGTATAATATACGATTAAATCAAGTAACAATCATATCATATTGTACAAATAAATTAAACACAAAAAAAATGCATATAGCAATTAAGCATTTAGAATACTTGTATCTATGTGTAAGTTGAAAGTAACTATGCACTTACCTGACTTAGGTGAACGACTGGTGCTTTTCCTTGATTATTTATTTCTTATTCTAACGTGACCTAATATAATCATTACTAAGTCTTAGTTTAATTATTCCCTGACGATAATGGTAGTCTAGATTCCTCACTTATCCCAATGAATACCGGGAGTTCTATCAAATAAGGATCAACTGGGAGGTAGGATCATTACGACATATAGTCTTTCTGAAATCCAACAACCAAGCAAATGTGACCCTTCTAGACACCTCTCCTGTAAGTAGATCAATCCGTATAACGACATGGAATTACTGATAAATCTTATTTATAGATTCATAACAACGACTATGACTATACATATAAATTAGACTAAAATAAGGATGAGTGTAATTTAACTTACATATATTTTCTATACAAAAGTATAAAAATTACGCTGGCAGAGTTTCTACTTGCTAGCTACTACTACTTAGGGATCGTAGGGCTTCTCCGAAGACTAAAACTAAGGTTTTTTGGGCTAAGGGACAAGCGATTCGAGAGGGAATGATGGGAGAAGTGTAAGGAAAGAATAAACTCTTGGCACCTATTTATAGGCATATTTTGTCACATGCACGTCATGCAAGGTATGGTGCCCGCCACGCACATCAGCCATGCAGGCTCCTACTATCTTCTGTCACGTGTCTTTGCCTGATTTATCCACCCATGCTTCTTCTAGAAGCTGCCACGTGTAACCACGTGTCACAAACTTGTGGAGCCACATCGTCGCGTCTCTTGGAGTAGAGGGTGGTCGTTTTGCCACGTGGCGCACTCCGGTGCTGCCACGTCATCATCACATGTATTTTCCTGAAATCTTCGGATGGCCATAACTTTCGCAGAAGAGCTCCGTTTTCAACGTTCTTTATATCCCCATAATCCCCTTGACGAGCTCTACAACTTCATTAAGGCCTCAACATCTAATTCTATTTCTAACAAAAATTCATATTTTGACTGCTAAAGTCTACGCAAAATTCATAACTTTTCATACGAACTCCGTTCTCAACTGTCTTTTTGTCGACGGGTTCATATTCACGAGATCTTCAATTCTCGTTTATATTGTTTCGGATACCTATCAACCTATTTGAATTTTGATTTTTGTACCCGTACTACATCTCTGAAACTTCCAAAAATCATAACCTCCTCTTACGAAATCAGATTTGGGCGCTCTTTATAGGAACGGTTAACAACTACTACGACTTTCGTTTAGATCACTTTGGCTAAAAATTAGTTTATAAAAAATTCAATTTTTACGATACGCAGTGCCGTGTTGGTTTAATCGCGAAACTTCAAAGAAGCATAACTTCTTCATACGAAGTCGGATTTCATTGTTCTTTATATGTACGAAATCCTTACCACATATACTGTAAGTTTATTCTAAATATTCTTCTATCAAAAATCCATTTTTAACGCTTAATATATCTTAATTGACTAGCCTGAGGGTGTTGTAATTATCTCCCCTTTATGATGATTACGTCTCAAAATCATCTACTAAATAGGGCTTGTATAATGGCTCCGCACGTTACCTTTCTGTAACATCCCGACAATGAGGTATTTCTACATTTAACCCTAGTATGAAGAAATATTGCATTTTGACCCTTGGAATGAGTTTTATTTGCAAATTGGTCCCATAGTGTCATGGCAAGGCTTAGTACGATGGGCGTACGATGAGCGTACATGTGCGGGCATTAGTACGTTGGGCATACATGCACGTGCATTAGTACACTGGACGTACACCGCGTACGCTGGGTGTACGTGAAGGATCCTCACACCCTAAATTTTAGGGTTTGGTCCATATATAAACATCATTAACTTCTCATTTCTCATTTCCTCTTCAGCCTCCACTTGCCATTTCGTCCGTCTAGAACCCTAATCCATCTTGAGAGTGTTCTTGAGTTTTGTGGGTACTTTTGGTGATTAAGATGGAAAGAGAAGAAGAGCGGGCCACCTTGTAATAGTGACACGCCTTAGACCCAAAATCTCATCACCATTTGGCATCATTTTAAGGTAAAAAGCTCTCATCTTGATGCATATTGCTCTTAGTTCTTGTTATGGTTAAGTTTCATGCATTTTGATCCCTTTTTCTTGGTCTACTCTAGACTTCATGAGCTGTCCTTTCACCATTTGGCATCATGTTATGGTCTACTCTAGACTTCATGAGCTGTCCTTTCATAGGTGTTGGGGTAGCTTGAGTCATAAAAATAGGTTCTTGGTCGTTAATATCCTTTCATGCAAGAGCTAGGAAGTCTTAATGGGTTAAAGAGTTACGGTTTTTGGTGTTGGAATCCTTATAGCCATTCTAAGTCATAAAGTGGGAAACTTTATGACTTAGAACATCATTTTGGGCTTCGATCTGGGTTGTGGACGGAAAGGCTTAACGTATTAAGCTCTTGTTGGAATTTTGGGACTGGGCAGCGTACGTTGGGCACACCTGGAGGTACGTTGCACGCCCTGCTTTTGGTCAACATCAGAGTACGAGGGGCGTACTCTCTTGGTACGTAGGGCGTACTCTGCTGGGAAGTAATATTGACTTTTGGGCCCTGACCGTTGACTTTGATCAGGGTTGACCAAGTTTGACTTAAGGGTATTTTGGGTATTTTAAGCTATAGTTAAGCCTTGGTATCTATTTGTTGAGTAGGTGACCTGTAGTGCCGGTATTCGGAGCATGGTGTTGTTCAACTATTCGTCAGTCTGAGAGGTGAGTTTCACCTTACTGTACCGTGGGTCGAAGGCACCAATGCTGGCCAAATAGATTATCTATCCTAGTTAGGATATTATTATGCTAGTTTGTGGTTGATTAGTAGATCTGCATGATTATGTGTATTTACTGGTTTTGTGTTTATGTTTATCTGTTACATATGTCGACATATTGTGTTGGGTTGAGGTTGTACTGCTTTGTGTTGTAGCCAACAAACCATGGAGCATTCCAGATATGAGATGAGCACTCGATTGGCATGCCAAACTAATACTGAGGGCTCGGGAGAAATCCAGATATGTGCTGAGGGCCTGATTGGCATGCCAGACTGATACTGTGGGCTCGGGGGTAATCCAGTCTTTCTAGTTGTGGACCCAGTATTAAACAATGAAGGATGCGATGTGTACGATCAGCCGGAGCAAGAAAGTATACCCTAAATTACCCACACTGTTATTTGATATTGTGTTTATGTTAGAACAACATGCTAATGATAGGCTAGGGATCTTCAAGAATTGCATGATAGAATTGTCTGATAACATAGGATTTCTTTCTTGTATAGAATGGACATCATTACTGTAGTTGCATAGTGTATGCATCATCGTTGTACATAACGAAAATTCTATAGCCTGAGAATGTTTGGTTTAGCCTTATTTCATGTTCTTGTTTGATGAAGGGCTTAGGGTAGAATTAGGTATTCAACTGTCTATAGGATCCAGTGTTATGTACGATTAGGAAACACGAGTGATGCATGGTCGGTGGAAGTTTCAAGGATAGGTTATGTGAGAGTAGCCGACCAGTTGAGAAATGTCTAACCTTACTCTAGGGAGTGATAATAGGATGTATGCGTATTCTAGTGTGTGTTGTTAGGTTTGTTGTGATGATCTTCTGAGACAAATACAGGTAGGTGTGGAAGGTAGTATGGCCCGTACTACTAGAAGCACAAAACCCGTACGCGTAGCAGGGAAGTTACAACCCCTAGGGTTTTGTCATTTGGAATAGCTCATATGGTATGTAATGCGCCTCGTCTGATATATTTTCTGGTTTATTTTTAGTATGGTGGTTACGAGGAGATTCGAGTCAGTAGCTGGATTGAGTGGCCAGGATAGGCCGTGGTTGACTGAGGAGGAGATTAGGGCGTTGATTTCTGCTTAGGTTGTGACTGTTGTCCGGGGATAGATACCGAACCTGTTTGGCTCTATCAAGCTCGCCATGATGGACTACTTTGACGATCGTTACGCTGCACTTACTGAGGCTACTGTTTCTGCAGCTACCACGACTGTTGCAGCCGCTGGGGTTCATGGAGAGCGAGCCTTCCAGTATTGGGACTTCCCTAATACGAAGCCCTGGGTGTTTGATGGGGTTCGGGATCCGATCATTGCTATGAGGTGGTTGTCCGATGTTGAGGGATGTTTCTTTACTTGCTCCTACCCAGCTGACAAGAAGGTCAAGTGCGCCCTGAACCTTCTCAGTTTGAGGGCGAAGGATTGGTTGAGGTTGGTTACTAGCTCCTATACTCCAGAGTAGAGGGCTTCTGTTTCGTGGGAGCAGTTCTTGTAGAAGTTCCGAACGGGATATGTCCCATTGGTTGAGAGGGAGAGATTGAACCAGGAGTATTTGGACTTGAGGTAGGGGACCGAGTCGGTGACGGAGATCACCAATATGTTTAATAAGAGAGCACTGTTTTGCCCAGAGTTAGCTGCTTCTGAGCAAGCTCAGATGACCCGGTACTTGACCATGCTCAAGACGGACATTCGCTAGTTTGTATCTACTCAGCGCTATGGTACACTTGTGGAGTTATAGGAGGCCGCTAGGCGGTAGGAGATTGAGTTGGATCTCCAGATGAGGGAGCGGTGGCAGGCTCCATTGTAGTCACAGCCAGCGGCGAAGCGGTTCAAGGTTGTTGTGGTGAGATCTGGGAGTCAGAGGGGATGCACATGTGGAAGTTCAGCAAGGTTCATGAGGGTCCTTGTCGATCAAATTTTGGGTGCCACAAATGTGGCAAGGAGGGGAATTACTCCAAGGACTGTCATCAGCAGGTTCCAGCACCGACCACCAGGATCTGTTTCCACTGTGAGCAGGTTGGCCATGTAGGGGCCAACTGTCCTTTTCTCACTGCGGTACTGGCGTAGGCTCCAGCGCCGGTTACTTTGAGGATCCCCAATGGGTGCCAGGGTAGGGCGGAGCTCGCGAGGTCTCAAGGTCGCGCTTTTCAGCTCGTGACAGAGGAGGCCAGGGTGGCGTGAGACGTCGTTACTGGTATGTTTCAATTTATCATTATGTTAACTATTTTATGGTATGCTTATGTTTATGTTTCTAATAGGTACATTCTTAGTGAATTCTTTGCCTACTCTTGTGTTATTCGACTCGGGTGCGAGTCGGTCCTTTGTAGCTTAGTATTTTTGTAGGTATTTTTATACAACCCTTGGCAAATTGGAGTGTGCATTGTGGATTTCTATCGTCAACGAACATGGGATTTCTGCATCCATAATGTATCAGGGTTGTATCTTGGAGATCTTTGAGGTGCCTTATCCGACTGATTTGATTCCTATCCTCATGGAGGATGTATGCGTGATAGTAGGTATGGATTGGCTAAGCATGTTTGGTGCTATGATTGACTGTGAGGGCCAACGAGTGATATTTCGAACCCCAAGTGGGGGAGAACTGGTCATCTATGGAGAGGTACCAGGATTGGGGTCAGGGTTTTGTTCGGTGGCCTAGGGTCGGTAGTACATTCAATATGGTTGTATGGGTTATCTTGCCTATGTGGTTGATACTTGGGTTGGGGAGCAGATTTCAGTTTTAGATATGCCAAGTGTTAGGGAGTTTGTTGATGTGTTTCCAGAGGAGTTACCCGGTGTGCCTCCCGAGAGACAGACGGAGTTCAGGATTGACCTATTGCGAGGTGCGGCTCCGATTTCCAAGGCGTCGTACCGTTTGGCACCGCCCGAGATCCAAGAGTTGTCCTCTCAGCTTCAGGAACTGTTAGGCAAGCAGTTCATCAGACCGAGCAGTTTGCCGTGGGGAGCACCGATATTGTTCGTCAAGAAGAAGGATGGTTCACACCAGATGTGCATTGATTACCGGGAGTTGAACAAGTTGAGGTAAAGAACCGTTATCCCCTTCCGTAGATTGACGACCTTTTTTATCAGTTATAGGGTGTATCTTGGTTCTCTAAGATCGATCTGAGGTCGGGATATCATCAGGTGAGGGTGAGATACGAGGATGTAGAGAAGACCACGTTTTGGACTCGTTATGGTCATTACGAGTTCGTGGTGATGCCATTTGGGCTCACGAATGCACCTGCAAAGTTTATGGATTTGATGAGTCGGGGTGTATAGCCCGATCGATCAGTTATTGTTTTTATTGATGATATCTTGGTGTATTCCAAGACCAGAGAACAAAATGAGCAGCACCTTCGAGAGCTTTTGGGAGTATTGAGGCAGGAATAGTTGTATACCAAGTTCTCAAAGTGTGAGTTTTGGTTACGAGAGGTCCAGTTCCTGGGGAATCTCGTTAACCAAAATGGGATTTTAATCGATCTGGCCAAGATTAAGGCTGTGATGAAGTGGAAGGTCCCGAAGTCTCCCTCAAAGATCAGGAGTTTCTTGGGTTTAGCAAGATATTATCAGAGATTTATCCATGATTTCTCCAAGATTGTTGTACCCCTCACTCGTCTTACGAGGAAGGGCGTAGATTTCTGTTTGGACCCGGAGCAGCAGACGACATTTGATACATTACGAAAGAGGTTATGTGAGGCCCCAGTGTTGACCCTTCTAGAGCGTGTCGAGGATTTCGTGGTATTTTGTGATGCATCCATCACAGGTTTGGGGGCGGTTCTTATGCAGAGGGGGCGAGTGATTGCGTATGCTTCTTAGCAGCTGAAGTTCCATGAGTCACGATATCATACTCATGATCTGGAGTTAGGGGTAGTGGTGTTTTCCCTCAAGATTTGGAGACGTTATCTGTATGGGGTCCGATGTACCGTTTACACGAATCACAAGAGTTTGCGATATCTTATGGACCAGCCGAACCTGAACATGAGGTAGCACAGATGGCTTGATGTGGTCAAGGATTATGACTACGAGATCCTTTACCATCCGGGTAAAGTGAATGTGGTCGCGGATGCTTTGAGCCGCAAGCCGGCTGGATCTTCAGTTGGGGATATGTGTATGAGGATATCCATTGATTCTCCACTTTTGGATTTAACCAGAGAGGCACAAGCAGAAGGAGTTAAGAAGGAGAAATGGAAATAAGAGAGGATCAGGGGCGAGATCGACATATTTGTCACCGATAGTCCAAGACTATTGACCCGATGTGGTTGGGTTTGGATTCCGGTTTCTGGAGGGGTCAGACAGATAGTTTAGGAGGAGGCACATAAGACTCGCTTTTCGATACACCCGGGAGCCACTAAGATGTATCGGGATTTGAGACTAAGTTACTGGTGGCCATGTATGAAGAAGGAGATAGCTTGGTATGTTGAGAGGTGCTTGACCTGTCGGATGGTCAAGGTCGAGCATCAGAGGCCGCATGGCAAGCTGCAGTCTTTACAAGTTCTCATGTCGAAGTGGGAACATATCACCATGGATTTAATCATCAAGCTACCAAAGAATACCAAGGGTTTTGATGCTATATGGGTCATCGTGGATCGATTGACCAAGAGTGCCCACTTTTTGGCCATCCGGGAGAGCTCCTCGGCCGGGAAGTTGGCCGATGAGTATGTTCGTGAGATTGTTTCTCATCATGGGGTTCCGGTCTCCATTGTATCAGACCGATATGTTTGGTTCACTTTGTGATTCTGGCAGAAGTTCCACGAGGAACTGGGTACGAGGCTACATTTCGGCACTGCTTATCATCCACAGACTAACGACCAGAGTAAGCAGACTATCCAGAAACTTGAGGATATGCTGCCGGCTTGTGTCATAGATTTTGGTGGGAGTTGGGATTCTTACCTACCTCTTCCGTAGTTTTCCTACAACAAAAACTATCACTCCAGCATTGGTGCACTGTCATTCGAGCATATGTATAGTCAGAGATGTCGCACCCCAGTTTGTTAGGAGGAGGTTGGTCACAGAGTCATGGGGAGGACTGAGCTAGTCCTCCAGACTATAGAGCTCATCCAACATATCAGGTAGATATTGCAGACAACTTAGAGTCGGAAGAAGAGCCATGCTGACCGACGTCGATCAGAGTTGGAGTTCCACGTCGGCGATATGGTGCTAGTAAAGGTCTCACCCTGGAAGGGTGTGATACGCTTTAGGAAGAGGGAAAAGTTGGGTCCCCGGTATATTGGACCGTTCCGTGTGATCGCCAGGGTAGGCAGGATGGCCTACCGGTTGGATTTGCCAAGTCAGCTTAGCCATATCCACAACATTTTCCATGTTTCAAAGTTGCAGAAGTGCATGTTGGACGATGAGGTAGTGGTCCCTTTGGATGATATTCAGATCGATGAGCGATTGAATTATATTGAGAGGCCGGTAGCGGTGGTAGAGAGAAAGATGATGGTCTTAAGCAACAAAGAGATACCTTTGGTATAGGTTCAGTGGCAACATCGGAGAGGCTCCGAGTAGACCTGGGAGCTGGAGGCGAAGATGCAGGAGGATTATCCTGAGTTATTCGCAACATCTGACTTCGAGGATGAAGTTCCGTTCAAGTGGGGGAGAATTGTAACATCCCGACAATGAGGTATTTTTACATTTAACCCTAGTATGAAGAAATATTGCATTTTGACCCTTGGAATGAGTTTTGTTTGAAAACTGGTCCCATAGTGGCATTTTCATAAATTCAGGGCAAGGCTTAGTACGTTGGGCGTAAGCTGTGTACGCTAGATGTATATGCTCGGGATTTAGTACGTTGGGCGTACACCGCGTATAATGGGCATACGTGAAGGATCCTCAAACCCTAAAATTTAGGGTTTGGTCCATATATAAACATCATTAACTCCTCATTTCTCATTTCCTCTTCTGCCTCCACTTGCCATTTCGTCCATATAGAACCCTAATCCACCGTGAGAGTGTTCTTGAGCTTTTGTGGGTACTTTTGGTGATTAAGAAGGAAGGAGAAAAATAGAGGGCCAATTTGGAAGTGTAAAGCACCTTTGATCTAGAATTTCATCACCATTTGGCATCTTTTTAAGGTAAAAAGCTCTGACCTTGTTGAATATTGCTCATAGTTCTTGTTATGGTTAAGTTTCATGCATTTTGGTCCTTTTTGCTTTGTGTTCTTGAGTATGGTCTACTCTATACTTCATGAGGTATCCTTTCAGAGGTTTTGGGGTAGCTTGAGTCATAAAAATGGGTTCTTGGTCATTAATATCCATTCATGTAAGAGCTAGGAAGTCTTAATGGGTTAAGGAGTTAGTGTTTTTGGTATTGGACACTTTATAGCCATGCAAAGTCATAAAGTTGGAAACTTTATGACTTAGAACATCATTTTGGGCTTGGATCTGAGTTTCGGACGGAAAAGCTTAATGGATTAAGCTCTTATTGGAATTTTGGGTGTGGAGAACGTACGCTGGGCTTTCCTACAGGTATGTTGCGCGTACGCAGTCACCGTCCCGCTTTTGGTCAACATCAGAGTACGCTGGGCGTACTCTCTTGGTATGCATGACGTACTCCGCTAGGAAGAAATATTGACTTTTCGGCCTTCACCGTTGACTTTGACTTTGACCAAGGTTGACCAAGTTTGACTTAAGGGTATTTTGGGTATTTTTAGCTATAGTTAAGCCCTGGTATCTATCTGTTGAATAGGTGACCTGTAGAGTCGGTATTCGTAGCGGTGTGTTGTTCAACTATTCATCAGTCTGAGAGGTGAGTTTCTTCTCACTACATTGTGTGTTTAAGGCACCAATGCCTACCCACTAGATTATTTATCCTGGTTAGGATAGTATTATGCTAGTTCGTTGCTAATTAGTAGATATGCATGATTGTCTGTATTTTTTGGTTCTGTGTTTATGTTTATCTGTTACATATGTCGACATATTGTGTTGGATTGAGGTTGTATTGCTTTGTGTTGAGCCAACAAACCCAGGAGCATTCCAAATATGAGCTAAGGGCCCGATTGGCATGCCAGACTCATACTGAGGGCTCATGAGCAATCCAGATATGAGATGAGGGTCCGATTGGAATGCCAGACTCACACTGTGGGCTCCGGGGTAATCTAGTCTTTCTAGTTGTGGACCCGATATATGATGTTATATGTGTGTGTGTGTGTGCTGGTACTTTGGGGGAAATCACTAAGCTTTGGCTAACAGTTTTTAGTTTATCGTTCCAGGTACATCAGAGGATCGTGGAAATTCAAAGGCGTGATCGTACACAACTTCCTATTTTATGTCACGGGTCCTTGGGAAAAATCTGATTTGAAATAATCTTTTTGAAACAATGATTATTTTTGTAAACAATGCTGATGAATGGTTGATTATTTTTGTAACCCGAGAGCATTCCAGATATTAGCTAAGGGCCCGATTGGCATGCCAGACTTATACTGAGGGCTCGTGAGCAATCCAAATATGAGATGAGGGTCCGATTGGCATGCCAGACTCATACTGTGGGCTGGGGGGTAATCTAGTCTTTCTAGCTGTGGACCCGATATATGTTGTTATATGTGTGTGTGTGTGTTGGTACTTTGGGGGAACTCACTAAGCTTTGGCTAACAGTTTTTAGTTTATCGTTTCAGGTACATCAGAGGATCGTGGAAATACAAAGGCGTGATCGTACACAACTTCCTATTTTATATCACGGGGCCTTGGGAAAACTCTGATTTGAAATAATGCTTTTGACACAATTATTATTTTTGTAAACAATGCTGGTGAATGGTTGATTTTGAAGATTTTAAATTTATTGTGATTTTTGAGTGTTACACTTTCCTTCCTAGGTAATAACCGTAAATCCTGTGTCGTTTCTTGACTGTTGACAATGCTTAATCCTACACATGCTCTTCCTTCTAATCCCAGTCTCCATTGGAGGCTCTGTCTCCTTCTAAAACTAACTTTTCCTAAGATAAGGTCTTCTACTTTGACTTATCATAACAGATCGATGGGTGATGTTCTAATGAACTCTCATTGTATGATGAAATAGTTAGACTCAAGTCTCTTTGAGTCATACTCTATCACGAAAGATACCTTCCGTTATATTCTAATGTTATATAATCACATTCTAGCATGTAGCACTTCTAGTTACAAGTTGTATAGTCTCATCGACGACTGTAATACTTCTATTGATCGCATCGATTATCCTTTCATCCAATATAAAGTCGTACACTACATTAAACTTACTTTGTAGATTAGTCGAACTCGATTCAATATGACCACTGAGGTTCGAATAATATTTATCTTCGCAGTCATTTCCAAAACAAAGGTAATGATGGAAATTAAGAAAATAACTCCTTTATTTAAAGACCTAGTAACCTTTTGACTCTCCCTAATCCAAGTACGAATATTGTGTTTCTGGTAGTATAGGTCTCTACTACCTTTCACACCTCCTCATACTTGTCCCAAGAAATGTCTTGCAGTCCCAAGTTATTATTTCTAAAATCACAAAAACAATTTAACACATAGGAATGTGTTCAAAAAATCATAGAAATTTCCTTAGACTCCACTAGGACTTCTTCCATGCGTATATTCAACAACGATTCTTCTTCTACTTGGTTGGCATTGGAAACCCAAACGATTGGACGACTTCAAGGACTACTCCAAAGTTATATCATCCCGCCAATCGAAGTTGTACTTCAAACGTACCATACTCCTCTAGATGTACTGTTATTTTATCAGACATATTATAAAGGAAAGATTCCACTTACGATATCTTATGATAGGTATAATTCACTATCGTAAGCCTCCTTATTTCCTCCATTTTCTCAGTTTAGCATTAGTTCGCATTATTGATTAAACTTCTGCGATTGTAATAGGTTTGGGTGTAGGTGCAACAATCAACGTGTGACCCATCAGATACTTATGCTTAGGCTGTCAACTGCCATTGATATTTCCTATTCCGCTACGAGTCTTCACTCTGACGTTCTATACACCAAAGCAGACATTTGGTGTATCGAGATGGTAATATAGCTAGGGAACGTATAGATGCGTAATCCTCTTTATTACTTTGAAAAGTTATATGCCAAATTTACCGTTGACTTTGACTTTGACCAAGGTTGACCAAGTTTGACTTAAGGGTATTTTGGGTATTTTTAGCTATAGTTAAGCCCTGGTATCTATCTGTTGAATAGGTGACCTGTAGAGTCGGTATTCGTAGCGGTGTGTTGTTCAACTATTCATCAGTCTGAGAGGTGAGTTTCTTCTCACTACATTGTGTGTTTAAGGCACCAATGCCTACCCACTAGATTATTTATCCTGGTTAGGATAGTATTATGCTAGTTCGTTGCTAATTAGTAGATATGCATGATTGTCTGTATTTTTTGGTTCTGTGTTTATGTTTATCTGTTACATATGTCGACATATTGTGTTGGATTGAGGTTGTATTGCTTTGTGTTGTAGCCAACAAACCCAGGAGCATTCCAAATATGAGCTAAGGGCCCGATTGGCATGCCAGACTCATACTGAGGGCTGATGAGCAATCCAGATATGAGATGAGGATCCGATTGGAATGCCAGACTCACACTGTGGGCTCCGGGGTAATCTAGTCTTTCTAGTTGTGGACCCGATATATGATGTTATATGTGTGTGTGTGTGTGTGCTGGTACTTTGGGAGAAATCACTAAGCTTTGGCTAACAGTTTTTAGTTTATCGTTCCAGGTACATCAGAGGATCGTGGAAATTCAAAGGCGTGATCGTACACAACTTCCTATTTTATGTCACGGGTCCTTGGGAAAAATCTGATTTGAAATAATGTTTTTGAAACAATGATTATTTTTGTAAACAATGCTGATGAATGGTTGATTATTTTTGTAACCCGAGAGCATTCCAGATATGAGCTAAGGGCCCGATTGGCATGCCAGACTTATACTGAGGGCTCGTGAGCAATCCAAATATGAGATGAGGGTCCGATTGGCATGCCAGACTCATACTGTGGGCTCGGGGGTAATCTAGTCTTTCTAGCTGTGGACCCGATATATGTTGTTATATGTGTGTGTGTGTGTTGGTACTTTGGGGGAACTCACTAAGCTTTGGCTAACAGTTTTTAGTTTATCGTTTCAGGTACATCAGAGGATCGTGGAAATACAAAGGCGTGATCGTACACAACTTCCTATTTTATATCACGGGGCCTTGGGAAAACTCTGATTTGAAATAATGCTTTTGACACAATTATTATTTTTGTAAACAATGCTGGTGAATGGTTGATTTTGAAGATTTTAAATTTATTGTGATTTTTGAGTGTTACACTTTCCTTCCTAGGTAATAACCGTAAATCCTGTGTCGTTTCTTGACTGTTGACAATGCTTAATCCTACACATGCTCTTCCTTCTAATCCCAGTCTCCATTGGAGGCTCTGTCTCCTTCTAAAACTAACTTTTCCTAAGATAAGGTCTTCTACTTTGACTTATCATAACAGATCGATGGGTGATGTTCTAATGAACTCTCATTGTATGATGAAATAGTTAGACTCAAGTCTCTTTGAGTCATACTCTATCACGAAAGATACCTTCCGTTATATTCTAATGTTATATAATCACATTCTAGCATGTAGCACTTCTAGTTACAAGTTGTATAGTCTCATCGACGACTGTAATACTTCTATTGATCGCATCGATTATCCTTTCATCCAATATAAAGTCGTACACTACATTAAACTTACTTTGTAGATTAGTCGAACTCGATTCAATATGACCACTGAGGTTCGAATAATATTTATCTTCGCAGTCATTTCCAAAACAAAGGTAATGATGGAAATTAAGAAAATAACTCCTTTATTTAAAGACCTAGTAACCTTTTGACTCTCCCTAATCCAAGTACGAATATTGTGTTTCTGGTAGTATAGGTCTCTACTACCTTTCACACCTCCTCATACTTGTCCCAAGAAATGTCTTGCAGTCCCAAGTTATTATTTCTAAAATCACAAAAACAATTTAACACATAGGAATGTGTTCAAAAAATCATAGAAATTTCCTTAGACTCCACTAGGACTTCTTCCATGCGTATATTCAACAACGATTCTTCTTCTACTTGGTTGGCAGTGGAAACCCAAACGATTGGACGACTTCAAGGACTACTCCAAAGTTATATCATCCCGCCAATCGAAGTTGTACTTCAAACGTACCATACTCCTCTAGATGTACTGTTATTTTATCAGACATATTATAAAGGAAAGATTCCACTTACGATATCTTATGATAGGTATAATTCACTATCGTAAGCCTCCTTATTTCCTCCATTTTCTCAGTTTAGCATTAGTTCGCATTATTGATTAAACTTCTGCGATTGTAATAGGTTTGGGTGTAGGTGCAACAATCAACGTGTGACCCATCAGATACTTATGCTTAGGCTGTCAACTTCCATTGATATTTCCTATTCCGCTACGAGTCTTCACTCTGACGTTCTATACACCAAAGCAGACATTTGGTGTATCGAGATGGTAATATAGCTAGGGAACGTATAGATGCGTAATCCTCTTTATTACTTTGAAAAGTTATATGCCAAATTTACCGTTGACTTTGACTTTGACCAAGGTTGACCAAGTTTGACTTAAGGGTATTTTGGGTATTTTTAGCTATAGTTAAGCCCTGGTATCTATCTGTTGAATAGGTGACCTGTAGAGTCGGTATTCGTAGCGGTGTGTTGTTCAACTATTCATCAGTCTGAGAGGTGAGTTTCTTCTCACTACATTGTGTGTTTAAGGCACCAATGCCTACCCACTAGATTATTTATCCTGGTTAGGATAGTATTATGCTAGTTCGTTGCTAATTAGTAGATATGCATGATTGTCTGTATTTTTTGGTTCTGTGTTTATGTTTATCTGTTACATATGTCGACATATTGTGTTGGATTGAGGTTGTATTGCTTTGTGTTGTAGCCAACAAACCCAGGAGCATTCCAAATATGAGCTAAGGGCCCGATTGGCATGCCAGACTCATACTGAGGGCTCATGAGCAATCCAGATATGAGATGAGGGTCCGATTGGAATGCCAGACTCACACTGTGGGCTCCGGGGTAATCTAGTCTTTCTAGTTGTGGACCTGATATATGATGTTATATGTGTGTGTGTGTGTGTGCTGGTACTTTGGGGGAAATCACTAAGCTTTGGCTAACAATTTTTAGTTTATCGTTCCAGGTACATCAGAGGATCGTGGAAATTCAAAGGCGTGATCGTACACAACTTCCTATTTTATGTCACGGGTCCTTGGGAAAAATCTGATTTGAAATAATGTTTTTGAAACAATGATTATTTTTGTAAACAATGCTGATGAATGGTTGATTATTTTTGTAACCCGAGAGCATTCCAGATATGAGCTAAGGGCCCGATTGGCATGCCAGACTTATACTGAGGGCTCGTGAGCAATCCAAATATGAGATGAGGGTCCGATTGGCATGCCAGACTCATACTGTGGGCTCGGGGGTAATCTAGTCTTTCTAGCTGTGGACCCGATATATGTTGTTATATGTGTGTGTGTGTGTTGGTACTTTGGGGGAACTCACTAAGCTTTGGCTAACAGTTTTTAGTTTATCGTTTCAGGTACATCAGAGGATCGTGGAAATACAAAGGCGTGATCGTACACAACTTCCTATTTTATATCACGGGGCCTTGGGAAAACTCTGATTTGAAATAATGCTTTTGACACAATTATTATTTTTGTAAACAATGATGGTGAATGGTTGATTTTGAAGATTTTAAATTTATTGTGATTTTTGAGTGTTACACTTTCCTTCCTAGGTAATAACCGTAAATCTTGTGTCGTTTCTTGACTGTTGACAATGCTTAATCCTACACATGCTCTTCCTTCTAATCCCAGTCTCCATTGGAGGCTCTGTCTCCTTCTAAAACTAACTTTTCCTAAGATAAGGTCTTCTACTTTGACTTATCATAACAGATCGATGGGTGATGTTCTAATGAACTCTCATTGTATGATGAAATAGTTAGACTCAAGTCTCTTTGAGTCATACTCTATCACGAAAGATACCTTCCGTTATATTCTAATGTTATATAATCACATTCTAGCATGTAGCACTTCTAGTTACAAGTTGTATAGTCTCATCGACGACTGTAATACTTCTATTGATCGCATCGATTATCCTTTCATCCAATATAAAGTCGTACACTACATTAAACTTACTTTGTAGATTAGTCGAACTCGATTCAATATGACCACTGAGGTTCGAATAATATTTATCTTCGCAGTCATTTCCAAAACAAAGGTAATGATGGAAATTAAGAAAATAACTCCTTTATTTAAAGACCTAGTAACCTTTTGACTCTCCCTAATCCAAGTACGAATATTGTGTTTCTAGTAGTATAGGTCTCTACTACCTTTCACACCTCCTCATACTTGTCCCAAGAAATGTCTTGCAGTCCCAAGTTATTATTTCTAAAATCACAAAAACAATTTAACACATAGGAATGTGTTCAAAAAATCATAGAAATTTCCTTAGACTCCACTAGGACTTCTTCCATGCGTATATTCAACAACGATTCTTCTTCTACTTGGTTGGCAGTGGAAACCCAAACGATTGGACGACTTCAAGGACTACTCCAAAGTTATATCATCCCGCCAATCGAAGTTGTACTTCAAACGTACCATACTCCTCTAGATGTACTGTTATTTTATCAGACATATTATAAAGGAAAGATTCCACTTACGATATCTTATGATAGGTATAATTCACTATCGTAAGCCTCCTTATTTCCTCCATTTTCTCAGTTTAGCATTAGTTCGCATTATTGATTAAACTTCTGCGATTGTAATAGGTTTGGGTGTAGGTGCAACAATCAACGTGTGACCCATCAGATACTTATGCTTAGGCTGTCAACTTCCATTGATATTTCCTATTCCGCTACGAGTCTTCACTCTGACGTTCTATACACCAAAGCAGACATTTGGTGTATCGAGATGGTAATATAGCTAGGGAACGTATAGATGCGTAATCCTCTTTATTACTTTGAAAAGTTATATGCCAAATTTAATACCGTAATTAAAAGTTTAGAAATCTAAACACATAAAATTTCCTAATTCTAGGTCGGCAATAGACCTTAAACTGAATAGCATCAATTTAGATAGGCAACCTAAAGCATGCTACAAACCATTTAGCAAATAAAAGCAAATTAGGCATCTTGTCCTAAAGTGAACTAGTGTTTGTGTCAATTCAGGTGTATTACCAAAATATAATAGAAACACATCTCATGATCATCGCTTAACATTCTAAGTTTAAGTCTATAAATTCTCTAAATTCCTAGTTCGCTTAAACTAATGCTCTGATACCAACTGTGACATCCCCAAATTTGTGGACATTTTAAAACTTTTTATTTATGCTTACTTTAAATAAGTATCATCTTTATAAATGTGAAATTAGTCCCTTTAAAAGTATTTCCATAGAAAATTATTTTTATTGATTATTAAAACTTAGGATGTCATAATCTGATACAAAAAACGTAAGCATGAACAGGCCTTACATAAATATTCTAGCAACCTACGAGCTCCTTTAAATCTCTCAGCATAATGTTATCAACCAATACCTTCATATCACTACATGTGATACAAAAACATTGAGTGGGTCAGGTTGGCAAACCTAGTGAGCACATACGGTTTTCAACCCACAATATTATATTCTTATAATTATATAATCTTCAGCATTTAAATATCCTAGTTACCCCATTCCTACTATTCTCTCTTCCTAATCCTAGAATAATGATCTCTAAAGGATCCTTGACATTATTCATCTATATTTTCCTAAATGAATAGGCATGAAAGTATGATAATAGTTTGGACATAGTACGACAGTACAAATAGTAATTTTGGCTAAGCACGACAGTATAATAATACCTTGGACATAACACGACTATACAAATAGTACCTTCGGGTAAGCACGGCAGTATAATAATACTTTGGACGTAGCAAAACAATACAAATAGTACCTTTTGGTAAGCACGATAGTATAATAATACTTTGGACATCACACGATAGTACTTTGGGTAAGCATGAAAGTACAGTAGTACTTTGGATAGGCACGATAAGTCATACCTTATTATTTCGCACATCACTCACCTAACCCATCACAACCACTAACTCACACGACCCTATCACAACCTCTCATTTATTATTACGTACAACCCTTTACTACACAATCATATTATTAAGTATAATATACGATTAGATCAAGTAACAACCATATCATATTATACAAATATATTTAACACATCAAAAAACAGCGCACATAGCAATTAAGCATTTAGAATAATTGTATCTATGTGTAATTTGAAAGTAACTATGCAGTCAACTGACTTAAGTGAATGACTAGTGATTTTGGTAGACCTTCGCCTTGGTGTTTTATCCTTTCTTATGATGTGACCTAATATTATTATTACTAATTCTTAGTTTAATTATTAGCTTAACAATAATGGTAGTCTAGATTCCTCACTGATCCCAATGAATATTCAGAGTTCTATCAAATAAGGATCAACCAGGCAGGACAGTTGGGAGGCAGGATCATTTCGGTATATAGTCTTTCTGAAATCCAACAACCAAGCCAACTATGACTATAAATATAATTACACTAAAATAAAGATGAATGTAATTGAACTTATAGAGATTTCCTAGACAAAATTCTAGAAATTGCACTCGTAGAGTTTCTACTTGCTAGCTACTACTACTTAGGGATCGTAGGGCTTCACCGAAGACTAAAACTAAGGTTTTTCAGGATAAGGGACAAGAGATTCGAGAGAGAAAGAAGGGAGAAATGTAAGGAAATAATGAAATCTTGGCACCTATTTATAGCCATTTTTGGTCACATGTGCGCCGTGCAAGGTATGGTGCGCGTCGCGCACATCAGCATTGCAAGCTCCTGCTATCTTCTGTTACGTGTCGTCGCCTGATTCATCCACCCATACTTCTTATAGAAGGTTCCATGTGTCACCATGTAGTGGTCCCATTTGTCACAAACTTGTGGAGCCACGTCGTCACGTCTCATAGAGGCGCGGGCGATCGTTTTGCCACTGCCACGTCATCAACACAAGTATTTTCCTGAAATCTTTGGATGGCTGCAATGTTGGCATATGAGCTCCGTTTAACATTCTTAATATCCATGGAATCCTCTCGACAAGATCTACAACTTTCATTAAGGCCTCAATATCTAATTCTTGCTCAAACAAAAATTCATACTTACACAGGTTTAGACTGCTAAAGTCCATGCAAAATTCATAACTTTTCATATGAACTCCTTTCTCGACTATCATTTTATTGACGAGTTCATATTCACAAGATCTTCAATTATTTTTTATATTGTTTTGGCTAACAATCAACTAATTTGAATTTTGATTTTTGTGCCCGTATAGCTGCGCTGAAACTTAAAAAGATCATAAGTTCCTCTTATGATGTCAGATTTTGAAGTTCTTTATAGGCACGCTCTCGGTTTAACGACTACTATGAATTTTGTTTGGGTCACTTAGGCTAAAGACTAATTTATCAAAAATTCAATTTTTTATGATACACAACGTTGTGTTGGTTTAATCGTGAAACTTTGAAGAAGCATAACTTCTTCATACGCAGTCGAATTTCAGTGTTATTTATATGTGAGGAATCCTTGACACATATACTATCACTTTCTCCTAAATAATCCTCTATCAAAAAGGAATTTTAACGCTTAATGAATCTTAATTGACTAGCCCGAATCTGCGTGTGTTACATCAAGCCCTATTGGCAGGTAAACATGAAGATGGAAATTATGGGTGTGTGTACGTTCTGAAAATGAAGTCGTACATTAAAAAAGTAGAAAGGATGGGTGTCATATTCTCAAGGGAGCAAGCCATTGATTTGGTTCTTCTTTCGCTTCCTAAGTCATATGGTCAGTTCATTGAGAACTTTAATGTGAGGAATCTCGATGTGACCCTAATTGATCTGATTGATATGTTGATAACTGTAGATGAAGTGATGCTTAAGAGTACAATTGAAGCAGAAATGCTTGAAGGATCTAACACAAAAAGTTCATTAGAGGTTGACAATGGTAATCAAGAAAAGGTTTCTTTTCGCAATATAAGGGTATCAGCCAAGATCAAACCGCTTGATAGTATGGTAAATAAAAGGCTCATTCTGAGATTTTTCCCATTGTTGACCCCAAGGAGTCCATTTGTTTCTACTGTCAATTGAAGGGACATTAGAAAGGAAGTCGCCTAACATACCTGAAGGATCTTGAGGATGGTAAAGTCAATTCCTATGACTCTACTTCAGGTATATCCATTATCTAAATCCATAAGTTCCTATTCTTAGACTCTTAATACATAATGTAATGATCACATTTTGATGGTGTTGCAGGATCTAAAGGATAGAAGGAATCTTAAACAAAGTGAGTTGAATCTGATCATGAGAGATGGACTTTGGTCATATTTCGATGGTCAGAATTTGGAGCTACTACTAGGGAGTTAGGATAATTTAATAGATTGCTATTACTCATCGGAGATGTATAGAAATATAGTTTTTCATTTCATGAACTGTAAGGACACGTTCCAATTTTCATTTTATTTTAGTAAAAGTGAAGTTTTGGTATACGAAGTTTCCTTATCTTATTTCCTTGCAATGACAATAATGAAAGTGTTGGTGATGTTTCTAATAATATCACTATTAATTATGGATTTGATTCTTATGATATCGCTTTGTGGTACTTTCATAATTGACCAAGTGAAAAGAAATATCATCACTAACTAGACAGATACTTGGAGTCGTACAATTCGAATTGTCAAATATACGAAAATCTTTTTCATTAGAAAATTATGACTAATTCATTGTTTACATGTTTATGTGAGGCAAGTAAAGGACAAATGCATCTAGTACATGTTGATATGGACTCTTCAGATCTGCCACAAGGGATGATAACTCTATTCGTCATGATTTACTCATGTTTTAGTAACTTGTTTGCTACAACAAGTTTGAGGTATGTAACCTTGATTTCTTAATTTGAAAATTGTTACGGTTTATGTTAGTTTTGTTATTGAAAGTATGTTGCCTTCAAAGTGAAAGACATAGATCCTTTTAGGTTGCATGTGCCTATTTCTTAATTGTTAAGTGGTTTTCCACATTGAGCATTGTGTTGTAACCTATAAAACCCATCAAGACGCACCCTCTCACAAAGAGCACCTTTAGAACCAAGAGAGAACCTTTACTCCAAGATATAACCTTTGAACAACCAAGAACAACTTTACACCAAATTAGCGCATTCAAGCTTCCAAGAAGCAACCCATCACATTCACCATGATAAGGAGTGTATTTAGGAGGACTCAACACATTCTCCATAATGCATTAACACATGTAGCATGTTCACACATCAACTATAGCTAAAGGAACCTCCCTAGCACATTCTCTAAATTCCATAAATAGACCTGAAAGTAACCTCCCTAGTGCATTCTCTTCTAGGTAGCATATTCAAGGAACTCCCTAGTGCATACAAGCATGACCTAACACATTCAAAATGTTCCACCTTGTGTCAGAATGTATCACCTTGTGTTAGAATGCTCCACATTTTGTTAGAATGCTCCACCATGATTCCAAAATCTCAAGTCACATTCAACAAAGGCTTTGAATTGTATTGTATATTGCTAAGCCATGTTGTTAATCCACAACACATTAAGTGATATCGGGCTACTTAAAACGACCTTCTTCTTTATCTTCATTATTAAGTATAGCAAAAAAAAAGTGAGCAGTTAGGGTTTTTGAACTTTTTTTTTGTGATCTAACTAAAAAGAACCAAGGATAATTAGAAGCTGTTTTGGATCTTCTAATTGATAATATGAACTTATATTTAGATAGTGGCTACACTTTAATTCGATCTCAACATAAGGTTTGTATATTAAATAGTAATGCAATTAATTTTAAAATATGAATTTGCTCATAATCATATATTATTACATGGTTAGATAGAGGCTATTAAGGAGATGTTCCATTTGCAAAGCATAGATAGTATGCTTGACATCTTTGTTAGAATTTGTAGAAGAGAATAGTGGTGCCCACTATCATACATTGCTTTCGGGAGCATCTAAAGCTTCAATTAAGAATGCATTTAAAGCTTTAATGAGTGGAATAGAGATCTTAAACCAAAATGCCCATAAATATCTCATGGAAAAAAATCCAAAGACCTAGTCAAGAGTTTTTTAACGACATGTCAGATGTGATGTTGTTGAAAATGGTATGCATGGGAGTTTTACTGCTCTAATTATGGATTCTAGGAAGAAGCCTATTATCACCATGTTAAAAGATTTGATTGTACATGATGGATAAATTATACAATATGACATTAAAAGGACAACAATGGAGAAATCGGGTTTGTCCAAACATAAGTGAGAAGGTGAATGACCTTAAAATACATCAGATGAATTAAGAGGTACTACCTAGTGTAATAAAAGAATTTGAGGTAAAGGGAGAATGTGAGGCACATGAGGTTGACCTTAAAAGAAATATATGTTCTTGTAGGTTGTGGAAATTGAATAGCTATGGATGTGTGCATTATATAGATTGCATTTTTTTAATCTAAATATGGATATAGAAGCATATATGAACAAGATGTTCAGTACCATCATATATATGAAGTCTTACAAGTACATTATTGAAGCCATTGGAGTGACATGTGGCGAAAGATAGAAAATATAAAACCATTTCCTCCTGTTAATAGAAGGATGATTGGAAGACGTGCTACTAAAATGAAGAGAGATGCTATAGAAACTCATGCCAGCCATAAGGTATCTAAGGCTACAAAAAGTCAAGTGCAACATCTGCAAGATGACCGGTCACAATAAGTGTACTTGTTTTGCTGGAAGACCCCAAAAGTTAAATGTAAAGAGGAAAAAACAAAGAGTTAGTGTCAAACAAGATGCAGGAAAAGTAATACCCTTTGAAATGAAGTTACATATGAGTTGCAACTAACACTGTTTTATCATGATTTGTAAATCAATGAAAATGAAGAGGTTATAGTACGTCAACCACATAAGGATTGGAAGTCCAATAGATGTGCAAACTACTCTAACAAATGTTAAATCTAGTGGTCCAACAAATGTGAAATCTAGTGGTGTGGATAGGAGTTTGAATAGTGGAAATGGAAAAGGAGTTTGGTGATTTGAAAATTATTCCAAGTAGAGATGAAGAGTTTATTGCTAGTTTCCAAGTGCAGGAGGAGATAAGTGTAAGACCCATTTAAGAAATATTTATGAGGACGAGGAAACGAAAGTCATAGAGAATATTGAAGTTGAAAATAGGTTAGAGAGTGGGTGGTTATGATGCTCCAAGAAATTAAAGGAAAAAACTCTAATGTAGATTAGGATGATGTATGTTGATAATGTGTTTGACATATACAATGTTGTTTGAAATTATGTTTATTTCTTAGTCAATATGGCATGTATGAAAGTAGGTTTCCTATTTTGCACTGTAAAGTATTTGTTCATGAGACTAATATGGTTTTAATTTTATGAAAGTTGGTTACCTAATTTTATGCATGTCGGTACTTCTATTATATGTATGCATGTGAATAATTAATATGGGTCCGTAAAAGTACTTCTATTATATGTATGCATGTGAATAACTACCATTTCTTTAAAGCACTAAATCATTTTCTGCACACGCTTTGTTAAACTAAACACACAATGTACCAACATATCGTCAACAAACAAAAGTATAATATGTTGTTGACAATGTAATTATGTTTGTATTATAAAAACCAATATAGTATGGTCCATACAAGTTATAAATTGTACTTATTTATGCTCCATTTAACTATATCATAATTTTCCATACAGATTATAAAAGGTATCCAATTATAGAAACATGCAATAGTTATTATATTACTGCAATGTCACCTTACAAAAGCATACAAAATTCCCTATCATAGGGACTTGGTAGTATACAAACTGCTTACTACATCATGTTGGGTCTAGGGTGTTGCGTCTTTGCGCTCGTATTATAGTCCATATTGTATTCACGGTTTGGGCCTGTCCAACCGTGTATTGTCTTTAGGGTTAGTATATATAGTGCATGCATGCTTAGTTATTGTAACTCTTGTCATTAATTGTTTTGCTATTATTGCACTGTAACCCTAGCACACCTCTACAATCGAAGTTCTTCATCGAGCTCTTCTGAGGTGGAGCATATTTTAATCATTCGACATCCGTTTGATTCATTCTCGTGCTCCTTTGTCACTTTATATTTGTTTATCTATTTAGAATCTGTCGATCTAATAACACTATAATCTCATCTTGTAACATCCCAAAATTCAAGTCCAAAAATTTCATTTTTAATTATATAACTCGTAAAACATTCACTAATAAACATTGTAAAAACACGTCATCTCATAAAATCAAGTATCATGTTTAAAAACCCACAACATAAACCAATATCATATCAGAGTACAATCCCAGAAAACACCATGCGGAAAATCATATGTGTGTGTGATGCCATGCTACGCCGCCGGCTCCTTCCCCTTAGACGAAGAGGTACCTGAAACCAAAAACTGAAACCGTAAGCACAAAGCTTAGTGAGTTCCCCCATCATACCACATACCATACAATACCATCGGTATCTTTCAACCGGTAATCATCATCGGTATCTTTAAACCGGTAATCGTCATCGGTATCTTTCAACCGGTAATCATCATCGGTATCTTTCAACCGGTAACTGGGGACTATTCCACCCCCTACCACTAGCATACAATAACAAGATATAAGCATACAGTCAGGCATATCCGGGTACTGACCTACCCCTTGGTCCTAAGGACCCCTATCAGGGAAACTATCCCTATCAAGCACGTAACATATCATACAGATATAACTCATAACCAAACACATACCAGATCGAGATAATTATCACAAAGAAAATAATCTACAAAATGCTCCTCATTGGAGGGCCGACATTGTGGCCTTAGACCCACCCCTACTGGAAGGTAACTCACCTCGAAAAGTAGCTGCTGAAATCTGCTCGCTAGACGTCTGACTGCTGCACCGGTAATCCTCCGGCTATAAATCCATAAACATAGATTAGTCACTCATAAATACCCTTAGGTCAAATGACTGACCTACCCCTGGTCCAAGGTCAACTCCTTGGTCAAAGTCAACTTCCAGTTGACTGGACTCGCCGAGTCCTGGCACAGACTTGCCGAGTCCCTCTCCTACTATCCCAGTACTAACTCATCAAGTCCCTCTTCCCACTCACTGAGTCACCCTTAACTCACTACTTGGGACGATTAGACTGACTCGGGATCCGATTCGCCGAGTCCGAGAACAACTCGCCGAGTCCCACGAGCAGATCTCCTACTCGCTTCCAAATCCTCACCAGAGCATCCATCTTGAGGATTTGGGTTTGTGGGACTATTGCTACACGTTAAATTGCTAATTCCGCGTGCAGCTATGAAGGGTTGGACCTTCTTCACTTAAACCCCTCTTAACTCAGTAACAGTTCATATGACTCGCCGAGTTTGAAGAACAACTCGTCGAGTTCCAGGCAATCTTCATAGGACTCGCCGAGTTGTTCATCCAACTCGTCGAGTCTGAGACCATCTTCATAGAACTCGCCGAGTGCACTTTTGAACTCGCCGAGTCCCTTCAACCCTCCTCCCATACAGACCAAATCTGAGGCATGCAACGGTTCCAAACCATAGATCTAAGCTCCTAGGGCATGCTTATCACGTAAAGTTGCAAACTTTACATGCATGCATGGCCCTATGAGTTCAAAAAGGCTATTCCAAGCTCTTGATGAGGTCATACACTCAATAGGGACCTCAATCACTTCAACCACAAAGACTTTACACTTCTAAGATGTCCATAAGGTCCAGATCTGAAGTCCTTTCAGAACATGGAGCATAAAGACATGGAGTTTGAGGTTTTAGGGCTTGAAAACCACAAATTAGGGACAAAAACGGGATCTAATGAACTAGTGATCAAGGTAGGAACTTTTCTACCTGAATGGAAGCTTCTCACAGTGTAGATTTCGGATCTACTTCCCCTCCTTGCACTCTTCAACCTTCTCCTTCTTCTTCTAAGCTCCAAACTTCCTTTACAAAGCCAAAAGTCACTCACAAGAACAATATGGGGGCTAGGGTTTCGCTCTACAACTCTCTGGAAGTGTTAGGGACAAGGGAGGCCGAGTTAGAGTGTTTAAATAGGGTGCAAACCCCTGGTTTAGGGTTTTTGTCCAGTCAGCAGCTACTCGCCGAGTCCGGGACCCGACTCGGCGAGTCCATGACTTAAGCCCCGTGTCCTATCTCGCTTCTACTCGGCGAGTCAGTCCTTAGACTCGCCGAGTCCAGGGCCAAAATTGCAAAACCTTTAAAGAATTAATTAAAGAATATGTACCAAGAACCAGGTGCTACAAATCTCCCCCACTTATTTTAGACTTCGTCCTCGAAGTCTGCTGCTTGATCCTGGAACAGCTATGGGTAATGCTCCATCATCTCATCCATCGGCTCCCATGTCCATTCCGAGCCCTTCCGGTGCTGCCATTGCACCTTTACCAGCTCAACCCTCTTGTTCCTCAGATCCTTCGACTTCCGGTCGAGGATCGCTACAGGTCGCTCGATGTAATTCAGGCTGTCATGAACCTGAATGTCCTCCAAGGGTACCACTGCTGAGTCGTCCACCAGGCACTTCCGCAGCTGGAAGACGTGGAAAGTGCTGTGGATCTGGCTGAGTTCGGCTGGCAGATCCAGCTGGTATGCCACCTTGCCCACCCGGGCTACAACCCTAAATGGTCCAATATACCTGGGACCCAACTTGCCCCGTTTCCTGAATCGGATGACGCCCTTCCAAGGCGACACTTTCAGGAGAACCATATCCCCGACCTGGAACTCCAGGTCTGATCGACGCTTATCGGCATAACTTTTATGCCGACTCTGAGCAGTCTGAAGCCTGCTCCGGACCTGCTGAATCTTCTTTGTCGTCTTGAGCACTACTTCGGTGCTCCCCATGACCCTCTGGCCAACCTCGCCCCAGCAGATCGGGGTCCTGCACCTCCTCCCATACAACATCTCGAAGGGAGGACGGTCGATACTCGCATGATAGCTATTATTATACGAGAACTCCGCCAACGAAAGGTAGGTATCCCAGCTACCTCCGAAGTCTAAAACACATGCCCGCAGCATGTCCTCCAGAGTCTGGATGGTCGGCTCGCTCTGGCCATCCGTCTGCGGGCGAAAGGCGGTGCTGAAATGCAGACGAGTACCCAGCTCGTCGTGGAATTTCTTCCAAAACCTGGAAGTGAACCGCACATCCCTATCCGAAATCACCGAAACTGGCACTCCGTGCCGTGCCACCACCTCCCTGATACAGATATCGGCCAATTTCTCGGCCGAGATGCTCTCCTGAATCGGGATAAAGTGGGCGCTCTTGGTCAATCGATCGGCAATGACCCAGATCGAATCCACTCCCCGCGCGGTCCTGGGAAGCTTGGTGATAAAATCCATCGTGATGTCTTCCCATTTCCACAGCGGAATATCCAACGGCTGCATTTTGCCGTGTGGTCTCTGATGCTCGGCCTTGACCTTCCTGCAGGTCAAGCACCGCTCCACGTACCATGCCACATCCCTCTTCATGCAGGGCCACCAATAGTCTAAGCGAAGATCCCTATACATCTTCGTCGCCCCGGGATGAATGGAGAACCGGGATTTGTGTGCCTCCTCCATCAGGACCTGGCGCACGCCTTCATGATAAGGGACCCACAACCTACGATGAAGAGTCAATAACCCTCGGATATCATAGTCGAAGGAGGAAACCTGCCCCACAATCCGCTCACTCTTCCGATGTTCCTCCTTCATAGCCTCCTGCTGAGCCTCCCGGATCCGCTCCAGAAGCGGAGTCACCACTGTCATCCTCAGACAGATATCCCTGATCGGAGCTGCCTTGCGGCTAAGCGCATCGGCCACGACATTGGCCTTCCCCGGATGGTAGAGGATCTCATAATCATAATCCTTTACCACATCAAGCCACCGGCGCTGCCTCATATTCAGATTTGGCTGGTCCATGAGATACCTCAAACTCTTGTGGTCCGTGTAAATCGTACAACGAACCCCATTGAGGTAATGACGCCAAATCTTGAGGGCGAATACAACAGCCCCCAACTCCAAATCATGCGTCGGGTAGTTCGCCTCGTGAGGCTTCAGCTGCCTCGACGCATAGGCGATGACATGCCCTCTCTGCATCAATAGCGCGCCCAAACCTGCGATGGATGCATCGCAGTACACAACAAAATCCTCCATGCCCTCTGGCAGGACTAAGATTGGCGCCTCGCACAATCTCTGTCTCAGTGCCTCGAACGCTGCCTGCTTTTCAGGCCCCCAGCGATACACCACCGACTTCTTAGTCGGTCGGGTGAGCGGAACTGCTATCTTGGAGAAGCCCTGAATGAACCTCCGATAGTAGCCGGCCAATCCCAGAAAGCTCCAAATCTCAGATGGAGACCTCGGAACCTCCCAACTCATCACGGCCTCCACTTTGGCCGGATCTACCGAAATCCCGTTCTGGTTGACAAGGTGTCTAAGAAACTGCACGTCGCGCAACCAGAACTCACACTTGGAGAGCTTAGCATACAAGTTCTCCCTCCTCAAAGTCTCCAGAACCTCCCGCAGATGCTCCTCATGCTGCTCTCGTGTCTTGGAGTAAACCAAGATATCGTCGATAAACACTATCACAGACCGGTCTAACATCGGTCTACATACGCGGTTCATGAGGTCCATGAACGCGGCAGTAGCATCGGTGAGCCCGAAAAGGCATCACCACAAACTCATAGTGGCCATAACGCGTCCGAAACGTAGTCTTCTGCACAACCTCCTCTCTGACCCTCATCTGGTGATACCCTGAACGCAAATCAATCTTGGAGAACCAAGATGATCCCTGTAGCTGATCAAAGAGGTCATCGATCCTCGGGAGTGGGTAGCGGTTCTTCACCGTTGCCTTATTCAGCTCCCGATAATCTATACACATCCGATGCGACCCGTCCTTCTTCTTCACAAACAGAATCGGGGCTCCCCAGGGTGAACTGCTCGGTCTAATGAAACCCTTGTCTAACAGCTCCTGCAGCTGTGTAGACAACTCCTGCATCTCAGGAGGAGCCAACCGATACGGTGCCTTGGCTATCGGAGCCGCACCAGGGACTAGGTCGATCCTGAACTCCACCTGTCGCTCCGGAGTTATCCCAGGCAACTCCTCGGGGAATACATCCGCGAACTCTCGTACTACGGGCACATCGCCCACCGTCGCCCTACCCGTTTCCCGGGTATCCGTAACATACGCAACATAACCTGCGCAACCCTGCTGCAGGTAGCGTCTAGCTCTCGCTGCTGAACATAAAGCTGGTCCTCGCTGCGGCCTCTCGCCCGGAATCACCAGCTCTCCCCCCACTTGGGGTCCTGACCCGCACCAACTGCTGCGCGCAGTCGATCACTGCCCTATTGGGGCTTAGGCAATCCATACCAATAATAACCTTGTTCCCTCGCAAAGGTATGGGAACCAGATCCACCAGGTAGCGCTCCTCGAATAATCTCAGCACACAATCTCGGAATACCGTCGATCCTCGCACCGATCGGTCGTCTGCAATCTCTACCTCTAGAGGGCAATCCAACATGCCTGAAGACTCGGAAAATCTCTTGCTGAGCGCAAGAGAAACAAACGATCGGGTAGCGCCCAAATCAAACAACACCTGAACTGGGATGCCGTTAACATGGAACGATCCCGTCACCACATCGGGTGAAGCACGTGCCTCCTCGACTGTCAGCTGAAATGCTCGGCTCCGCACCACTGGACCTTCTGCCTAGACCTTCCGGGCATCTATAACCCGCGCCGTCCCTGAGACCGGCGCCGCTGCTGGCGCTGCTGCTGACGCTGCTGTCAATCTCGGGCAATTGGCCCTTTTGTGGCCCCTCTGATTGCAATGGAAGCAAATCAGGTCTGTCATCTGTACCGCAGGGGCGGGGCAGTATAATCCCTGCCAAAATGCCCCACCTTGCCACACTTATAGCATCCTGAACCCGGCCCAGTGCGACAAGCTCCCTCGTGTGACCGACCGCATTTCCCACAGCGGTCCCGTCCTGCCTAGCCTTTCGGCCTACCATTAGATCCCTTGGGCTTCTTCCTCGAAGCTCCAGTCGTCAGCCCCTCCACTGCCTTCCTCTTCTGGACGTGCTCCAGATCAATCTCCCTCTCCCTAGCCTTGGCAATCATGGAATCCAAGTTAGGGCAAGCTGAAAAACTAACATGCTCCCGAATGTCATCTCATAGCATGTCGTGCTAGCGGGTCCTCCTCATATCCTCATCTCCCGCATACTGGGGCACCAGCAATGCCCTCTCCCGGAACTTGGCGGTGATCTCCGCCACAGTCTCCGTAGTCTGCCTCATATCCAAGAACTCCCTGGCCAGCCGCTGAAGCTCCACAGCTAGCGCAAACTCCGCCCTGAATCTGGTCACAAAGTCTGACCAGGTCATAGCCTCAACAACCGAGGCTCCCAATGAGTCACCAACAGACTCCCACCAATCTCGGGCCCTGTCTCGCAAGCATCCCGCTGCATATCTCACCTTCGACCCCTCTGGGCAGAAGCTCGTCAGTTGTGCATAATCGATGTATGCGATCCATCTCCGGGCAGCAATGGGGTCTTTCACCCCATGGAAATCCGATGCACCACTCCCACGAAAGTCCTTGAAGGACAGTGTGCGCGTACCCACCTGGCTAGACGCCATATCACTCCTGAATGCTCGGAGGCGATCCTCCATCAGCTCAACAATCCCTTCCTTGATCGACCCGAAAATGATAGGGGTCGACTCAAAGATGCCTCTCGTGATCTCAGACACGATGAACTCGCGTAACCCGTCATCAACCTGCTCAGATCCCGCACCCGAGCCCGATCCCGATCCTGACCCGGAACCTCCTGCTCCATGTCGTGTGGTCACCATGCTGAAAACACACGCATAATTGTCAGGATCATACATATACTCGAGAGATCTAACACAATCTCCAAGGTCCCTGGTTCCATCTAGGCCCTCCTTGATTCGAGTACGGGTCCTCTGCTTTCAGTAGTACGGGCCCATACTACCTTCCACATCTACCTGTACTTTCCTCAAGGATTGCTTCGACTTCACCAAGTCCCTTTTACCGATACCCTTTCCACTGACCTCATCCTAGGCTCCCCTAGGGCACTCTCCGACCTACCCTCCGCCATCAGCTGCACTAGGAGCCCCTACTACTTCCCCCTAACTAACTTGCAGGTACTGTCACATATCCTCTCCTTAGTTAGTTGGAAATAGCCAGGACCCCCATAGCACAAAGAAAACAGCATTCGTGCATCGAGTAACCAAATCAGGCATAACCTATACAGGCCATCCTACTGCTGACTAAACAGTCCTAGCATACAGCTCATACAACAGGCATATAAGGCATTCTCCTAGATCCTTAGCCCTAACTAGCATGCAATTATCAGAATCATATATCAGGCACACAAGGCATCTTCCTAGATCCTTAGTCCTATTCTAGCATGCAGTTTTTTCTGAATCAAAACCATATAGCATAACATACAAGTATAGGTATCTTGGGGAAAACTTACTTGAGCCCAGGCGGTCGCATGCATCACACACCTTGTCTTTCTTAAAATCCTTCCGTTTTAGACTTTTAGAAAACCATTTTATTGCAAAAATCTCTTAGCCCCTCAGTTTGAGTCCAGACACCCCACCCCCCCCCCCCCCCGAGGGTGTGTCCGAATCCCTCAAACTAGGGCTCTAATACCAACTTGTAACATCCCAAAATTCAAGTCCAAAAATTTCATTTTTAATTAATTAACTCGTAAAACATTCACTAATAAACATTGTAAAAACACGTCATCTCATAAAATCAAGTATCATGTTTGAAAACCCACAACATAAACCAATATCATATCAAAGTACAATCCCAGAAAACACCATGCGGAAAATCATATGTGTGTGTGATGCCATGCTACGCCGCCGGCTCCTTCCCCTTAGACGAAGAGGTACCTGAAACCAAAAACTGAAACCGTAAGCACAAAGCTTAGTGAGTTCCCCCATCATACCACATACCATACAATACATCGGTATCTTTCAACCGGTAATCGTCATCGGTATCTTTCAACCGGTAACTGGGGACTATTCCACCCCCTACCACTAGCATACAATAACAAGATATAAGCATACAGTCAGGCATATCCGGGTACTGACCTACCCCTTGGTCCTAAGGACCCCTATCAGGGAAACTATCCCTATCAAGCACGTAACATATCATACAGATATAACTCATAACCAAACACATACCAGATCGAGATAATTATCACAAAGACAATCATCTACAAAATGCTCCTCATTGGTGGGCCGGCATTGTGGCCTTAGACCCACCCCTACTGGAAGGTAACTCACCTCGAAAAGTAGCTGCTGAAAGTCTGCTCGCTAGACGTCTGACTGTTGCACGGGTAATCCTCCGGCTATAAATCCATAAACATAGATTAGTCACTCATAAATACCCTTAGGTCAAAGGACTGACCTACCCCTGGTCCAAGGTCAACTCCTTGGTCAAAGTCAACTTCCAGTTGACTGGACTCGCCGAGTCCTGGCACAGACTCACCGAGTCCCTCTCCTACTATCCCAGTACTAACTCATCAAGTCCCTCTTCCCACTCATTAAGTCACCCTTAACTCACTACTTGGGACGATTAGACTGACTCGCGATCCGACTCGCCGAGTCCGAGAACAACTCGCCGAGTCCCACGAGCAGATCTCCTACTCGCTTCCAAATCCTCACCAGAGCATCCATCTTGAGGATTTGGGTTTCTGGGACTATTGCTACACGTTAAATTGCTAATTCCGCGTGCAGCTACGAAGGGTTGGACCTTCTTCACTTAAACCCCTCTTAACTCAGTAACAGTTCATATGACTCGCTGAGTTTGAAGAACAACTCGTCGAGTTCCAGGCAATCTTCATAGGACTCGCCGAGTTGTTCATCCAACTCGTCGAGTCTAAGACCATCTTCATAGAACTCGCTGAGTGCACTTTGGAACTCGTCGAGTCCCTTCAACCCTCCTCCCATACAGACCAAATCTGAGGCATGCAACGGTTCCAAACCATAGATCTAAGCTCCTAGGGCATGCTTATCACGTAAAGTTGCAAACTTTACGTGCATGCATGGCCCTATGAGTTCAAAAAGGCAATTCCAAGCTCTTTATGAGGTCATACACTCAATAGGGACCTCAATCACTTCAACCACAGAGACTTTACACTTCTAAGATGTCCATAAGGTCCAGATTTGAAGTCCTTTCAGAACATGGAGCATAAACACATGGAGTTTGAGGTTTTAGGGCTTGAAAGCCACAAATTAGGGACAAAAAAGGGATCTAATGAACTAGTGATCAAGGTAGGAACTTTTCTACCTGAATGGAAGCTTCTCACAGTGTAAATTTCGGATCTACTTCCCCTCCTTGCACTCTTCAACCTTCTCCTTCTTCTTCTAAGCTCCAAACTTCCTTTACAAAGCCAAAAGTCACTCACAAGAACAATATGGGGGCTAGGGTTTCGCTCTACAACTCTCTGGAAGTGTTAGGGACAAGGGAGGCCGAGTTAGAGTGTTTAAATAGGGTGCAAACCCCTGGTTTAGGGTTTTTGTCCAGTCACCGGCTACTCGCCGAGTCCAGGACCCGACTCGGCGAGTCCATGACATAAGCCCCGTGTCCCATCCCGCTTCTACTCGGCGAGTCAGTCCTTAGACTCGCCGAGTCCAGGGCCAAAATTGCAAAACCTTTAAAGAATTAATTAAAGAATATGTACCAAGAACCAGGAGACTGTGTAATTCATACACATCTCTTCGGTTTGAAGAATCCTTTAGGGTTTCCGCTTTTATCGAATCTACAGGAGCCATTATTTCTTTATCGACGGTGTTTCCTGTGTTTGATAAAACCCTAAGTCAATCTTTACAAGTCAGATTCTAGCAGATAAAAGAAGAAGGTCATCATGTCTCACGACGATTCTCAAACCAATCCGATCAACATCTCCAACAGCATTGGGTCCACTACTAGGATTCCCATTCTCTACACTCAAGACTATGAAGTATGGAAGCACCAGTTCGAGGACTGCGTGGTTGGATCAGAAGACAATGGCTATCGGATCTGGGAGGCGATTACCTTGGGTCAATTTGTTCACTCTGGAACGAATAGAAAAATTAAGATTCAAAAGGAGTATAACCAGCTCCTGATAGATGTGGAGAAGATTCGTCAAGATGAGAAAGACAAGATGTTGTGTAATGTCAAATCCATGAGAATAATCAGATTCGCTTTGCAATCTGACACATTTCGTCTAGTAAGCTCATGCACTACATCAAAAGAAGTATGGGATAGGCTGAAAGAGTTATATTCCACTGATGAGGATCTGGAGCACTCAATACAAACCTTGTTGCTTTCTGAGTTCGGTGCTTTCCAACAAAAACCGGAAGAGAAACTCATTCAAACGTTCGATCGCTTCAACCATCTGCTTAGTAAAATGATCAAGCATGGTATTGAAAGGAAGGTGATAGAACAAAAAGTTACATTCATGAATGGCTTAAGACCCGAATGGATGGCAGTGGTCTCGACTGTGAAGGCTCATGAGCAATTTAAGTCCAATTCACTGGCGAAACTGATGGGTATTCTCAAATCGCATGAAAGCGTCGTGTCAAAAGAAGCGAAAGTAGTTTCGGGTGTGGGATCCTTGGCCCTTGTTTCTAAAAGCAAGAATATCATAGAAGAAGAGGAAGAATCGGATATGTCAGAATGCCATCTGACAAGTGAAGAATGTGCAATGAGGGTTATTAACCCAAAAAGGTTTGCTCGTAAAAAGTTCCCTGTCAACAAGAACTGAAACTGGCAGGGAAGTTACAGTTCTGAAAAGACGAAAGAGGAGACCAAGAACATTTCTCAAAAAGGACGAAGAGAAGAAGGAGAGCAAGCTTATGGGAGATTCAGGATATGATTGCAACTACTATCACGGCAAGAACCACCTTGCTAAGGACTGCATGCTGAGAAAGATGTCTGAGAAAAAGGATGGTGAAAATGACGAGGCTTACTACATGCATAAGCTGGAAGAACTGAAGAAGAAGAAATCTACTAACAGTTCTATTAATGCTTTAATTGTGCAGGAAAACTGTGATGAAGATGAGTTTGGTGGCGTGGAGGTCTGGTCTACCGACTCCGAAGACGGTGAAGTACGAAAGCCCTCGCATGGCAGAGCCTTTGTGGCAAAGAAAAAAAGTGAAAAGGTTGTTGGACGATGCTTAATGGTGACGGCTGGAGTATCGCAAATGAGGGGATATACGACCAAAGGTGATCATGATGAAGCGAAGCAAAAGGAAGAGAAGTGCTTCGCTGTAAAACCTGTAAGTGAAAGGGTCAATGATTGCGATCAGTTGATCAAGAAGGTACAATCCACTCTCGAATCACTTAAAATACCAGTAACCAATTATGAAAAAGACTTAAACGAATTAAAATTCATGTTTTCTAATTTAAGTGGAAGTCTAATGCAAACACGTCTAGCGAATGCTAATCTAACAGATCAACTCAGCAGGGTATCTTCCAAGAGTGAGGAAAGAAGGATGTGGATAGAGCAGAAGGAATCGGAGTTAGTTAGGGCTAGGGATGAAATTATTTATTTGCAACGTGACAATTTGAAGTTTTTAAAACAAAGGAATATTTTTTGTTTGATTGCTAAAAGTTTATATACAAATATCACCCAGTTGCATCTAGATTGTGAAATAGGCAAAAAGATTCATAAAATGATTTTGCCCTTCCTTGAATTCAAGGAGGATGAAGTCGATGTTGAATGTTATGAGTGTGAATCGATTGTGTCTTCAGAGAAGGTTTCAGAAACCTACAAATACGGACTGGACAAAATTAAGGCCTTTACTGATTCCAAAGAACACAAAAGCATGCTTAAGAATCTATTGGACGAAAATGACAAATTAAAAATCAAGGCCGAGACCATACAGAAATTTGACTCATCGAATGTCAAATTAAGTTCAGAACATAAGATTAATATGGAAACCACTTTTGAATTTGACGATGACAGTGAGATGAGTGAAATCTTTGTAGAAGACGTGGTTGATTGTTCTGAGTTTGTTATGAACGCACCCGAGCCCGTGAAACCACTCATATCTGAAAACTCTTTTGGGTACGCTCGCTTGTCCAAGGATAAATCCAAGGTTCTCAAAGTAAAGGCAGCTGTTTATCAAAAGGTGCAAACTGTGCCTAATCAAGTGTATGCCGTCACAGGGGTAACTAAGAAACAAACAACGGAGTTGACCTCCATGGTTGACAAAGATAACGCTGAAGGGTGCGAAAATTACTTCTGGTCTGCCCCCATTGACAATGGTGACGAAACAGTCGGTCTGTCGGAGCGCACCTTATGGAGAGTCAAGGGCAGATACGTGGCTGAACCAATCAATAAACCTTCAAGTTTCGATAAACCAAGTACAAGTGGTACAAAAGAAATACCAAACGGACCACTGAAAGCTTCCAGTCAATCATCAACAACAACCGAAGCTCATGAAAAGAAAACGAAACCCAAAGCAAATATTCACTTGACCCAAGAGCAACTTGCAGAACAGAAACACCAGAGGAACAAAAGATATTTAAAGAATCTTAATGAGAGGAAATAGTTTTGGCAATCCAAAAACCCTACTTATGTTCCCTCTAATAAGGATTCCAATCTCAAGATGAAAGAGAAATCAACAGCCACGTCTCCTTCGAACAGTCACTGTCAATCATTCAGTCAGTTGAACCGAAAGCCCAGTTTCGGTCCCAACACTGGCAGTCACAAGAACCGAAAGCCCAGTTTTGGTCCTAACACGAGCTGTCACAAGAACCGAAAGCCCAGTTTCGGTCCCAACAACCAAAAGCCCAGTTTCGGTCCCAACAACCAAAAGCCCAATTTCGGTCCTAAAACCAACAATCATCAACCAAAAACAAACCTAGTAAAGGATATCAAAGGAAAGGGAAAGCTCATCATGAATCTTGAGGTCAACATTAAGAAAACGTCAGCTAACCCTAGGGATCAAAAGACTAACAAACCAACTAAAAATAAACCATGTAAATCACCTCAGCCAAAACAAGCCAACAACAAAATCAAGGTGTTTACCATAAAAAGAAAAGATGAAACCACCTTAATAAAAAGAATTTATATGGTCGATCTTTCTGTTGCAATTCCTTTTTCTGTAAAAGACTCACGTGGGCCCAAGAAACTTTGGGGTCCTAAATCTGCTTAATTTTTGCAGGTTATAAGTGACGAGCAGTTCGACGATGAATGATATATTGACAGTGGCTGCTCACGTCATATGACAGGAAGAAAGGAAGAGTTAAGAGAATTTCGGTCATGGTGGATGTGTCAAATACGGGAACAATTCATATGGCATAATCAAAGGGTATGGTATGATCACAAATGGTGAATTCTCGATACGGAAGGTAGGATACGTGGAAGGATTGTAGCATAACCTCATCAGTGTCTCCCAACTAGTTGTGGGAATCAGATTGAAAGTTACGTTCGATGATGAAGGTTCTGAGATAGTTGAAAAGCAAACGAAGAAAATTCTGTTGAAATCTGAGCGCAAAGGGGAAATGTATCCTCTAAATCTCAATCCATTTAAAGGAAAGCCAGCAATTTGCCTGCTGTCAAAGGCTAACTCAGATGAAAGCTGGTTGTGGCACCGAAGGCTCTCGCACCTCAACTTTAAAGATATTAACAAACTGGTGCTTGGTGATCACGTGCAAGGACTTCCAGTTCTCAAATTTGATAAGGAGAATTTATGTGCAGCATGCGAAATGGGAAAGCAAAGCCGAAAGAGTCACCCTACTCGCATTAATACAAAGATCATCGAACCCCTTGAACTTTTGCACATCGACTGATGTGGCCCTTCGACAATTGAAAGCATCGGTAGTAGTAATTACATACTTGTTATTGTAGATGATTTTTCACGTTTCACTTGGGTTTTCTTTCTTAAACAGAAATCAGAGGCGACTCCTAAGCTAAAGATATTTATCAAACAAGTGGAAAGTGCAACTAGAAAAGGTGGTGAGGAACATAAGAAGTGATAACGGGCTAGAATTAAAAAACAAAGACCTTGAAGAGTTTCTAACTGAAAAGGGGGTGTCTCACAACTTCTCTGCACCCTATACTCCACAACATAATGGGATTGTCGAAAGGTGAAATTGTTCATTGTGTGAAGCTGCCCGAACAATGTTGAGTTTTGCTTCTCTACCGTTATATTTATGGGCTGATGCTATAGCTGCTGCATGCTATACCCAGAACCGAACTTTCCTCAACAAGCGATTTTCCATCACCCCATACGAAATTCTGAACAATCGCAAACCCAATGTAAAGTTTTTTCATGTGTTCGGTTCAAGGTGCTTCATTTTTAACTCCAAAGAGCACCGAAACAAGTTTGATGTCAAGGTAGACGAAGGCATTTTTCTTGGATATTCGCTTACTTCAAAAGCATATTGGGTTCTGAATAAACACTCAAGGAAAATTGAGTAAACCTACTATGTGACTTTTGATGATAACTACATGAAGAAAATTCGAACAAGCAAAGGTCCAACGGAGGAAATCTTTCCTGAATCTGGTCAAGTCTCAGTTCCCATATCCAATTTGTTTGCAAAATACATGATGCTTTTTGATGAACCAGAGAGAGCGATTTACTCAGAAGCAAAAGCAGCAGATAATAAAAATCGACAACTTGAAAGAGATTATCGACGAAGCTGCTAAAGATATGGAAACCGAACCTCAAGAACCAACCGAGAAGAAGACTCCAAGCGAACCAACCGAGACGAAGACTCCAAGCGAACCTCTCGGATCAAGCAATCCTCCGACTTCAGATGACAATCCAAAAAAAAACTCTACTTTCCAGGGGGAGGGTTCGTCAACACCAAAGTCAACTGATTTGCCTTTCCAGGGGGAGAATCCATCACCAACAATAATCCATAGTTGTCCAACCGAGGGGGAGAATACTGAACCTGACATGGGATTTGGTTCGCCATTTGAGGGGGAGAATGAAAATACAAATGACGAAGGAGATCGGTCAGAACTGGAAGAAGAAATTGATGCTGAGTTGGATCCTGCCTATGATCCAAATTACCCTCCTCTCATGAAATGGACAAAAGATCATCCTAAAACTCAAATCATTGGTGAATCATCTGAGGGAGTTCTCACACGTTCTCAAATGAAGGCGAAGCAAACTGCTTTATTCTCTCAAGTAGAATTCTTCATGTTTAATTCGTTTGTCTCTAAAATTGAACCGAAGACGGTAAATGCTGCCCTTGATCACTCCGATTGGGTGCAAGCTATGCAAGACGAACTCCATGAATTTGAACGAAATCGAGTTTGGAGACTGATTCCCACTCCAAAGGATGCATCAGTTGTTGGATTAAAATGGGTCTTCAGAAATAAGATGGATAAAGAGGGTAGTGTTATTCGCAACAAAGCGAGGCTAGTAGTGAAAGGATACTGTCAGGAAGAAGGGATAGACTATGAAGAGACCTTCGCTCCTGTAGCAAGGTTGGAATCAGTAAGAATCTTGCTGGTGTATGCTGCACACAAAAACTTTGAAGTTTTCCTAATGGACGTCAAGTGTGCTTTCTTGAATGGGGAACTCGAAGAAATGGTGTACGTTGAACAGCCACCTGGATTTGTGAACGAGAAGTATTCGGATCATTGCTACATTCTGGATAAAGCAGTCTACGGTTTGAAACAAGCCCCTAGAGCATGGTATGAAACTCTAACACGTTTTCTTAAAATGTCCAAATTCAAACAAGGTTCAGTTGACCCAACCTTCTTTCGCAAGAAAGAAGGCGAACACTTAATGATAGTTCAAATTTACGTCGATTACATCATCTTCGGCTACACAAATCCTAGCTTAACAGCCGAATTCAGGAAGATGATGGAGACTAAATTTGAGATGAGCGCAATGGGTCCGATTAACTTTTTCCTTGGATTGAATATTAGAAAGGGACCAGAAGGTATCTTTATCAATCAGGAGGCTTACACAAAAACTTTGCTAGCGAAGTTCGGCATGATGGGAGACTCTAAAGTAAAGATTCCAATGGCATTCGGCACAAAGTTAACACCATCTCTGGAAAAACCGGCTGTTGACTTAACACTCTATCGTCAAACGATAGGGTCTCTTATGTATCTGACAGCTAGTAGACCAGATATTATGTTCTCTATCTGTTATTGTGCCAGGTTTCAAGCAAACCCAAGAGAACCTCATATGATTACAGTGAAAAGCATCTTCCGATATTTGAAGCGAACTTCGTCTCTCGGTCTCTAGTATCCTGCAAAATCCGGCTTCTTTGTTCAAGCCTTCTCTGACACTGATCTTGGTGGATGTGGTCTGGACCGAAAGAGCACTACTGGCGGGTGCCAATTCCTTGATGGTAAACTCGTCAGTTGGCAATCAAAGAAACAAACTTGCGTGTCTCTTTCTACAGCCGAAACTGAGTACATCGCCGCAGCATCCTGTACTTCACAAGTTGTATGGATACAAAGCCAACTTAGGGATTATGGCCTAAGCATGAAGAAGATTCCCCTCTACTGTGACTCTGAAAGCGCAACTAGGATCTGTCACAATCCAGTGCAACACTCCAAAACGAAACATATTGCACTAAGATACCATTTCATCAAGGACCATGTTGAAGATGGTAATATCGAAGTCCATTTCATTAGATCTGCTGATCAACTGGCTGATATATTCACCAAGGCCTTACCGGAAGCAAGCTTTAATAAGACACTCCAAGGCTTGGGAATGATGGAAGCTGAGTCAGTACCGAAACCCCTTTCTTCTCATTAAAACTGTACAAGTGAAATAGAGCGAACGCTCGGTCTATTTCGGCTCCGGAATTTTTCGGGAACCGAAATGAACCGAACGTTCGGTCTAGTTCGGCTCTAAAATTTTTCAGGAACCGAAATGAACCGAACACTCGGTCTATTTCGGCTCTGGAATTTTTGGGAACCGAATTGAACCAAACGTTCGGTCCTTTCGCTTCATCTTATCTCAGGATTGGGTTCGCTTGTATATTTCTCTATATCTTTTTTATCCTTTCGCCTGCTTTACTATGGTTTTTATTTTCTGTTTTTATTATTTTTCAGAAATTACAAAAATCCAAAAATACTTTATTTTCTGTTTTTATCATTTTTCAGAAATTACAAAAATCCAAAAATACTTTTTTTTTTCTGTTTTTATCATTTTTCAGAATTTATAAAAATCCAAAAATATTTTATTTTCTGTTTTTATTCTTTTTCAGAAATCACAAAAACTCAAAACTACAATTTTTTTTTCTATACTTGTCTTGTTTCAAGTTTCTAGGAGCGACACAAAATGATGTTGGGACATGTATAACTTTCTTATCTATGTACTAGCTAGGTGTCCCTAGAACCATGCTGCTGCATGTAGACCGAAGCTTCCAAGACTTTGAGTGAAGCCTTAATGATTCGATATACACTAATCGTTTCTTCCCAATTAGGCTGCTAAAATCTTGCAAGTCATGAGCTACCTTACTCTTCTCATATTGAGTCAAGAGTTGTCTGCTTTGTCATTTTTGTATAGCAGAGGTACTTTCGGTTCCTTAACCACCTCCACTCATTTCTCCATTATGTTTCATTCCATAAACGTAACCCTTGAGACTCTCAGCAATTCCCACTAAGGTTTATGGTTACAAAACATCTGTGTTAATGATCTTAGTTTCGTTCACCACGTGCTAAGTGAAACCCAATATCCAATACCATAAATGAATTGATGGTGAACGCTCTAATGTTCAAGATATTACTTGTTACCTCAAGAAATCTCTTTTTATTTTTGCGTGATCTTTATGAAATTGTCTAACACCAAGACGTTTCTTCCCATAGGATCCAGTTTTTTTTGTGAGATTTCTAAAATACATCAAGTCACTGAATATGTTATCAAACCTACTTATTCAACAGGCCACATCGGTCTCACAAGTACTTTATCCAACTTTCGGTCTTATTTCAAGCATTGAAGTTCGGTTGAAGTTAAACCACCCTTTAAAGCCTTATTTTGAAAAGAAGCCTTTCAATGTTTCTTTACAAACATGTGATCGTATTTTAACGGGAAACCACACATACACTTCTAAGTCTCACTTGAGTTTGAAGGAAGAGATTCGTGCCCGGGATCTTCAGTTTCGTGTCTATATTGACATCACTTATATTTCCACAAATACTTTTGCTTTATTCCTTTTTATTGGCACACTCTTGCACGAGAATCCATGTGATTTTCACAAGTCTAGTTCGAGTTACTAATGGCTATTTTCAGATCTATACGTTCGGTTTCTTATGTTATTATGGTGCATCTTCTTTGAATCGATTGGAAGAGTCTTTGAAGTTGAAGAGGCGGTAACTGGATAAGAATTAATTTGGGCGCGTGAATTTGAAATGGTTTTTTCATCACACCTGATGACGTCTTCATAGGGAAACACAACTGTCAAATCGCGCTTTTTCAGGCGACGTTTCCAAAAATCGGGGAATGATTACACAAGATCTTCTCTCTCATGGTAATCGTATAAAAGGTCCAGAATTTCCTCTCTCACCTTTTTACCGTTTACTACAACTCTCTCAAGAACACATCGGCGTTTATACTGTTCATCTTCTTCCTCAAACCTGCAACAATGGCTGAATCTTCTTCAGTTCATGACCAAACTGCCTCATCGAATTTGCTGGTCATCAAACCTAACCAGAATCTCATTATAGAATTAAATCCATTCCTCTATGATTCTTATATGCTACAAGTGGTTGAATGTCTAAAATATTCACCACTCGTAACTGCTCTCACCAAAGTGGAATCTGTGCCGATGTCTCTGCTTTCCCAGGTGTATACCTCTGCCGTTTATGACAAACGCAAAGACAGGATCTTTTTCGACATCTTCAATCACAAGACCTCCGTCTCCAAAGCTCGATTATGTTCGTTGATAGGGCTTCCTACTGGTGATTCTTTGGTAAATCCTGATTCCATCACCACAACTCAGCTGTTCACAATGTTCTATGATATGGGGTATACTGTCACACCCCGCTAAAGCGGAAACACGGGGCGTGGCAGTACAAAGGGTTTCATAGCAACAGTTAAAAGACAACACCAACCATAGTATTAAAAATCATTACAAATTTACAATAGGATTGAACAACTTTTAAAAGAATTACAATGTAACTTGAAATACAACTCATGCGAATGCTCTTAAAAGTGATGTGTCCCTAAGTGCCGCTTACTTGATGATTCCTGAAAAAGCATGTGAAACGAGCGTCAACTATAAAAATAGTTGGTGAGTACTCACAGATTAAAAATAATATTGGTTTCAAGAATCGAAATAAAAGTTTTGATAACAGTTTCCATAAATAAAAGTATATTGCTAAAATGAGTTTTCAAGAATCGAAATAATATTCGTTGTTACAAGGAGCAAACAATTTCATTTCTAAAACAAGTATATAACTTTTCAGTAATAAAAGTTAGTTGCTAAAATGAGTATACAAGTTTCGTCACTAAAATGCGATGTAAGATTCGTATGTGCATAAAGATTCGTATGTGCATCAAGTTTCCATTCATGAGTTCACAACCCAAGCCTAATGACCGAATCGTGCCCTATTGACTACTATGTGTATCGCAAACATAGTGTACAAAATGGTAAAATGCACTCAAGCGAATCGTGCGAGTGAGGAGTTGTCTACCTCCTGATAGCGCTATCCATAATAACCATAGGCTCAAAAGAGTTAACGAGTTGTGTGTAGAGATTCCAGGGACTTAACCGCGATACAGTCCTCATGAATTAAAGTAACATACACATACATACGAAATATAGCAACCAAGTTTCATACGAGTCAAAATAAATACAACGAACATAAAAAGTTTAGGACATGTTTTTCCACCACAAAACATTTAACAATCGAAAATAGGGGAGTGGTGAATACTCACAATATGTATTGAGATGATGAAAATGGTGCCTTGAACTATGCTCCACTCGTACCACTATCATTTTCCTACAACGATGTTACACACTAATAAGTTTCTAATTGAAATCTAATACTAGTATACTTATTATTACAATAGAATTATGCCAATAATGTGTCAAAATTTAATATTGTTAAGTTACAAACATTTTTATGAAATGGTGAAATTTTATAACTCATGTGATTAAGATAATTTTGGATATCATTTTCCATATTTTTGTAATATTAATTGAGGGTATTTCAATACATTTAAAGATGTTTTAAACTCCTAAAAATCCAAAACTATTATCAAACAGTTTCCAAAATTCATCAAAGTTTACATTTTTGTTCCAAATACAGTAGACGTCTTCCAAAAATTTTCTTTTGAATTTTTGATGTGATTAACTATTTTTCCAAATTTTGTGCCTTCATAACAATATAAATTCGTGAAAAAAAGAATCCAGATGATAAAAATTCTTAAACTTCGCATTTCAGTTTTAATTGAAGACAAAGACCTCAAGATAAATTTTCTTGAAGTTTTGATATGTCTAACTATTTTTCACCATTTTAGTTTCTTGAATAACCATAAAATCATGAAAAATACTAAACAGTTAATAAAAATTACCAAACTTCAAATTTTGGTTCTAACTACATTAAAAGACTTCCAAATAAATTTTCATAGTTTATAGATATGTATAACCATTTTTCTTATATTTAATTCTCCAAATAGATAAAAATTCATGAAAAATAGCAATCAGTTAAGAAAATTCCCCAAACTTTTTATATTACTGCCATTACACATACTTAAGCTGGAAAAAATATAAAAATGGATGTCTAAGTTGTTTAACCCAATTTTATGATTTTTGTGCATTTATTCTAATAAAAATGGAGATAAACAGAAAACAGTTTCCAAAATTACCCAAACTTTTTGTATTACTGTTATTAAACATTATTAAGTTGGGAAAAATATAAAAATGGATTTATAAACTGTTTAACCCAATTTTATGATTTTTGTGCATTTATTCTAATAAAAAAATGGGGATAAATAGAAAACAGTTTCTAAAATTACCCAAACTTTTTGTATTACTGTTATTAAACATTCTTAAGTTGGGAAAATATAAAATTGGATTTATAAACTGTTTAACCCAATTTTATGATTTTTGCGCATTTATTCTAAGAAAAAATGGATTTAAGTGTATTTAATCTTGGGAAATAGAAGAAAAATAGCATACAGAAGAGAAAATTCAACATTTTTATGTAGCATCCTAATATATTATAAGGTGTTCTGGTACATTTTCATGAATTTTGGATGAGTAAAACTATTTTTCTTATTTTTAGACCATTATAAATACAAAAATCAGGGAAAAATAGGAATGCATTATGAAAAATTATGAACATATTTTTCTAAGTCTTCCACATAGGGTAGGAGCTGCGAAAATTATTAGGTAGCCATTTCACATTCTCTAAAGTGGTTTTATGATTTATTGGAGCTAAACAAAAAGAAAATTCAAAACCATACTAAACAGTAACAAAAATCGATGAAGCTTAAGCAGAGGTCATTATTTATCTTACGGGTTATCCAGGAATTTACCTAGGATTTATAGACCTCAGAAAGTATTTTATATGAATTATTGATCTATTTTCTTGCAATAATTATAATAATTCGAGATAAATGAATTATTTTCTGGAAATTTATAGATCATCTTATCTTGTTGATGGGAATCTGGGAAAAATCGGATTTGGTCAGAAAAGGAGTTTTAGATATCTATTTGGAAATAAATCATTCATGAACATATTTGAAAGCTTTTAACAACATACTTTGATGATCTAGCTTCTAAGCTTAAAGATCATCACATGCATGTTTGTTTGAAGATCATTCATTAGTTTGAAATGTTCAAAATTCGTTTTTGAAAAAAAACTTTGGATGCATGTGGTGATTTTCCACCAAAACGTGTAGAAAAGTGCATTTCCATGGTTTTGACTTAGGTTTAGGTCATGGATCTTCACCATTTTGTAACATGCAAGATGTTTTTGGTGAAAATCTACCACCATCATCATCAAAACTGAAGTGAATGAACATTCACACAAATTTTCTAAGAGAATGGTGTAGAAGAACAAGGAAATGCAAGAAAATCCATGAAAACTTGAAGGAAAATGAAAGGAAATCGTGTTCTACCTTAATGAACACCACTAGATGATGAAGATTTTGAGCATCATGAGTGTTCTTGGACTTGTTTTCTGGAAATTTTCGTGGTTCATAGAGAGAGGAAGAGAGAAAATGTGTTTGAGAGTGTGAGAGAGAAATGAGAGAGGAGGTGGAGTGTGAGAGAGAAAGTATGAGAGTAAAGTGAAGAGTGATTAAATTTTTTGGGAAGAGTTATCTTGGAAGAAGGAGCACGAAATTATGAAGGAGGAGAGAGGGTTTCCCTCTCTTCCTTTTTTATAAATTTCAAATTCTTTATAAAAATATCAATTTTTTATAATATATGCACCTTAATATAGATTTTACACATAAAATCTTGATTTTTTGTTTAGAAAATAAGGTTAAATACTAATGACTTAAATTTTATTTCTCCTTGGTTATATTTTAATAAATTGAGTTATTTTATATTGATATTGTATAGTCCATACCAAATTTTATGGGTTTTTAGGTGTTAAAGTTTATAAATTTGAGATTTTAGGCTTTTTAGGGTTTTTAGGGTCTTGAGATTTAATAAATATTTGGATATCAAAATAAATTGAATTATTTGAGATTTCAAATTATAATAGAGTTTCAAAACTCTTTTCTTGTTAAAAAAGAAACAATAATGTCTATAATTCATTTTTACCGGTTTATTGGCATTCTATGCAGTGATTGCAAGATTCAAGCGAGATTGAGGAATCAAGTATACTAGTCCTAGTCTTCAACTTTGACTTAAGTTTCTATGAGACTTTGACCTAATTTCTACTATTAGGTCAGGTGCATGATGTGTGTATATGATTCATGAAATGGTGTTCAAGTCAAGGAATGACCCGAATGTGGATAGTCACTCCAGTTAAGTAGTTGTAGAATTCACATACCAATGTGAAATCCAAGCACATTATCCATTGTTTCTAATTGTTTCCAAGTTTCTAATAGGTTATATCTTAACTTCTAGTTACTAAGTCTAGTATGTGTCATGCCTATACGTGCAACCAAGTTTATTTAAATCTAGAACCAACTCGAATTTTTACGGTTGTCACATATACTGACGTTCTCACCACGATTACGAAGTTCAAGAAATCCTGCCTTCCACCACAATGGAACGGAATTTTAATCCTTCTAGTTAAGGGTTTATCACAAAGGATTGCAGGTTCAGACGGGTCAAACAAAGGGTTTATGACTATTCTCTATGGTCTCTACCATGGTCTAAACCTTGACTATGGAATGCTTATTTGGGCTCAAGTGGTGCAGAGTCTCAATTCATCTTCGAATGACTCAAAAATTTCGTGTGGTCGATTCTGGACGCTCATCACTCACAGAGCGATTGAGACATTTCAGTTTCCAGTTATGGCGGATGCCCTGCGCTCATCAATTGCGACCTTTCATACAAAGAAGATTATTGTCACTGATTCAACCAAGTTCTTCTTCATTGGGTCAATTCCTGAATCAATGCACCAAAGTGTTGCTACAGTTAGCAATGTCATGGCTGAATACAGAAAACTTCCTCCTACGGGACCAAGACAATTGACTCTAGAGATGCAACTTGCTCTAGACGCAGTTGAAAAACCAACAAAGAGAGGAAAGAAACCAGATTCCAAGAAGAAAGAAACTGAAGGTCCTTCACCACAAGCTAAAACGCCCAAAAAGCGTAAAGCTGACAAAGCAGCTCCTTCGGCTCCAAAGAAGAAAAAGGTTAAGAAGATGGCAAAGAAACCGAAGGCATCCTCACCTAGTGACTCAGATTATGTTCCTTCTGATGATGATCAAGAGAAGACAGCCGAAGGTGAATATGTTCACAATGAAGACTCACCAAGGGGAAACACACCTCCACGTTCTCCAACTCCAGAGGTACCACTTAATGACTCGGTTCCAACCCCTCCTCCTTCTCCAAATCATACTTCTGTTCCTATTACCATTGCACCACTTCCACCTGTTTCTTCTGTACCCACTTCTACTATACCTCCACCACCACCCATCATTACTCAAGCAACTTCAACAACCACCACCACAACCGAAACTTAGGTTCGTGTCAACGTATCTGATACGGGGGTACTTACCTCAGGAACCGAAACCATTGTTACAAACCCACCTCCTTCTCCCTCACCCTCTAATGAATCTGGCCATACTCTCGGTGGAGCTGAAATGGACTTTGACTCAGTTTATTATAGTCCGTATCGACTTCAATGTGACGAAGATGATGATGATGTTCCTCCTACCAAGCGTCACTTGAAGGATCTCAATGACAAGCTTGATCAGCTACTGGGATCTTCTGCTACTTCCTCCACTTTAGCATACTCTGATGTTGCTATAAAGGCTTTGGTTGAGACCTTGATCAAACAACATGATCAATCGATTGATAAAGCTACTCAAGCTATTGACACTGCCACTCTCTCTTCCAACAACGCGATTGGTGAAGTCAAAACCCTTATTTTTTATTCAAAGACATTCATGGAATCTCATCAAAGCACTGCAGAGGCCAATACCATTAAAGCAAATGAAGCCATTGCCTCTCTGTCCAAATCTCTTAAGGCTGAAAGAGAAAAATTTGAAGCAGTTCGTCAAGGTCTTCAAGCTGATAGTGCTAATCTTCTTTCTTTTGTGGATACACGTCTTGCCAAATTTCAAGCAGACCTTGCCCTGGATAACCAAGTAAGGGAAGATCTTGCTCTCTCCCAATCTCAGATTGCCAATCTCACTTTGGGGCTTAGTTAAGCACAGAAGGAGATTGAAGCCCTCAAGATCGAACGCACAGTGATTAAAAGCTGTGTGAGTAATGTGCATCTACTTCTTTCAAATCTTTTGGATGCTCACGATTCGGTTCTTACAATCACTGTCCGACAGCACTTAAAGGAAAAACTTCTTCCTGCTTTGGAAATGTTAAGTCGGATAGAGGGTGTTACGGAGCCGATTGCTACTCTACAACAAGGGGGAGAAGATTCTCAAAATCCTCCTAAACAACCGAATCAGCCAAAGGTCACCACTAAACCGAAGGGTAATGAAGTTTCGGGTTCTAGTGTGTTGGAAAAAAAGAAGGGCATTATGGGTGAGAGTGATGATGAAGAGGAAACTGAAGAAGAAGCTCTAAAAAGAAAGAAACGTGATAAAGAGCTTGATGAAACTATGAAAGTGGCCAGAGAAGTAGAAGAGAGAGAGAGAAACGGGAAAAAGAGGCACATGATACGCTGGAATGCAAGAAAGCTCTATTTCCTTTATGGACCAAGGAGAGGTTGATAAAAGAAGCAATTGAGTTTCCAAGCACTCATTGGCTAGAACCAGTTACTTCATTTGATTGTGAAAACACCAAGGACTCACAGTTTGATATGCCTATAACCCGAAAGGCCTTTGTATTTCACAGTTTTGATGCGACTGTAAATATTCCTTCTCCATACCCGAAGGTTGATCGGGATCTTATTGATTTTTATCTTAAGTATTCACAACCACAATACTTGACGTGGAGTGCACAAAATATTACATCTGTCAAAGTATTGAAGCCTACTTCGGCTAGGCCTTTTGTCAATGTTGGTTTCAGGGTGACCCGAGGGTCAGATGATTTGGTTCATATGTTTACACTGGCTGATCTACCGAACCTGAATCCCCATGATTGGATTCTTCTAAACAACATTCTGCTTTCCAATCCCCAGCAGTATGAGCCCATTATCGATCATATCAAGAGAATGCTAGCTTCCTACATCCATGAGGTTGCTAAGATGGATCAGGAGATTGCTCTTGTCATGAGGAAAAAGCCTACAGTCAAACCCATTGGAACTTCATGCGATGCTACCAAGGTGAAGATGGGCAAGATTGATTCTAAGTATCGTGCTGTTATGTTCACGAGACAAGACAATCAGAAGTTCGTGTTCTGTATTGATGATGAACACCTGTTTTCCACGGCTTGCTTGGAGCATATTTTGGATATCATCCACAGGTGTAAACAGAACGGAGCAGCAGATAAGAAGAACTTCACGGATATGCTTCAGTGGTATATAGACTTCCGTCATACTCTTCTTGCCATCATACCGAAGCTCTTCAAGACAGTGAAGAAGGTTGTTGTTGCCCAACCCATTTGACCTCTCGCCTCTATTGACGCAAAGGGGGAGATTGTTGGGTCTAGGGTGTTGCGTCTTTGGGCTCGTATTATAGTCCATATTGTATTCACGGTTTGGGCCTGTCCAACCGTGTATTGTCTTTAGGGTTAGTATATATAGTGCATGCATGCTTAGTTATTGTAACTCTTCTTATTAATTGTTTTGCTATTATTGCACTGTAACCCTAGCACACCTCTACAGTCGAAGTTCTTCATCGAGCTCTTCTGAGGTGGAGCATATTTTAATCATTCGACATCCGTTTGATTCATTCTCTTGCTCCTTTGTCACTTTATATTTGTTTATCTATTTAGAATATGTCGATCTAATAGCGCTATAATCTCATCACATCATCAACCATAAGCTAAGCCTAATACATATACAAAAAAACCCCACCCCTAACATTCTAAGTTTTCTCCAAAACATACACACACATCAAACAAAGCATGAGAAACATAACCATAAACTTCAACCTGGTAGCATATTTCTTGGAATCACACAACTCATTCTTAAGTTTCTCAATCAAAGTCTTCTCCTTAGAAAGGAGAAACTCCAACTCAATAACCCTTTTCTTATGTGTCCTCTCTCAGAATGATCTTCCTTAGAATCTAGCTTATGATTTAGAGAATAAATTAGAGTTTTCTATTACATTTCCAACTATTCATCATCTCTTCATTCAAAGTATTCACATTTCTTCATCCTAGTTTGTTATTCAAGTAATCAGATTGATCAACAAGATCTAATATATTTATCACAACAACAATCAATCCACATTTCAATTGTACTGATTAACATGATAGATTAATCATAATACCAAATAAATAATAATATTTAGTAAGAAGATGGGATGTAATCATAAAATATAAACCAACAATATCTAACATACTAAAAAATGCATATGTTATTAGATATATAACTCAACAAATGTAATCATCGAGATCGAACGCATCTACCAGAAACAAACCAACATAAAAAAGAGTTAGGTTTTTTTTTATCGCAAAAGGTTTTTCAAACCAAAATACGATAGAAGATTTCTATCCGTTGGATTATGTTGTTACAAAACCCTCTTAATTGTATCTCTATGTAACTACATCTAGCTTCTTCGTAGTTTTTTTTATAAAATCATTCAGTTGTTCAAACAAAATTACTTTATTGCATTATGAAACCAAAAAATGAAGTAGCGCTAGATCAGAACTCGCCATACTATTTCGAAAATTCTAAAAACACCATCGGAGATTTGAAAAGCACCATGATGTTCGTTCCATAATTGGAATCTCATAATCACAGAGATTCATGTCGCTGTGTACACAAATATAGCAAATTTTGTGTCATGGACGAGCTGGGTGACATAGTTCTTGAAATGGTGATGGAAGCTTCATGATTAGCTTCTGCCCGAGGAAGGTATGAATAAAATATGATGTGGTCTAATAAGGTCTTCATTTATTATGGTAGGTGGAGTATCGATGACATTGAAAGTTGCACTTAAGCTTCCTTGACACGTCAAACTTCCATATAGGATTGGTCACTAGTTAACGTCACTAGGTAACAGTTTGAAATAGACTAAAATGGTTTAATTGACATATGTAATGATTTTAATGGTTTACTGCAAAAAAGGGTATAGTGACCACATCAGACAAATGAAAAAAATTTATTGTGTTACAGTGACATTTTTTTTCAAAAAGTTAGATTTCATTTATTATTATTTATTATAAATAAATGATATGAGTTAGAGATTGATTAAGACCATGATTGATTCAATAAAATTTGTAAATGGACAAGAGATCTAAATAAGATCTATTTGGCTTGATTATAGTCTAAAGAGTACAAGAGAGAATTTTGAGTACAAGAGAAATGATGCTAAGTTCGTTCATTACTCTACTCTACGTACTTACCCTATTTATAGGGTACAACCGACTAGCAAAAAATACCAGGACTAGACATTAAGTATCGAAAATGAATTGCCTTGTAAATAGACAGAGTGTCGAATCTATACAACTTTCGACCCAACATTCTCCCCTTTAGTGAGAAAAGTCAAATATTAAGCAATCAACTTCATCGTATGAAGAAGCTCCCTTTTAACTTCCATATACCACAAGATACTCTTCCTTATATCTGCCTTATTCCATCATCATTTTCTTGCAGTTGTTGATTCAAATCAAGATGTTTGAAAAATGGGAATTTGTATATCTTTCCAGATCAGCGATTTGAAACAAAAACTTTGTCAAATTCGCTCTCTTGTTCTTTCCCTGGAACACAACACCATAAGGCTGATGAATGATTTCTCCATCTTCAATCTCATTGATGTTCAGTTTTGCCTTCTCCAGAGTTTGAGGTACTTTCACAATCTTTATGACAGCTATCGCAAGATCATTATCTTTATGACAACTAAAAAGCCTTAATATGACCAAATCCGAGAATGAAGTCATTTCGGTTCATCTTTGGAATCTTTGACACATCCACATTCAATATCTTTTTGATTGAGAACACAAACTCCACATTGTTTGCTCTTAAAACCGAATAACGAAAGTTGTGAAGCAAACCCTTGAACAAGGTATCATTTTCGATTTTTCATCACCTTCACAATCTTCACCAAAGACCATACTTCATCTTCATTCTTTCCTAAGATTTCATGAAAATGAATCTTCAGCCTTTTGTATTCGTTTTTGTCTTTGAAGTTATCTGCAAATTTGAACTGTGGTGATGTGAAAAGCATGTGATTGATTGGAAAATCGAGTTGATTGAAATCGGAATTTTCAGTCTTAAAACTCTTATCCGGTCTTTTAAGAAATGCAGTTGAATACCCAACTTCACATGAAACTTCCTCCAAAACCTGGAGGTGAAACGAACATCTCGGTCTGAAACCACCAATACTGGCACCCCATGCCAAACCACTACCTCCCGAATGTAAATGTCATCTAACTTCTCAGCAGATATACTCTCGCTAATCGGAATGAAATGGGTGCTCTTGGTCAATATATCAACAATGACCTAGATAAAATTAACTATTTGTGTCGTCATTGGCAACTTTGTGATAAAATCCATGGTGATATTCTCCCATTTCAACATGCGAATGGGTAATGGTTGCATCTTGTCGTGGGGTTCGCTGATGCTCGACCATGATTTTCCAGCAAGTCAAGCACCGCTCCACAAACCATGTTATCTCCCTTTTCATACAGGGCCACCAATAACTCTACTTCCAATCCTTATACATCTTTGTGGCCCTAGTATGGATGGAAAACTTCAAAGTATGAGCCTCCTCTAGTACTACCTGCCTCACCCCACCAGTAGTCGGAACCCACACTCTGCCACACTAAGTGAAGAAGCCCCGATCATCTCTGAAAAATAAAGGAATTTGCCCCTTGATCTGCTCTGCCTTCTAATTTCCCTTTTTAATCCCTCCACCCGAGCCTTCTTGATCATATCCAACAGATGCGAAATAATAACAATCCTCAGACATATATCCTCGATAGGAGCACTTATTGGCTTACGGCTCAGGGCATCGGCCACAACATTGCCCTTACCAAAGTGATACAGGATCTCAGAATCATAATCCTTTACCACATCCAACCATCTCCGCTGCCACATATTCAAATTTAGTTGATCCATCAGATACCTCAAGCTCTTGTGGTCAGTGTAAATAGTACACATGACCCCATACAAATAGTGCCTCCAAATCTTGAGAGCAAAAACCACAACCCCCAACTCTAAATCATGTGTATGGTAATTCGCCTCATGAGGCTTCAGCTGCCTTGAAGCGTAAGGAATCACATGTCCCCTCTCCATGAGGACAACTCCCAAACACGATATGGACGCATCATAATAGACTCAAAATCATCCATGCCCTCGGGCCCCCACCGAAAAGTAATATTCTTCTTCGTCAAGCTGGTCAATGGCATAGAAATCTTGTCGAAATCCTTGATAAATATCAAATAATACCCCACGATACCTAGAAATCTCCAAATCTCAGATGGGGTTCTCGGAACCTCCTACCGCATTACAGCCACGATCTTGGCTGGATCGACCAATATACCTTTCTGGTTAACAATGTGCCTTAAGAACTGCACCTCGCATAACCAAAACTCACATTTGGAGAAATTGGCATACAATCTTCCCCTCCTCAAGGTCTCCAATACCTCCCGCAAATGATCATCGTCCTGCTCCTTGGTCTTGGAGTAGACTAGAATATCATTTATAAACATGATCACCGACCATCAGTCTACATACCCGGTTCATGAGATCCATGAGCACCTCCAATGCGTTGGTGAGCCAGAAAGGCATCACTAAGAACTCGTAATGACCATAACGAGTCTTGAAAGCCGTTTTCTGCACATCATCATCCCTGAACCTCATCTGATGATGAACTGATCGCAAATCAATCTTGGAAAACCAAGATGCACCCTGAAGCTGATCAAATAAGTCATCGATCCTGGCAAATGGGTAACGGTTCTTTGTCGTTAGCTTATTCAACTCTTAGAAGTCAATGCACATCATGTATGATGTATCCTTCTTCTTCACGAACAGAATTGGTTCTACCCATGGTGAAATACTCGGTCGGATAAACCCATTGTCTAGCAACTCCTGAAGTTACGTAGATAACTCCTGCATCTCTGGTGGTGCCAAACGATACGGATCCTTGACTATTGGAGTCGCACCAGTGAGTAAATAAATCTGAAACTTGACCAGCCTCTCGGAAGGCACTCCTGGCAAATCCTCAGGAAACACATCGAGGTAATCCTGAACAATGGACACCATACTCAACGTTGTCGCGCCCCCAATCCAATTATCGGACATGTAAGCCAAAAATCTAGAACATCCCTGCTAAAGATATCTCCTGGACTTCGCGGCTGAACAGAGGGTCGGCCCATGCAAAGCTCCCTCACCAAGAATAACTAGTTCTCCCTATTTGGGGTTCGAAATCTCACTAGTTGCTGCTCACAATCAATCATGGCCCCATTGGAACCCAACTAATCCATCACGATGATAACCTTCCACCCTCGTAGAGGAATCGGTACCAAGTCAATAGAATATCACTCGTTGAACAGATTCAAGAGAAACCCACGATAAACCCTCGAAGCACTCATGGAACGGTAATCATCAATCTCAATCACAAACGGATAATCTACAGTCCCGGGAGCATCACTAAACTTCTTGCTAAGCGCAAGAGATACAAAGGATCGGGTAGCACCTGAATCAAACAGAACATGAGCAGTCATACCATTGACTAAGAATGTCCAGGTAACCATATCCAGTGCTGCTCGAGCCTCATCGGTAGTCAACTAAAATTCTCTGCTCTTCACCACAGGTGTCTCCACCTTGCCCTGGCGGCTATCAGTAATCCTCAAGGTGGCTGGTCAGGCGCCACCACTGCCCCTCCTGACAACCTCACACAATTGGCCATTATGTGGCCTGTCTAGTTGCAGTGAAAACATATCAATGCACTCCAAGGGTAATCCCTACTTATATGATCGGTCTGACCACATCTATAACAACCTGAACCCGCTGATCGACATGCCCCACTTTGTGGCTTGAGGCACTTGTCACAGCGAATCCGACCCTATTGGCCCCTATATTGTGAATCAGAAGTCTTATGCCTCTTAGTCTGGCCCATAGCTAGATGTACCTACTCTGACTTACGTTTCGTCTAAATCTCCATCTCAATCTCCCGCTCACGGGCCCTCTCAATCATATCATTCAGGGTCTTGCACCACGAAAACCTCACAAACTCCCTGATTTCATCCCTCAACATGTCATGATATCTCGTCTTCTTCATCTCCTCATCCACAGCGTACTTCGGAACCAAACAAACTCCCTGATGTCATCCCTCAACATGTCATGATATCTCGTCTTCTTCATCTCCTCATCCGCAGCGTACTTCGGAACCAAAAGAGCCCTCTCACGAAACTTAACGGTGATCTCCACCATAGTCTCAATATTCTGGTGAAGGTCCTGAAACTCCCTCGCCAGCTGTTGCACCTCGATTGTCGGTGAAAACTCCTCGTGTAATTTTCTACCAAACTTTCCCCAAGTCATGGCCGCCAATTCCGTAGATACCAATGCTCGGCCGACCTTATCCCACCAGTCACGTGTTCGGTCTCTTAGCATGCAGGATGCAAACCCTACCTTTTCCCCTAGGGGCAAAAACTCGTCTGCTAAGCATTCTACTCAAGGTGAGGTCCTCGTGCGCTCGAGAGAGTTCTCCTACAAGGACTTCACCAAATGCCAGCCATTGTCCTTTAATGGGACTGAAGTAGTCATTGCCCTCTTGCAATGGTTCGAGAAAACAGAGTCGATCTTCGAAATCTGCTTGTGCCCAGAAGGAAGCAAAGTGAAGTTTGCTGCCTGCACCATCTCTGGCAAAGCCCTAACATGGTGGAACAACCATGTTAAGTCACTGACTCTATTAGTGGCTAACTCAATAGGTTGGGAAAACCTAAAAAAGTTAATGCGGGAGGAATACTGCCCGTTAGGCGAAATTCAAAAGCTGGAACAAGAGCTGTGGGATCTCACTATGGTCAGCTCAGACATAGTGACCTACACTGACCGGTTCAGCGAGCTAGCAGCTATATGCCCCGGGATGGTTACCCCGGAGACCAAGAAGATAGAAAGATACATTTGGGGTCTGACTGCTCCGACCCAAGGAAATGTGTTGTCTTCTAACCCAGCCACGTTCGATAGTGCTAAACGCCTGGCTCAGCGACTCATCGACCATGGAGTCCGCCATGGTGTAAAAGTCCCTATTCCCGAGCCATCGAGGGAAGAGGACTATAATCAGAAGTCGGGGAACAAGAGGAAGAAGAAGCGAACAACACAAGACACCCCGCAAGAGCAACGAGCGAGTACTATGTACGCCGCTATAACGCCTGTTGTTTCAGCACCTGCCAGTCGCTATGCTGGAACCCTCCTGAAGTGTGGAAAGTGCAACTTTCACCACACCGGTGTATGCTGGGAAATGCAGTGTCTGAACTGCCACAGAAAAGGACACACAGTCCGTTTCTACAAGGCACCGGCTCAACCGATCTCCCAAGTCCTCGGAGCTAAAGAAAACCAAGCCTGCTATGGCTGTGGTGAGGCTGGACATTTTCAAAGGGACTGCCCGATAAAAAGGAACTCAGGCGCGGATGGACGCATTCTGATGATCAATGCAGGAGAATCTACCCCGGAGTCGTCGACGTGTAGCGGTACGTTTTCGAAATAGTAATTACTTTTAAAATTAATTTATATTCATATAAGATTAAAATTTGGGGATAACACTTAAAAGTAATTATAACAACTCACATGTTGAATTAGGTCACAGTATTCAAGAGAACTAAAAGATCACTTAGAGAAGCTATTGTGGCTTACCATATACATCAGGGTTGTGCACAACTAAGATGTTGCAGACTTAGAGTAAGTGACTCCGCTTAGGTCCCCATTCCTTAATTGGTTGAGGATTTGAGGCAGAGTTACTCGGTCGACTGCCTGGTTCATCTTAAATATTCATAACTTGTATATGGCAGGCGATTGTAGTGGTACCAAGGAGGATTATGATATAAAGTATCCCCACCGGTTATTAGAGCACTTTCGTTTGTATGTATGCGCACATAGCGGTATGATACGTAGGAGTGTTAACATCAAAGAGGAAACAAGAAACACGGGAACATTTACAAAGAGTACATTTTCGAACATACGAGGAGTATAGTATCGAGCATACAAGGGATACATTATCGTATATCAGACGTTTCTTTCCTTTGACCAAAACTTTGTTCAGTAAAGAGTACGTTGCTTTCATTCGTCATGAGTTGGTGTGGTCCTCACCATACTGAGTTCATATGTTTCTATCGCCTCGATCGGCAAGTTCTCAAAACTTTCGTCATTTGTATCGAAAGTCCAACCTAAACCTCGATTTTATATTTCGTATTCTAAACCCCGAAGTATTCGTGCGAAAAGTACTTTGTCCTCCGAAGCCTTATCGTCAGATATTCGCAGACCGTCACGAAATACCACTCGTCCAACAGACCAAGTTCGAGCACAGAGGCTAAGGACGAATACAGCCCACCTATCACTGTTTAGTGTATACGCGAGGGTGGTATACGATTATGATTACGCAGATTTAGCATGTGTGTTTCCGCCCTATCTCCTGTTCCTTGTTTGGTTGTGGACCTGGGGCAGAGTCGCACATCCGAACGTCTTACTAACCCTAATTATATACGATTTGCATACACGAAATAATGATAGATGGACCAAGTATGAATCCTATCATGAACAGAAGGGCAAGGTTGCCAAGTCTACGAGTGGGTATTCTGCTAATCAGAGGAGCGCAACCCTAGTAGTAATGCTAAGAAAGCTAATTTCGGGACAAAATTCCATCTAACGGGGGGATGATGTGACAACCCGGAAAATTTTTTGATTTTAAAGCTCATTCAATCAACTCAAATGAGTGTTAAACTCATTAGTACTGAGTTCTAGCCCGGTTAAAGGTCATTCTAAGGAGTTTTGAGCCTAATACACTTAAGGAATAAGTGTTAGCAAGTACCTGCTAGAACCACAGTATAGCAAATCAAACCTTAACCTCATTAAAATGAGTTCACGGCTGCAAGACCATGAGTTTACGGCCGTAAACTCATGTGGCCGTAAACTCAAGTGCATATATATGATTCTTGGCCATTTTTCCATTCTTTCCTTTCCTTGGCCGATTTTCCTTCAAATCCTCTCAAGTATCATCAAGTGTTCCTTCCAAGATCTTCACATAAGTAAGTATTCTTCCTAGATTTGTTGATACATCACTTAATCTAGTATCCTTCCATGATTTCATCCATAGAAATCACTCTTTTCTTAGATCTTCAAATTACACCAAGAACACCAAGAACACACACTCGTGTTCTTGGCCAATATCAATCATTTCAAGCTTCTATATCGTAATTACACTTCCCTATACTTCATATCTAGTTAGTATCCATGCTTAGAGACTTGAAACATGCCTTTTCCCCATGAAGATCATGAGTTTACGGTCCAAGATCTTCCAGGACCGTAAACTCAATGTTGAATCATGTAAGGTCCATAAACCCTATAAGATGCAAGGCAAGTGACCCAAAACTCTTCCTTGATGATTGTAAGACTTTAAATTACTCTCAAGTTCACAATGACCATGAGTTTACGGCCGTAAACTCCTTTGGGCCGTAAACTCATCAAAAGCCTCATTTGAGGTGGTCTTTCTCATACAAGTGTAGAACAAAAGTCCCTAAAGTTTCCCTAGCTTTCAAACCAATACTTAGCCATGTTTGACCATGAGTTTACGGCCGTAAACTCGTGAGGAATGGTCCATGGGCCGTAAACTCTAAAAAAGGTGCTGCAATGGTGCCACAATTACTTCCTAAGGCTTGGACTTGATCATAGTATGCTTAACCTTGACTTGTTAGACCTTAAAACACCAAATGGTAGAAGTTACCATGGGTTTACGGCCGTAAACCCATTAGGACCGTAAACTCATGTTAGTGCCATTTCACTTTCCTTTGATGAATCACATATGATTCCAACACTTGGTCAAGGTGTTTCCTAGTCCCGGAAAGTGTTTCCTTTCATATAGTTCTTTATAAACACTATATTCATGTGAATATGTGTCCTTATATGTCATTTAGGACTTATTGTGTCTCGGGACTTCATTCGAGGAACTTCTCATCCTTACACGCATACCCGTTTGAATCACCCACATCAGGTGAGATCATACCCCGTAATGACTCTTTTAACTGTTTTAACTGTTTTAAGAGGAGGGGGAATACAAGTTGAACACAATGATAATTGTCTAAATGTTTGTTATAAACATCTTTCAAAATGTTACTTATGTCATTTATAAGTTGTCAAAACATTTCAAAAACTCTTTTAAAGTTATGTTACTTTATAGTTATACAAAACTTCGTTTTTAAAGTACAAACATAACTTAGTAGATAAACGAGTCTTTTCAGTAACAGTCCCAGTAGAACACTAGTAAACTATAATAGGTATAGTTTAGGAGAATGATATTCATTACTTCTAGTACAATGAAGCACACAAAGAGTCAGTTCATTCATGAGTCAAACATATAGTGAAGAGAATCAAACAATACCATACAGAACAGATAGTGAAGAAAATCAAACAATACCATACAGAGAGAACACACAATTACGAGAAACAAACATAACATACAATATACAGTACAAAACAAACAAGTTAGGTTGCTATAGCATGAGAACACATACAAGATCTAATTATACCAATGAATCGCTAACTCATTGTTTTAAACAAAAGGTGATAGTTATATTGGGTATACATGATCATATACTTTAATTTGAATTACACGGCTTGCAAGAATTTGCAGAGGTCGCGTTTGGTTCCCTTAATCTCTTGACAGGGAGAGCGTTTAGTAGGGGTTCTAGCCTTCACATTATAACCGTAATAAAACAAATATGTTTTTAGGTTATTAGTACATCCGCATGTCATTATAAACGACAACTGGGTACTTACATTTTCCATTACTTTCATAAAGTGACAGTACCACTTGAAAGTCAAACTCAAACTATTTTCGAGTCAAGATAGTTATAAACTAGGGAAAATATACATTTTTATAATCGACAAACTGAACAGTCGAGTCTAGCACATAGCAGAAGATGCCTTGGTACAAGGCTACGCTTAAAAGAAAGGACCATAATGCTAGTCTTATGATTCCTTAATGTATACATCACAGGATATATATATATATATATATATATATATATATATATATATATATATATATATATATATATATATATATATACATATACCAATAGAGTCCGACAGGTAATAGGATGTGTGCTCTCCGCTTCATTTCCTGTTCCTTGTTTGGTTGTGGGCTTGGAACGAATTCACCCAATCTATTTTCTACCCGATTATATATATATATATATATATATATATATATATATATATATATATATATATATATATATATATATATATATATATGTATGCTTAGTATACATTAAGTCATCATAAGGGTACCAGGTATGGGTCAGGTTATAGAACACAGAGTCAAAGCACAATTTTTCTAGTACAAAACATACTTTCCAAAATCAGTACTTTTGGTATACAAAACTAGAAACTTCCCAGTAAAGGGTTTAATCCATTTTATTAAACCAGTTAAATTTAAAGGACCTTAAATGAGTAACTCTATAATACCTTAGTTTATACATAAAACTAATACCCAATAGGTAGTTGGATGTGTGCTTTCCGCCTTACTTCCTGTTCCTTGTTTGGTTGTGGGCTTAGGGCAGATTCACCCAGTTAACTTTCTATCCGATATTGGATTATATATATCAGTATAAACTAAGCTATTATTAAAGTAGTCATTGTGGTCACCATTTTATTATAAGAAATATGGGTTTTCTTAAAGAACTTTTCATTAGATATAGAGGAACCATTACAATTAACTCCATGAGTAACAAGTGTTTACACTAGGGTTATATACGACGATGATCTAACAACCAATGGGATGTGTGCTATCCGCCTTAATTTCTGTTCCTCGTTTGGTTGTGAGCTTAGGGCAGATGCGCACAATCAATTGTTTGTTTACTATGAGTCTTATATAACTCGTATCCGCTTAGTACCCATAGAAAGGGTTGTAGTGTCATTTTACCTAAACTTCCATCAAAGTAGGAAATAGAGGTTTTTCTAGAGGAACATGCGGACTTTTCAAAACAGAACTTACAACTTACAACGTTTTACAACTACATGTTACAACTACATTTTCAACACCATTTTGCATCTACATTTTCAACAACACTTTAAAACTTACTCACATCGCTAAAATCTTATGAACTCACCAGCTTAATTGCTGATCAACTCTTTCAAATAAGTTGTATTGTCAGAAGACTATTAGACAGGTGCTCGTGCTGGGGATTCAGAAGATGGAGCATTATAGCTTCAAGTCTTGTTTTGTTATTTGTGTATGAATTCTATGTTTTATGAACACACACATTGTAAACACTTTCTTTCGAAATGAAATGGTTGTTCATTACTTGCTTACCATATACATATCTCGTGATACTAAACATGATGTCCTCCACCCCTGAACGATTCCGCCGTTCCGGTTTTGGGGTGTGACAGATTGGTATCAGAGCATTGTTTATAGTGAACTAAGTATATCAACCGATAAAAGATATACAACTATAAATACAATGGGGCTTAAGTGCTCTGGATAATGATATATTTTTAGAATATAACTATAGGTTATAAAAATATACCTACTTGCTTATACATGTAAATAATAAAACTAGTGTCACGAGGAGAACAGAACTAAAAGTATTTAAAGGTTGGGCACTGTCGTCAACCTGAACAGTTATGTAATCATACCTAGGATCAATATAGCCTGATCAACTATATTCATTTGAGATGTGACCGACATGTGTTTGGGAATGATGTGGTGTTGCAACAGTGTTAAAACTTACCTGAACACCAGAATAAGTACATTACGTTAGAATACTATAGGAGTATTTTAGTCCATATAAATAACCTAAGTGATAACTTAAAAGACCCTTACGGATAGGTCTATAATCTTGCAAGGTATATTCCTAAAGTTTTATATATAATCAAGATCTTATAGACTTAGAATCTGTGGTCTACGCTTCGCTATCCATTCCTCTTAAGGGTGTAGTTTTGGAGTAGGATCACTTATTCGAAAGTCTATTTGATCTTCAATTATATACAAACTTGTATACATTGTACAATTATAGGAGGACCCCGTAAGGATCACCCCACAAAGTTACCTTAAAGCTCATAGATTATTTAGTCACTTTCATTCTCGCACGACAAGCCCAAATAGATGTAACCACTTCCTCATAGTAGACAACAGAAGAGTCCAGGAGGAACAAGAACAAGTTCATGAGAAGTTTTCAAAGAGGGATCAGCCGAAGTAACCAAAACATCTTACACGTCACACTAATAAATAATAATCTGGTTAATTTAATGAGCGAGTGGAAACACTGCTCACATTATATATTGAGATTATTTTCTTACATGCAGCTGGTAACAGTTGTTCAGGAAACAGATATTCATTCGAGGATAGTTATTTCAAATTCATAGAATTTATTAGGTATAGACTCTTTTATGAATTGTTTCTAGAACCCGGTGGAAGTCAGGACCCGATACATCCAGAACTAGGATAACCTTGTCTTTTCAGCTTTCGGCTTGTGTCCATTGCTTTAGACTTATTCCGTCTCATATTTGTATTCTTTTAGCAAGGATGCCTCCTCGCAGATCTAACAGACGCACTACTCCGATAACTCCAACGCCGCCTCCTTCGCAAATAGATATGGCAGCTATAAACGCTGCAGTGGTCGCGGTTGTGGCAACAGCCATGGCTCAATATCACTCCATAAGTACTAATGGAGGTCGAACGCCTACTGATTCTACACGAGGTGAGGTCGTCGTGCGCTCGAGAGAGTTCTCCTACAAGGACTTCACCAATTGCCAGCCATTGTCCTTTAATGGGACTGAAGGAGTCATTGCCCTCATGCAATGGTTCGAGAAAACAGAGTCGATCTTCGAAATCTGTTTATGCCCAGAAGGAAGCAAAGTGAAGTTTGCTGCTTGCACCTTCTCTGGCAAGGCCCTAACATGGTGGAACAGCCATGTTAAGTCACTGACTCTATCAGTGGCTAACTCAATAGGTTGGGAAAACCTAAAAAAGTTAATGCGGGAGGAATACTGCCCGTTACGCGAAATTCAAAAGCTGGAACAAGAGTTGTGGGATCTCACTATGGTCGGCTCAGACATAGTGACCTACACTGACCGGTTCAACGAGCTAGCAACTCTATGCCCCTGGATGGTTACCCCGGAGAGCAAGAAGATAGAAAGATACATTTAGGGTCTGACTGCTCCGACCCAAGGAAATGTGTTGTCTTCTAACCCAGCCACGTTCGATAGTGCTAAACGCCTGGCACAGCGACTCATTGACCATGGAGTCCGCCAGGGTGTAAAAGTCCCTATTCCCGAGCCATCGAGGGAAGAGGACTATAATCAAAAGTCGGGGAACAAGAGGAAGAAGAAGCGAACAACACAAGACACCCCGCAAGAGCAACGAGCGAGTACTATGTACGCCGCTACAACGCCTACTGCTTCAGCACCTGCCAGTCGCTATGCTGGAACCCTCCCGAAGTGTGGAAAGTACAACTTTCACCACACCGGTGTATGCCGGGAAATGCAGTGTCTGAGCTGCCACAGAAAAGGACACACAGTCCGTTTCTCCAAGGCACTGGCTCAACCGATCTCCCAAGTCCTCGGAGCTGAAGAAAACCAAGCCTGCTATGGTTGTGGTGAGGCTGGACATTTTCAGAGGGACTGCCCGATAAAAAGGAACTCAAGCGCGGATGGACGCATTCTGATGATCACCGCAGGAGAATCTACCCCAGAGTCGTCGACGTGTAGCGGTACGTTTTCGAAATAGTAATTACTTTTAAAATTAATTTATATTCATATAAGAATAAAATTTGGGGATAACACTTAAAAGTAATTATAACAACTCACATGTTGAATTAGGTCACAGTATTCAAGAGAACTAAAAGATCCCTTAGAGAAGCTATTGTGGCTTACCATATACATCAGGGTTGTGCACAATTAAGATGTTGCAGACTTAGAGTGAGTGACTCCGCTTAGGTCCCCATTCCTTAATTGGTTGAGGATTTGAGGCAGAGTTACTCAGTCGACTGCCTGGTTCATCTTAAATATTCATAACTTGTATATGGCAGGCGATTGTAGTAGTACCAAGGAGGATTATGATATAAAGTATCCCCACCGGTTATTAGAGCACTTTCGTTTGTATGTATGCGCACATAGCGGTATGATATGTAGGAGTGTTAACATCAAAGAGGAAACAAGAAACAGGGGAACATTTACAAAGAGTACATTTTCGAACATACGAGGATTATAGTATCGAGCATACAAGGGATACATTATCGTATATCAGACGTTTCTTTCATTTGACCAAAACTTTGTTCAGTAAAGAGTCCATTGCTTTCATTCGTCATGAGTTGGCGTGGTCCTCACCATACTGAGTTCATATGTTTCTATCGCCTCGATCGGAAAGTTCTCGAAACTTTCGTCATTCATATCGAAAGTCCGACCTAAACCTCGATTTTATCTTTCGTATTCTAAACCCCGAAGTACTCGTGCGAAGAGTACTTTTTCCTCCGAAGCCTTATCGTCAGATATCTGCAGACCGTCACGAAATACCACTCGTCCAACAGACCAAGTTCGAGCACAGAGGCTAAGGACGAATACAGCCCACCTATCACTGTTTAGTGTATACGCGAGGGTGGTATACGATTATGATTACACAGATTTAGCATGTGTGTTTCCGCCCTATCTCCTGTTCCTTGTTTGGTTGTGGACCTGGGGCAGGGTCGCACATCTGAACGTCTTACTAACCCTAATTATATACGACTTGTATACACGAAGTAATGATAGATGGACCAAGTACGAATCCTATCATGAACAGAAGGGCAAGGTTGCCAAGTCTACGAGTGGGTATTCTGCTAATCAGAGGAGCGCAACCCCAGCAGTAATGCTAAGAAAGCTAATTTCAGGACGAAATTCCATCTAACGGGGGGATGATGTGACAACCCGGAAAATTTTTTGATTTTAAAGCTCAGTCAATCAACTCAAATGAGTGTCAAACTCATTAGTACTAAGTTCTAGCCCGGTTAAAGGTCATTCTAAGGAGTTTTGAGCCTAATACACTTAAGGAATAAGTGTTAGCAAGTACCTACTAGAACCACAGTATATATAGCAAATCAAACCTTAACCTCATCAAAATGAGTTCACGGCCGCAAGACCATGAGTTTACAGCCGTAAACTCATGTGGCCGTAAACTCAAGTGCATATATATGATACTTGGCCATTTTTCCCATTCTTTCCTTTCCTTGGCCGATTTTCCTTCAAATCCTCTCAAGTATCATCAAGTGTTCCTTCCAAGATCTTCACATAAGTAAGTATTCTTCCTAGATTTGTTGATACATCACTTAATCTAGTATCCTTCCATGATTTCATCCATAGAAATCACTCTTTTCTTAGATCTTCAAGTTACACCAAGAATACACACTAGTGTTCTTGGCCAATATCAATCATTTCAAGCTTCTAGATCATAAGTACACTTCCCTATACTTCATATCTAGTTAGTATCCATGCTTAGAGACTTGAAACATGCCTTTTCCCCATGAAGATCATGAGTTTACGGTCGAAGATCTTCCAGGACCGTAAACTCAATGTTGAAGCATGTAAGGTCCATAAACCCTATAAGATGCAAGGCAAGTGACCCAGAACTCTTCCTTGATGATTGTAAGACTTTAAATTACTCTCTAGTTCACAATGACCATGAGTTTACGGCCGTAAACTCCTTTGGGCCGTAAAGTCATCAAAAGCCTCATTTGAGGTGGTCTTTCTCATACAAGTGTAGAACAAAAGTCCCTAAAGTTTCCCTAGCTTTCAAACCAACACTTAGCCATGTTTGACCATGAGTTTATGGCCGTAAACTCATGAAGAATGGTCCATGGGCCGTAAAATCTAAAAAAGGTGGTGCAATGGTGCCACAATTACTTCCTAAGGCTTGGACTTGATCATAGTATGCTTAACCTTGATTTGTTAGACCTTAAAACAACAAATGGTAGAAGTTACCATGGGTTCACGGCCGTAAACCCATTAGGACCGTAAACCCATGACCGTAAACTCATGTTAGTGCCATTTCACTTTCCTTTGATGAATCACATATGATTCCAACACTTGGTCAAGGTGTTTCCTAGTCCCGGAAAGTGTTTCCTTTCATATAGTTGTTTATAAACACTGTATTCATGTCAATATGTGTCCTTATATGTCATTTAGGACTTATTGTGTCTCGGGACTTCATTTGAGGAACTTCTCATCCTTACACGCATACCCGTTTGAATCACCCACATCAGGTGAGTTCATACCCCGTAATGAATCTTTTAACTGTTTTAACTGTTTTAAGAGGAGGGGGGGAATACAAGTTGAACACAATGATAATTGTCTAAATGTTTGTTATAAACATCTTTCAAAATGTTACTTATGTCATTTATAAGTTGTCAAAACATTTCAAAAACTCTTTTAAAGTTATGTTACTTTATAGTTATACAAAACTCCGTTTTTAAAGTACAAACATAACTTAGTAGATAAACGAGTCTTTTCAGTAACAGTCCCAGTAGAACACTAGTAAACTATAATAGGTATAGTTTAGGAGAATGCTATTCATTTCTTCTAGTACAATGAAGCACACAAAGAGTCAGTTCATACATGAGTCAAACATATAGTGAAGAGAATCAAACAATACCATACAGAACAGATAGTGAAGAGAATCAAACAATACCATACACAGTGAACACACAATTACGAGAAACAAACAGAACGTACAATATACAATACAAAACAAACAAGTTAGGTTGCTATAGCATGAGAACACATACAGGATCTAATTATACCAATGAATCGCTAAATCATTGTTTTAAACAAAAGGTGATAGTTATATTGGGTATACATGATCATATACTTTAATGTGAATTACACGGCTTGCAAGAATTTGCAGAGGTCGCGTTTGGTTCCCTTAATCTCTTGACAGGGAGAGCGTTTAGTAGGGGTTCTAGCCTTCACAATATAACCATAATAAAACAAATATGTTTTTAGGTTATTAGTACATCCGCATGTCATTATAAACGACAACTGGGTACTTACATTTCCCATTACTTTCATAAAGTGACAGTACCACTTGAAAGTCAAACTCAAACTATTTTCGAGTCAAGATAGTTATAAACTAGGGAAAATATACATTTTTACAATCGACAAACTGAACAGTCGAGTCTAGCACATAGCAGAAGATGCCTTGGTAGAAGGCTACGCTTAAAAGAAAGGACCATAATGCTAGTCTTATGATTCCTTAATGTATACATCACAGTATATATATATACCAATAGAGTCTGACAGGTAATAGGATGTGTGCTCTCCGCTTCATTTCCTGTTCCTTGTTTGGTTGTGGGCTTGGAACGAATTCACCCAATCTATTTTCTACCCGATTCTATATATATGTATGCTTAGTATACATTAAGTCATCATAAGGGTACCAGGTATGGGTCAGGTTATAGGACACAGAGTCAAAGCACAGTTTTTCTAGTACAAAACATATTTTCCAAAATCAGTACTTTTGGTATACAAAACTAGAAACTTCCCAGTAAAGGGTTTAATCCATTTTATTAAACATGTTAAATTTAAAGGACCTTAAGTGAGTAACTCTATAATACCTTAGTTTATACATCATGTTTATACATAAAACTAATACCCAATAGGTAGTTGGATGTGTGCTTTCCGCCTTACTTCCTGTTCCTCGTTTGGTTGTGGGCTTAGTTGCAGATTCACCCAGTTAACTTTCTATCCGATATTGGATTATATATATCAGTATAAACTAAGCTATTATAAAAGTAGTCACTGTAGTCACCATTTTATTATAAGAAATATGTGTTTTCTTAAAGAACTTTTCATTAGATATAGAGGAACCATTACAATTAACTCCATGAGTAACAAGTGTTTACACTAGGGTTATATACGACGATGATCTAACAACCAATGGGATGTGTGCTATCCGCCTTAATTTCTGTTCCTCGTTTGGTTGTGAGCTTAGGGCAGATGCGCACAATCGATTGTTTGTTTACTCTAAGTCTTATATAACTCGTATCCGCTTAGTACCCATAGAAAGGGTTGTAGTGTCATTTTACTTAAACTTCCATCAAAGTAGGAAATATAGGTTTTTCTAGAGGAACAGGCGAACTTTTCAAAACAGAACTTACAACTTACAACGTTTTACAACTACATGTTACAACTACATTTTCAACACCATTTTGCATCCACATTTTCAACAACACTTTACAACTTACTCACGTCGCTAAAATCTTATGAACTCACCAGCTTAATTGCTGATCAACTCTTTCAAATAACTTTTATTCTCAGGATATTATTAGACAGGTGCTCGTGCTGGGGATTCAGAAGATGGAGCATTATAGCTTCAAGTCTTGTTTTGTTATTTGTGTATGAATTCTTTGTTTTGTGAACACACACATTGTAAACACTTTCTTTCAAAATGAAATGGTTGTTCATTACTTGCTTACCATATACATATCTCGTGATACTAAACATGATGTCCTCCACCCCTGAACGATTCTGCCGTTCCGGTTTTGGGGTGTGACTATATGTACCCTCCTCAAGCACCATCTTGAATCCTCTAAGTCACCACACTAAAACTATATACCAATCCTATGCTATACTGCATACAAAATCTACCATGGCATTACCTAGGCTCTCCTAGGAATTCTCAATTTGACCACCTCTACAATACAAAGAATCTCAATCAACACTGCCAGATGCCTTATGCATGCAACTTATACACAAAATGGGATCACATAGACTGTCAAATAATGATTCCACCCTAAGTCCACAACAAAACAAGGAACAGGAAATGAGGCTAAATCGATCATTCTAGGGCTATATGATCCTAATCGTATAAAACTTTTAAAGCTTACACATAGTAATTAACTGAGCCGATATCAATTCCAATTAATACATAGCATCCAAATCCCCTAGGCTATAAGGCATCATACAAATCAATAAAATCTATCATATAATTCCTGAAGGTATCCTTAGCCCTATTCTAGAATGCAATTTAGATACAAGGCATACTAATCATAACACATGGGTATGGGTATTTTTGGAATTACTTACTTGATCTCGACTGATTGCACGCATCGCACCCCCTTTTACTTGGTGAAAATGTTTTTAGAAATTCAATTTTCCTTTTGAAAAGATTATCATTACCTCAGTTTGAGTTTTGACATACCCGAGAGTATGCCCGGATCCCTCAAACCAAGGCTCTGATACCAACTTGTCACGTCTCAAAATTCATAAGTAAAAATTTCTTTTTTAAGTCAATCAAAATCATCAAATATCCATATCAACCCAAAAAAAGTATGTCAATGTGAAAATAGTTATCAGAGTACAAACCCAAAAATCATAAAAATGTTGAACAAGGGTGGATGTGCTGCAATCAGGCCGAGCCCTTCATTTTTGATCCGGAAGTACCTGAAATATAAAATTAAACCGTAAGCACAAAGATTAGTGAGTTCCCAAAAATACCATACACAACAAACAAGTAAATATAACAGCACGTGGTTGTGTTGGGTCCGTATCAACCCCATATAACAGCAAGTAGTTGTGTCGGGTCCGTATCAACCCCCAGGTTCGTATCGACCATGCGTCCATAATGACTCCAAGCCCAAATTGGCTCCATGCATAATTCATACAATCATATCAATAATGATCACATAATTACATACATCCTACACATACAAATCAATGGGTCGGCATTGGTGCCTTCGACCCACAAGTGTGGCGAGAAAACTCAACTCAACTCAACTAAAGATATCTGAAACACACACTCGAGTTGCTGCTACTACGGCTCCTCGCATTGATCATAACGCCAAATCAATTCTATTTAATAATCTAGATTCTAAATCCATAAACAAAGGTCCAGTTCATCTCTTAAATTACTAAGTGAAAAAAATCATTTTGCCCTTCCCATACATGACCCAACTAGAGAAGGCCTAAAACCCATAATGATCCAAGGCCCAAAAATGCCCCAAAATGTTTTTTGAGAGTATGCCCGACATACCCCTTACTACGTCCAACATACAGCTCGGTCTCAAAATGGTTACAGGGCCATAGCCCACTACGCTCAGCGTACTCAGGAGTACGCCCCACGTAATCCCCAGAAGTCCAAATTATTTCTTAATGTCTTGATACTTTAAGACCTAACATCAAAGCTTCAGATCTAACCCTAATAAACATCTAAAATCATAAAGTTGCAACCATTACGCCTTTGCATGGCTACAAGGAGACCAAAACGAAAACCCTAACTCATATAACCATTTAAAACTCCATAACTCTTGTGTGGAAGAATACAAAGGACCATGCTTGCATTTTTATGACACTAAACACTCTAAAATTCTTGAAAGGGCAACTCAAATGGTCTGGAGTAGAAAATACTCAATTAACCAACATTTTCGGGACAAAAAGGTCATAACTTGCAAGCTAACAAGATCTAGGAAGGCATGCATCAAGATTTGAACTTTATGCATCCAATATGAACAAGGATGAGAAGAATCTGGATCCAAAAGCTTGAGAGAAACACCACAACTTCTAAGGTTTTCCTCTCCATCAAAAACACCAAAATATCACTAAAAAGCTTCAAAACTTGCACATAAGAATTAGGGTTTCGAGATAATGGCTAAGATGGATGGAGGCTGTAGGTAAGTAAAGGTTTGAGGCCATTAAATTCTTTAAATAGCGTCCAAACCCTAAAAATTAGGATTTGGAATCTTTGTGAGTACATCATGTGTACTCTTACGTACCCCCAGTGTACGTAAAAGAAATTCCACCACCCATTAATGAACTACGCCCGACATATTACGAGGTACGCTCCGTATAAGGACTAATTTTGCAAAGATTTTAAACTTAGAGCCAAAAATGAAAGGTACCTGGAACATGGGTGTTACAATTTCAGTCAAGTCTGGATGATACCAATCAAGCCTTGAAGAGATAGAACAACAAAGTATTTAAGTACGATAATATATTATAAGAATATGAGTAGTAAGAAGAACATAAGAACAAAGAGAATGAAAATGATTTGACTAAATGATTCTTTATTGATGACTAAAAACGGGTGTGTAAAAGGTAAGGAATTATATGGGGTGATGGTCCTATTTATACTAACCTACAACCAATCTCAACAGGAGACAAATGTACCAAAAAGCAAACTGTAGATCAATCACCTGACATAACGTTATGGTTGACCTTGTCTCCTATAGGTGCTATAGTAGATAAGAGAAAAAGTCAGCTGTGAACCTAATGATGAATAAGGTTAGGAATCTTAACTTGTTTCCTACTGATGCCTCTGACTCATCTTCCATGTCTAGACCTTATGTTCCATCATGGAGAAGATGTTGAAGAGCTAAGCATGCATCTTTTCTCTTGTCTTTTGGTTCAATGGTCATCAACAATTGTCTGTCTCCAGGAGTTATCCATGAGGAACATTTGTTTATTAGATTTCCAGTGCATGGGATGTTCTACAAGGATGTCAATGGAGTTATGTGTTTTATGAGATTAGATGACATTCCACTTGCACCAACTAAACATTTGTTTCATTTGAGACTGGTGTGTATGTCTCAAGAACTTAGAAATAGTGCTGACTAGATGTTATCTTTTGTGCTAAGTAAGAGAAGGAAGGAACTTAAAGAAACAAATTACTGCAAATGGATCAAACCTGAAATTATTACTAAACCTAAGAAAGTCTTAACTTACAACTTTTGGTAGTCATCTCTAAAGGTTTTGACATCAACAAATTGGGGGAGATTGTAAGGTTGAACCTTCTAATCTGATATGTCAAACTTACTTCACGTTGATCATCTATCAGTGTCCAGTACGCTATCCAGTCTTCTTCAATGCCAGTATGAAGCTTTTCTTATCCATTAAGCATCAAATCCGTAATCTTAGTGATTAGGATCTTATTTTTTTATAGTTTTGTTTAAATCCTTGATATGTATATATTAGATAGATTTTTATAGTATATAAGTGGTTTTAGGGTTCTTTGTAAAAGTGACGGATTTGTGCAATATCTCTTTGTGAGAGAACAAGTTCTTAGTGAAAACCTTAATCAAACTTTGTTTTCGATTAAGACTTTGTGAAACCTTTTGTACTTGCAACTATATTATTGCTTGTTGTTAACCACAATGATCCAACTAAGTCATCAACAGTTGTGTCTTTGGAACGGCATTATTCTTTGTCATTATCACAAAGGAATTAAAAGAGAAGAGTCAGAAGATATACCTAAGGAGATGTAGGAGCTTGGCTGGGAACAAAAAAAGGGTTTCTATTCGAAATCATACCCTCAATTTATAGCGGGTAATGATGAAAAAATCTTGGGAATATAGGAAATAAAAATGATGGTGTTTTAAGCATAGAGATAAGTGATGTGTCTTATTATTATCCTACCAGCCATATTTTCAAATTAAAATTTAAAATATGATTTATCTCTATACCCAGATTTTAAGGGGCAGTTGTTATGGGTATAAACTCTCATTGGAATATTGTACATGATTCAGAGTAGCATGTTGGCCAGAAACATGACCAAGATGTTGAGGATTACTAACCCTCACATTTGCTCTTTATTTCATTATTTATTTTATTCGTGTCTTGAATATGTCAACAAAGACCCGGTCAACACGGAATCACAATTAGAAATGGGAAGAAAAGACCTAGTCACCTCATAAATCAGGATGAGAGAAGACTGTTTATCAAGAATCTCGGAAGAGAAGATAATGCCGAGATTCTAAGGACTTGACTTATATTTGTTAGGAAGTCTATGTATAAATAGGAAGCTAGAGTCACAAATACACACACACACACGATTATTATATTTTTACTTGTACTCTGCAGCGAAACTCACTATACTTTGTACTCATTTATTTACTTAATAAAATCACCAATGGCAGCCCGGGTATTTCTGGCTCCCGAGAGTTTTTGTCAGTGATCTTATTCAAGATCAATGGCTTTCCTCGTAATTCTTGTGTCTTGCATCTCAGAATCTGGGTTAAGATTTTGATTACAACGCTACAACTTGTACTAATTTGGTTGATTTCTACTTAGTTTTTTTTTTTTTGACTAAAACATGCACTGCCTCATGTTCAGCATACCAAATATATCCTTTGTAGTTCTGCACACTTGTCTTTATATGCATCATCCTTAAGTGCAACACGTTCATTCCCTTAAATGGATTATGAGATACATACGAGGCATCATCTATTGTAGTCTACAGCTTCATGTTTCCTCCATATTGTCTCTCACGGTGTACTCAAATACCGACTGGGGTGGATGCCCAACCACTCGTCTCTCTACTTACATATATTGTGTTTTCATGGATGAAAACCTTATATCCTAATCGTCCAAATGACAGGGTGTCATATCTAGATCCATTGTTGAAGCTGAGTATTGTGATGTCGCTAATGTCGTTGTCAAAATTTGTTGGCTTCACAACCTTCTCCACGAGTTACAATGCGCTATGAAGAAAGCTACCTTGGTTTATTGTGATAACATCAGTGATTCCGTGCAGTTTACATGTCCTCAAACCTGGTGCAACATCAACACAACAAACACATAGAGATTGACATTCATTTTGTTTAGGAAAACGTTGCACTTGGTCAAATACGAGTTCTTCATGTTCTTCTTCAGCTAAGTATGCAGACATCTTTACGAAGGGACTTCCTACTTCTCTTTATTCAGATTTTCGATCCAGTTTAAATGTTCTTGAAAACACTTATGTTATAACTACATGGGGATGTTAGTCATTGAATTGTATTGATGTATCTTAGTGTATAAACCTTTCTAGTTTTAGCCTGGTTTGTGGTTAGCTTAGTTTTGGCCCAAGGCCCTTAGGTGTAATGTGTATATATATTTGGGTTTTCACCCCTTTTGAATCAATAGAGATTTAAATACCATAACAATGGCATGACATTTTTTAATGTATTTTTATGTATAGTGGTTGGTGATTATTTTTTTCATTTTATGATGTAATAACCCTTATCAGTAGTGATTACTTAGCTTAGTTAGATTAAGCTTCATATAACACCTAATTTATATCAACATTAGATATGGTGAGAGTTATCCCAAAGTACTTAATTTTCGTATGTGGTCAGTGGTCCTATAGTGTTGGTGATTTTATCACCAAATATATTTTAGTGTAATGGACTTAACAAGTGTTTCAAGAATAATGTTTTTAGTTATAATACAAGTTAGGAGGTGAGGGAGTGCACACTTGTATTTACTAAACATTGTTAGTACCGAACCCTAATCTACTGTGTCAAGTCGGGGGTCCCGCTCCCCGGTGAGTGGAGTGGATAAGTCCGGATTTCGTGACACCCAAGGCATTTAGGGTCGAAATATCAAACAAGGAAAGTGTTTACACGATTCCTGTTTGTGATCCAGATTTTCTATAACCCTATTTCGATTCCCCAACAATCTTGTTTGATATTTTCGTTTTTCTGGAAAAGATGGCTGGCAATTCATTGAAAGACATGAATACTTCGTTTGGCAAATTGGAGAAATTTCAGGGCCAAGATTTCAGACGTTGGCAAAAGAAGATGCACTTCTGGTTGACCACTTTGAAAGTTGTCTATGTTCTTTCTACTCCAAAACCAGAAGAGGTTGAAGATGCAAGTCTGGAACAAATCAGAAGGAGAAGCAAATGGGAGAATGACAACTACATCTGCCTTGGTCACATTCTAAATGGTATGTGTGATTCCCTCTTTGACACTCATCAAAACATTGAAACAGCAAGTGAATTATGGAACACACTTGAAGCAAAATATATTGCAGAAGATGCTTCAAGTAAAAAGTTCATTGTTTCTGATTTCAACAATTATAAAATGGTTGATTCTCGATCTGTAATGGAACAATATAATGAAATCCTACGAATTTATGGTCAATTCAAACAACACAAAATGTCCATGGACGAATCCTTTGTTGTTTCAAGTGTGATTAATAAACTTCCACCCTCATGGAAAGATTTCAAACACCATCTGAAACATAGAAAGGAAGAGATAAGTTTGATTCAACTTGGGAGTCATTTGAAAATCGAAGGACTTCGTGATCAAGAGAATGACAAAGGAACTGGAAAGGGAAAATCTGATTTTGGACAGCCCCAAGTTCATATGGTTGAATGTGATAAAGAAGATAATTCTAATCACAAGGGCAAGGGTAAAAAACGTAAGTATGAGGGTAACAACAAAAAGTCCAACAAAAAATACAAGGATTCCAAGGAACTTGTGTGTTGGAGATGCCATCTGAAATGGCATATGAAACGTGACTGTCGGGTGAAACTTGGAAATAAAGGTGCAAGTGGTAGTGGAAAAGATGATGCTGGTGGTGGCAGTGGATCTCATGATCAATCTGCAACCAAAGGTCAATTAACTATTGATCTTGTAAGTTCAGTATTCAATGTTATGCTACTAACTCCTGAAGTTTCTTTTATACAGGGGGATGATACGAATTCATGGTGGCTTGATACCTGTTCTACACATCACGTATGTGATGATGAACGATGGTTCACGAAGTTGAACATAGTAAATAATGATTCTGTCTTACACATGGCGGATGAAGGATCAAAGCTAATTTTAGGAACTGGTGTTGTTAGTATTACGTTTACTTCTGGAAAAACAATTAATTTGTTTGATGTATTGTATGTTCCAAAGGTTCGAAAGAACCTTGTGTCTAGTGGTTTGTTGAATTGTATGGGTTATAAACAAGTGATCGAGTCGAACAAGTATGTGTTGTCTAAATGTGGAATATTTGTGGGATTTGGTTATTATTGTGAACGTGTTTTTAGGTTAAATGTTATAAGTTGTTTTGCATCACATGTCAAGTCTACTTGTATGACTTCTGCATCTAATCTTGATAATTCTATGTTATGGCATAATAGATTAGGACATGTTCATATTAAAAGAATGGTTGAAATGTCAAAATCCGTATTGATTCCAGCTTTTGACATTAATTCTGAAAAATGCAAAACTTGTATGTTAACTAAAATCACGAAACAACCGTTTCCAAATGTTAATAGAAAATCAAAAGTGTTGGAATTGATTCATAGTGATCTATGTGATTTCCATGCTACACCTTCCTTGGGAAATAAAGAGTACATTGTTACTTTTATTGATGATTCAAGTCGGTTTTGTTATGTATACTTGTTACATTCCAAAAATGAAGCTTTGGAAAAGTTTAAAGTATATAAAACCGAAGTCGAATTACAGTTGGGTATTTCTATAAAATGTCTTAGGACAGATAGGGGAGGAGAGGACATGGATTCTAAATACTTTCAATCGGTTGGAATCATTCATGAAACCACAGCTCCTTACAATCCACAACAAAATGGTGTTGCTGAACGGAAAAATCGAGTTTTAAAAGAAATGGTAAATTCGATGCTTTCTTTTTCGGGTTTAAGTGAAGGCTTTTGGGGTGAAGCTATGCTCACAGCCAATTATGTGCTAAACCGGGTTCCTAATAAACGGAAAAAAGTTACTCCTTATGAACTTTGGCACAAGAAAACACCAAATTTGAATTATTTTCGAATTTGGGGCTGTCGAGCAGTTGTGAAATTACCCGAACCTAAAAAGAAAAATTTGGGTGAAAGAGGAATTGACTGCATATTTATTGGATATGCAGAACATTCCAAAGCTTATAGGTTTTATGTTATAGAACCTAATGAGGCATATTCTGTTCATACCATTATAGAGTCGCGAGATGCGATTTTTGATGAGCTGTGGTATTCTTCAATTCAAAGACCAAAAGATCTGATTTCAAGCACAAGTGAGGTGCCTAAATCAGATGGTAAGGAAGTTGTTTCAATTCCAGAAACACAGCAACTTCGTAAAAGCAAACGAGGTCGAGTCGCGAAACATTTTGGCGATGACTTTCAACTATTTTTAGTTGAAGGTTCGAGGGATAAAGTGAAGAAACAATACTCATATTCCTCTCATCTTGAGACTGATCCAAAGACTTTTAAGGAAGCTATGGAGTCTCGAGATGTTGCGTTTTGGAAAGAAGCGGTTGATGAAGAAATGTCATCCATTATGGAGAATAATGTTTGGGTGTTATCTGATTTACCTCCTGGTTCTAAACCTTTGGGGTGTAAATGGATTTTCAAGAAGAAAATGAAGGTAGATGGAACCATTGATAAATTCAAGGCTCGTCTGGTCATACAAGGTTTTAGACAAAAAGCCGGTATCGATTATTTTGATACGTATGCACCACACGGATTTCTACCATTAGATTGTTGCTTGCTTTGGCAGCTATTCACAATCTAGTGATACATCAAATGGATGTTAAAACAACTTTTTTGAATGGTGATCTTGACGAGGAAGTTTATATGAAACAACCAGAAGGTTTTGTTCTGCCTGGAAATGAGCAAAAAATGTGTAGACTTGTAAAATCATTGTATGGACTTAAACAAGCTCCAAAACAATGGCATTTGAAGTTTGATGAAGTTATTTTGTCTAATGGTTTTTCTTTAAACCAATCTGACAAATGTGTTTACAGCCGTTTTGATTCATCTTGATCTGGTGTGATCATTTGCTTGTATGTAGATGATATGTTGATTTTTGGCACTGATCAAAATCAAGTTAATGCAACAAAGAATTTATTGTCTTCAAAGCTTTCTATGAAGGATATAGGGGAGGCGGATGTAATTCTTGGAATAAGGATTAAACGGGTGAACAAGGGACTTGCTATTGTTGGGATTTCAGCATTCTAACACTCGTATGGTGTACATGCAACCCTATAAACCTTGGATCTATGTTTTCTCTATTATACATGCAAATATTAAATATTCCAAGGTTTCATCCTAACTAGCATATTATGAAGCACCTATACTACAAAGTTCTAGTTAGATGACATACCTTTTGATGTAGCTTGATGTCTTCAAGCTTTAAGAGCTTAGCCCCAATAGTGTGGAAGCCTCAAGTGGAATCACAAATCACCAAAACACCTTGGAAAACCTTTAGAGAATATGGATACTTGGCTCACATTATGAAATCGGTTATTGCCCTCTTTAGTGTATCCACACTAGCCACTAGCATAATTTCATGAAGCATAAGACCCTTTATATAGTGTGGAGGATTAGGGTTAAACCCTAATACCCATGACCTTTCATTTCCTAGGATCCATGGGTTAAAGCTCCATGGACTATCCATGAAGAGTTAGCCCAACCTAAATGAACTTGGCCCACTACACATATATATATCTAAGAGTCCATATTTAATTAGTTCCTTTTGATCACTTAATTAATTATAAATTAATTCTTGATCAATACTAATTAAATAATATGATTATATATTAATATATTAGAACTTATAATATATTAATATAAATCATAAATATACTATTCTCAAAAGACTATCCATATAAATTGTGTCGGTAAAGTGCAACCTAAATGGACCATGCCGGGTCGGGTCAAGTACATACCAAATATAGTTATGGACTTAGACATTAATCCAACAGTCTCCCACTTGGATAAGTCTAAAACTATTATTGAGTATGACTTCAAAAACCAACTGGCAATCGTAGCTCTTAAAGCCGCTGTCGAACTCTGATCTTGTCAATGAACTCTGACCTTTGTCAATGACTTGTCCATTAGATAAGGGATCATATATTCCTCCATTCTAGATATCATATGGACTGAGACATGGATTATCAATCATTCTCTCTGTCCATTTGTTGTTTCCTGATTTCCGATTTATGATGACTGACTGATTGAATAAATCAAATCAGTCCTGGCTTGGCCAAGCACTCACATGTGTCATCACTAAATCATCGAGGGGCCCACAAATATCGCTTTTATCCCGAAGGTAAAAGGAATGGATAAACTTCGACTCATATGGCTTGTTCTACTACTTGTTGAATCATACACAAAGGCACGTTTTATAACATCGAGTTACCAAATGCGTTTTCGTGCAATCAATGTACAACCAACTCATAGTAACAACTCATATCTCTAGGTTTGAAGAATATAAGATATTATCGTCTCATGATCACTCGTGATAAAATCCATGAAGTGATTCAAATGAGCGCAGGTTGAATCCAGTACTCAGAACTTATCAGCTCTCATGAGTGTTGTAGCACAACTTTGTACACCAACTTGGACCTCTACAAGCCAACCCATGACAGTCTTGATTTATATCTACTTCCAACATATGACCGATTGTGGATGGTTTGAATAACTTAGTCATTCCGGAAGAATAACCTAGTTATTATGGAAGTCAAAACATGCAAAGTGAAACACAAGAATAAATGAATCAAATATGGTATCAAACCCTATGAATATAAATAGACCACTTTTATTTATCACCATACTGATTACTCATTATTCATTGTTTCGGTTTTATCAACTTTATACCTGAATTAAAAACACTAGTTGTCCCATGCTCCAAGCATGTACACTATGTTTTTCTAAACAATAGCTTTGCCATACACCAAGTATGCACTCTATGTTTATCTATGATCCTTACTTTGTGAACTAGATCGATTGAACATAATTTCAATGATTCTCTTTTCACACTTCCAAATCCTTGTCGTAAATGTAAGAATTCCTAACATTTATCGAAATCTGTTTAGATTTTAAACTTATATGCATTGTTCCTCTTGTAATGATTATGCACAAAGCCACAAAGACTTGGCAACAATCATTACAGAGTATTCCAATGGAGAGAAATTCCATGGAAACGATGTCTCAAATTCAAAGCGCATTGCTTTGAACATGCTTCTTGCATTAAGTTTCTTTAACCTTACACAGATTGCTTCCACCTATGAAGACAACTCTATATTCCCATTTTGACTACCACTTCTGAACAAAAGTTGCCTCTTTTCAGACTATGTCAATATGGTCCTTCCAATATTAACATTATACTTCCAACTTTCCTTGAGCAACCAATCTTTGGTAAACCTTAGATTGTCCTCGACAATTGCTTAACCACTTTAGTCATATCCAATTCTAGACATTTTCCTCCTTAATGCCGCAAGGCATTTGGAAAATTCAGAAAGGATAAATATTATAGCACATGTAATCGATCTTGTACCCAAAGCAAATGGGACACGATTCATGATGTCTCACATAAAGACATGATTCTAGACCAGTCTTTTGCTACAATATTTTTATTTGCCATGTTTCCAAAATTTGACTACGAAGAGGGATGCCGTAATCATAATCGAATTTTGAGAACACAATATATAGAGTTTTTCCTTATGTTGAACCAATTCAACATGAAATTCATATATATATTCTTGACTAAAGATGATTAAAATCTCAATCTAAGCTTAAAATCCTATTCTAAGCCTTTTAGAATTGACATGAAGTATAATTTCCTCTCCCTTAATTATAGCAAAACAACTTTTTCAACCCCTGCAACCTCACGAATTGAAACTTTTGTTTTCTATAATTAACATTGCTAATATGCAATACTTATCATAATTATCATGCTCCCACTAACATGATGATTATTAGCATAACACTTATGCTCCCACTAGCTTTGACATGTACTCAGAAATCAGCTAGACTTCTAGAAATCAAAACTTTATTGACTTTCTTACCAAAGTTTAGATTTCTGATACGAGATGTTTTGATAAGACTTTATCAAAATCATAAACCTTATTTTAGACAGCTCACATGTCTGTCTAAACAATTTCAGAACTATGAAAAGGGATGCCGTAATCATAGTCTCAATTGTTTAGATTTTTGCCATTTCTCATAAGTCCATGTTAGTGTGCCGGATAACCATGCACGCTCCACTTAACGACTTTGAGAATGCAAAGATTACAATTGCTATCTTACTTAAAATCTACTTGGTGGAAGTGTTTCCTCACCATCATTTTCATGAATCGGAGAGAAACCTTATGACCCTTAGATTTTATGGTGTATGTGTTCTTATCCACGTGAATTTGTCAAAACCATAATCACAAGACTAGGTTAGTGACAAATCCTAACTCATATGGATTGAACTTGTGCAATCTTAACCTCATGCCACCTGGCAGCATAAGGGCCTTCCATTGCTTCCAAGTAATTATGCAAACAATTGAGAACATGTAGAACTCAAATGTTATAGCCAACTTAAATGGAATGGGCACAGAAATGTCAACACGATAGGTTATAAACCTTTAGTTGCGTGCTAGTGATGAAATACAGGTTTTATTCTTGATTAGTTCTTGAAACCATTTCAGGATCTTTTAGACTCCCACTGTCTTCTTGACAAATAAGACTTTCTTGCCAAATATTCAAGAAGTAGTGTGGTTTCTTAATCAAGACAAACACTTCACACAATTGGCCTTAGTTGGTCTTTGTTTTATCCAAAACATCACAACTTACCAATTTCAAATGTACAAGAGTAGAGAACTTTTACTCTTACATTTGACAAGTGTTTTAAACCTTTCTTTAAGATATGTCACTCAAGTTACAATCTTGGAGTATGACTCTAAGAATTGTTTTGGAACGAAGTATGAATCATCTTCCTGATCTAACCATTTCAACAATTCATGACTCCTCTTCTTAGTCATAAGAATGCACTAAGATGACCTTTAGAGGACTAATTGTGATACGATTTCTAAATCATTAAGATGATCACAAACATGATACTAAAGTACTCTCCCATCTTTTCAGATTTGAGAAACTTTTATCTTTCTGCCTAATTTGATTCTTCCCATTCGTTTTGCCATACATTGAGACTTTTCCAATGTTTCAGAATTATACTTAAACTTGTAAGTATAACCATATTTACTAAACTTTAGTAAATCAAATAGTCTTAACGAGCTTTGTGGTGGACATGACCAGTGCACAAGAATGTGTACTCGATCCCTTTAGTCCTTCACTTGACTCACACATCCATGTGAACAAGTAATTAGTCTTGATTTTCCAATGCTTGAAAGTTCTCATTCATCATACTATTCAACTTGCATGATTCCAAGTTTCGGTCCAATTGAAACTTGGGTGATGAGGAACTTTCCTGATTTGGAAAATTTAGACACTACCACAAATGAAAGAATCAAATCCATTTTCCAATATTGTTGTCATATAAGCAACAATTTTCCACAAATGTCATTGTAAGGATACTTCAAATAAATAAAATTAAACAATTTTCTTTTATTTTAAAACTTTGCGGAAAAACTTATCCTTACAATCCACATGGAAAATTGTTGTTATCTATTCCTTAACAATATATCATAACTTCTTAAGCAACTGCTCAAAATTCTGATGCGATCAAAATCCACCTTCGCGATCAGAATCAGCATATACTTCCTTTAAGATTTCTCTCTATTCTTTGATTCTTAAAACATCAACATGTGACCCTGTCACATCATGTAATGAGGATCTCAGAATAGAACTTAACAGAGTTAGATAATGGGATCTACCTGATGTAGAGTCAAACTTATTGACTTTAACATCCTTAGGTAAATTTGGCATCTTTGCAATCAACGCCCCTTCCTTTGGCAAAATAAACATATGGACCCTTTGGTAATGGGACTATCTCAGACTTAGCCTTTCTCTTTACCATTTGGTCAACCGGGTTGACTATGGCCAATCCCTTTCCATTGGGAAGAGAATGCTTTTTCTGGATTTCCAGTGTCACCATTGTCACTGTCCATAAAGTTTTTGGGAAGTTGATTTTCTAATCAAATTTGCTTTACTATCGTTCCAAATCATTGCTGATTTAGCAGCACCAAGCAAATAGATATGATCATTAAGGTTCATGTCATAGTCTGTTTCATAGTAGTCCCAAAGGAACTCACTATGTGACTTAGAAAGTGATTGAATATCCAACTTTCTCAAGACTTTGACACCCAACTCTCCCGGCTTGTCAATATGTGACTTCATCTCTAAGATGTGATCACACATAGACCTTGCTTGCCATTAGGGCTTGAGTGACCTTGAACTTGTGGGTTAGGGAGAATAATTGGAGGAGGTGGAGGAAGAGGAGTATGACTTCCATGAGCCAAACTCGGGAAGTCATATTCATTAGGAAAGCTTGGTTTGGGAAGATCATTGTTGTCTAAACCAGACATCAACAATGGGAGAAATTCACGTAAACTTGATTTAAGTCCTTAATATAACACCCAATATGATATATTAATGCTAGGACCCAACAAACTATTTTATAACTTGGAAGAGGGATGCCGTAATCCAAGCTATAAAATATTTGAAGGTAGGTTAATGACGATTCACCAATTTCCACCAAGATAAACGAAATGTATTATTAGGTTTTAATTGGTTTTGAAACTCCTAGATTCTTTTGAGATTCATTGAACTTTTCAATGGCATGTTTCAATCTCGAGTGTGCCCTTCAGGTTTTGTGACTGGGATGCCGAGGATCACAAAACAAGGTGTGAAGTAACCATGCAAATATACTTGGTACCCTTAATATTTACCCCTCAATCGATGTGCCGGTTAACCACACACGCTCCAACGATACTGTGATAAACATTAAGTTACCCTTTTCTTACCTTGTTAAGTCCAGGTTAGTGTGCCGGTTAACCACACACGCTCCACTAACAGCTTAAACAAAGTGCAAAGTGTAATTTCATGGATTAGCACCTTATTCACATTTTCCTAAGTAACTAAGATTGGGAATTTATAAGTGTTTAGTTACTTAGTATTTATCATTATACTTATAATGAATGGAGAATTATAGTCCTTGTCCTACCTGTTCGGCTAACGACCCTCCACCGGTCAAGGAAGCGGTGAGTGAGAGTGGACACCCATTAAACTGCCATTTTATAGGCAGTAACCTTATACCCCCCTTATAGACCGGCTTCGTGAATGAGGTCTACTAATGGTAAGACGACTTGCTCTTATACATATAATATATTAAACTTTTAATATTATAATAGTATAAGGGTGTATTTTAGACATTTAAAATACTTGGTGGTTTAATCTATTAATTAAACTAGACTTTTAATTTAATTAAACTCAAACCATATATTTATGGATTAATAATACTCTTTTAATTAAACGCTTTAATTAACTATTAATAAAGTCCATAAGAGTTAATTTGAACTATTCAACAAAACATCATAATTCCAATTATTAAACTCAAAATTAAAACCATTTAATTAATTGTTTAAGTTATGAACCCAAGAGTTTTAGAATTCAATTCTTTTTTTCATAAAAAACTTTTCTCAAATTCCAAAACTTGAGGGCAAGTTTTGTAATTCTTGAAAACCTTTGGATTCCATAACTTATGGAATTAATGGTGTTTTATGATGAAACTTTCCATGTTCCATAACTTAAGAACAAGTTATGGAATTCTTTAAAACATTAACACCAAATTTTGTAACTCCATAAAAACTTTGAATCAAATTTTTTTTTAAAAAAAAAAAAACTTTCGTATCCATAACTTATGGAAGTTTCAAAAACCCTTAAGATCACAACTTTGAAAAAAAAACTTTTGAGCTCCAAAATTTTATGACAAAATATGTAACTCCTTAAAACATTTAGATCAAACTTTTAAAACTAATAAAATAATCATATCATTTTATCTTTTACTAAATTTGACCTAATTCAACTCATATAACAAATGATTCAAATTTTACAAATAATTCGTTTTTCACAAAACAAGTAATTATCTTAAAATTTGACAAACGTCATGTTTTTTTTTCCTTTTTTTCCAACTTGAAAATAAAACATTTGCATCAATATAACAGAAAACAACCAGGCTCTGATACCACTGTTGGGATTTAAGCATTCTAACACTCGTATGGTGTACATGCAACCCTATAAACGTTGGATCTATGTTTTCTCTATTATACATGCAAATATTAAATATTCCAAGGTTTCATCCTAACTATCATATTATGAAGCACCTATACTACAAAGTTCTAGTTAGATGACATACCTTTTGATGTAGCTTGATGTCTTCAAGCTTTAAGAGCTTAGCCCCAATAGTGTGGAAGCCTCAAGTGGAATCACAAATCACCAAAACACCTTGGAAAACCTTTAGAGAATATGGATACTTGGCTCACACTATGAAATCGGTTATTGCCCTCTTTAGTGTATCCACACTAGCCACTAGCATAATTTCATGAACCATAAGACCCTTTATATAGTGTGGAGGATTAGGGTTAAACCCTAATCCCCATGACCTTTCATTTCCTAGGATCCATGGGTTAAAGCTCCATGGACTATCCATGAAGACTTAGCCCAACCTAAATGAACTTGGCCCACTACACATATATATCTAAGAGTCCATATTTAATTAGTTCCTTTTGATCACTTAATTAATTATAAATTAATTCTTGATCAATACTAATTAAATAATATGATTATATATTAATATATTAGAACTTATAATATATTAATATAAATCATAAATATACTATTCTCAAAAGACTATCCATATAAATTGTGTCGGTGAAGTGCAACCCAAATGGACCATGCCGGGTCGGGTCAAGTACATACCAAATATAGTTATGGACTTAGACATTAATCCAACAGCTATTACACAATCACATTACATTGAGAAAATTCTCAAACGGTTCAATTACAGTGATTGTACACCTGTTAGCACCCCTATGGATTCAAGCATGAAGTTGATGCCTAATAGAGGCAGATCAGTTTCTCAACTGGAGTACTCACAAGCTATTGGTTCTTTGATGTATGCTATGACTAGCACTCGTCCTGATATAGCTTTCGCAGTGGGAAGATTGAGTAGATTTACTCATAATCCTAGTACTCAACATTGGCAAGCGGTTCATCGTGTTTTCAAATATTTGAAAGGAACCAAGGATTATTGTTTGTGTTATTCAGGATTTCCTTCGGTCTTGGAAGGATATTCTGATGCGAGTTGGATATCCAATAGAGAATATCATTCTTCTACAACTGGTTGGGTATTCTTGCTTGGTGGAGGTGCTATCTCATGGGCATCTAAGAAGCAATCTTGCATAACTAGTTCAACAATGGAATCTGATTTTATTGCATTGGCTGCTGCAAGTAAGGAAGCAGAATGGTTAAAGAATTTGATTTATGAGATTCCATTGTAGAGAAAACTGATTTCACCATTATCTATTCGCTGTGATAGTGTTTCTCCTTTGAGTAAAGCTTATAGTCAACTTTATAATGGTAAATCGAGACACATTGATGTTAGACATTGGATGATTAGAAATCTAATCATGGATGGTGTGATTTCTATTGAGTTTGTAAAATCACAACAAAATTTGGCGGACCGTCTCACTAAGAGTTTGGCGCGAGACTTAGTGCACAAGTCTATTATAGGGATGGGCTTAAAGTCCTTGTAAATTCTTATGAATGAGACACCCAATTCCCCTCTAATACATTGTTAGAGGTTGAATTCAATGAGGAAAGCTTATTTATATGAATTGGAACACACAAAATAACTATCCCAAGGTACTTGTGTTTGAACCTGTAGAGACCAGGATGAATTTGATTTCTTAATGATTCTTTTGATAAAATGTATACAGGTACATGAATAAAAGAATCACCTATATGATCGTGAAGTGTAGCCGCACTTCAAAGAGCTTGGGACTTGGCTTTTATACGATCAAGAATGGATTGGGACACACGGCTTTATAATTAGTGTCAAGTTATTTTGTTGAGATGATTGTAAAACTAATGTGTATATTATCTTCAGATATTCAAAAGAGTTGTTGGGTTCAATCTTTAAGATACCTTGATTTTTCGAATGTTTGAAATGTGTAATATACTAACATGAAAATTCAATCGTATCGATATTTTCATTTATGCATTAGTTTCGTTTTCTTTTGTTTTAAGGTTGTTAATTCAAGGTTACACTAAAATAGGGGAGGGTTGTTGGTGATTTTATCACCAAATATATTTTAGTGTAATGGATTTAACAAGTGTTTCAAGAATAATGTTTTTAGTTATAATACAAGTTAGGAGGTGCGGGAGTGCACACTTGTATTTACTAAACATTGTTAGTACCGAACCCTAATCTACAGTACAAGGACTAATCTGTTATTCTTTAAAGATGCAAATTCAAGGACTAATCTGTCATTCTTTAAAGATGTAAACTGTTCTCGTTTATCCGTTGAGTGGATAAGTCCGGGAAAAGGACGACTCCTTTGAAACACAGAAAACTGGAAACGTCTTCTTCTTCATCTTCCTCTCAAAATTGATTCTGATTTTGGTGCCTAAGATCAGAATTGTTACATCATGATTTATCCCAGTTTGGATTTCGTGACACCCAAGGCATTTAGGGTCGAAATATCAAACAAGGAAAGTGTTTACACGATTCCTGTTTGTGATCCAGATTTTCTATAACCCTATTTCGATTCCCCAACATATAGTATTGACAACCATACTAAAGATTTAGTCTCGGAGAAACTTCCGCTTGAGAACCACCATTCATGGTTGTGTCGACAACCAAGAGGAGGAGGGCCTGAAATGGTATAATGGATTGGCCTGGAAAAGCTTATGTGTCATGTTAGCTTGACTACCATTGATGATAGATGGCATTGGGAGTTTGAAGTATTGGGGACTTTCTCTTTGGATTAAGCTAGAAACGTCATAATACATAAAAATACGTTAACAGTAGAAGAATAGCCTACTAGATGGAATAGAACTAATACAATCAAAGTCAATATCTTCATTTGGAAAATATTGATTAATAAACTTCCAACTGTGACAAATTTGGATAAGAAAGAATTAAAGTTGACATCTCAATTTTTTCATTTTTTTTTTTGTTGTTGTTTGATAGAGAGACAGTTAAAACCGTCGGATTTTCACAACATTCTATGTTAGTTATTGATTATTTGTAATAGTTTTTTACTAACATCCTTGCTAATTTTGTTTAAAAATTTATGCGGTTCCAAAAAATATATATATATAATCATAGTTAAAATATAATTTCCTTTGTTATGGACTAAATTCAGAATGTTTTATTTAACGGCTTTCAAGTGTATACAACCTTTTTATTTCTTAAAACATTGTAATTCGAAATTATCGTTTTAAAATGATTATATGGTATTTATGAAACTGATCGTTCTTAACAATTTATATTCTGCATCTTTAGAAAACCAAATAAATGAAAATTATAGAAAAATAGGGAAGTGAGAGCGTGGTCAGATATGGAGCGAGGTCACAGTATCACAGTTTCTATAATTATGAAAGAAAAACAACTGTGAAACTGTTTCTGAAACCGTAGTTTAACATTTTCTTTGTTTTGACTTATTTACTTAAATGGTCCTTGTATTTTCACTGCAATTTCATTTCAGTTCTGACAATATAATAATTGCATATTTCATCCTTACAACAAGGCATCCTTAATAAATTTGAATGTTAGTGTTATTCGTTTTGTTAAAAACTTAAAATGGTGACATGTTTATCAAGTCTTTGAGATGGAGTTTCTTCTTTTTGATGAACTGAAACTGATTTATTGCAATCAGGTTTACAAATTATATTTTTCTATGAATTTTTAAAGATGTAGAATATGTATTATTTAAGAAATTAAATAAGAGTAGTGAAATATAAAGAGCAAAGAGCAAACAACTCATGGTTTTTAGAGGCACAAGTTCTTAAACTAAATCTTAAAAACTATATTGCAATTATTTTTTAATGTTATTAATTACTATTTCAGAATTTAGATTATTATTTGAAGAATAATATATTTTGGACTAGAGTTGTAAACTGAGGAATAGTCGATTCACAATATTCACAATTTATTCTAAAATAAATTCTAATAAAATAAAGAGTAATTATTGAAACGGTTTCTATGGTTTAGTCAAAATTATGCGTTTAGTCTTTAAATTTTTTATTTACTCGGACCGTCCAAAAGTTACTGTTTTGTTATGTTTTGGCCCATATAAAACATAAACATAAAACATATAAAGAAAATGAAACAAACTCCAAAATAGTGGTACATGAAGTTTGATAGTTTTATATAGAAAACTGGCTACACAAGATGTGATGTGAGATATATTATTGTTGCTATTTGGTGGAAAAAAAAAAGTTTAAGATGAGATCACATACAAGATGTGATGTGAGATATATTATTGTTGCTATTTGGTGGAAAAAAAAAAGTTTAAGATGAGATCACATACATATATCATTGATGATATGTTAGTAACTAGATCTTACATACATGAGATCAATAGATTGAAAAATAAGTTTTCTAGAGAGTTTGAGATGAAGTAATTGGAGCTTCCATACAGATTTTAAGTATGAATATAGTGAGAGACTAAGTTGTTGGTACTTTAAAGTTCTCTCAACAAAATTATATTAAGAAAGTCTTCTAAAAATTCAACAAACATATGCCAAAACCAGAAGCACACCTCTTGCAGCTAGCTGCGGCTCTAAAAAAATCACAAAATATAGATGAAGACAAGGAAGAAATAGGCAAAGTTCCTTATGCTTCAACAGCTAGCAGGTTGATATATGTTATGGTAAGCACTATATCAGAAATTGTTAGCATGCTTATGTTATATCTAGACAAAGAGAGTTGGAAAGGAACCAAGTGGCTGTTATGATACAAGAAAGACACTTCTAAGGTTGCTTTATGTTTTAGAAGAAAGAATGTAGTCTTAGAAAGCTTTGTTGATGGAGATTTGGGAGGTTGTATAAATTCAAGGAAAAGCATCACATGTTATTTGTTCACCATTAGGGGTACAACCATCAGTTGGATGTCCATATTACAGAAGAGCGTTCTATCAACCACATAAGTTGGGTACACTGTCATTACGGAAGCTAGAAATGATCTTATTTGATTAAAGAGCTTTCTATCAGAGTTGAACATGAAACAAGAAGATTGTCTCCTTCATTATGAGAACTAGAATACAGTTCACCCGATGAAGAACATAGTGTTCCACACCATACTGAAACACCTCCAGATGAGGTACCACTTTACTAGAGTAGTTTATATATAAATATATATATATATATATATATATATATATATATATATATATATATATATATATATATATATATATATATATATGAATTCAGGTAGCCTTTCAGATGCTTGAAGAAAACGTATGGACTCAATTAAAAGCAGTAAGAACTTAACAGGAAAACATAATAGTATGTTGCATAAACTCGCATATTTTTATTAGTGAAGAAACTAACTCAAAACTCCAATACAATTGATTACAAATCTGTATATATATTGATCAAAACACATCAGAATGTATCTAGGAAACCTAAATGCAATCAATAAAACTTTCCTTATAATGCATTCCTTATTGCTCAAGGAAATATTAGGAATCCTTGGATGATACTTCAAGACTTGGACAACACTCCAAGTAAACCAAAATCTAGACCATAACACGTCATTAGCCACATCTGTTCTTAGATAATCACCAACAATCACCCCCTGAATTTCTGAGTCGAGGTTAATTCGTGTACGCCAAGTAACTTATGTGAACCTTATCCGAGCTAAAACCTTCGTAAGTGGATCCGCACGTTTCTATTCTTCTGAAACATGTTCAACTATCACTTGCTCGTTTTCAACACACTCTCAAATGAAGTGGAATCGAGTGTGGATATGTTTTCTTATTCCATGAAAGACATGATTCTTTAACATTGGTATTGTTGATTTGTTGTCTATACGAATCAACACCTTCTTTTTCTTCATTCCTATCAGCTCAGCTAACAACTCCCTTAACTAAACTGCCTGGCACGCAGCTGTAGTAGGTTCCATGAACTCAACTTCACATGATGAAAAAGCTATTGTATCTTTCTTCTAGGAGCACCAAGTGATGGGTGAGTCACCAAGGTAGAAAACATGTCATGTTGTACTTCTACCATCATCAAAATCAACATTGTGACTGTAATCAGTATAACCTAGCAAGCTCAAATATTTACTTCATTTGTATATCATCCCAAAAGATATTGTACCACACAAGTAATGAAGAATTTTCTTAATAGCATGTGTATGATATTCTCTTGGACTTTGCATGTAACGGCTAAGTACTCCAACCGAATATGCTAAATTTGGACGTGTGTACAAGAGATATCATAAGCAACCTACTATTTTTCGAGAATGGGTAGCTTCAACTTCTGGTTCATCTTCAGCTTTTGACAGCTTTAGTCTAGGCTCCATCGGGCATTAAGTTGCATTATGCTCTTGCATGTTTGCCTCTTTTAGAATCTTCATAGCATAACTCTCTTGTTTCACCTTTACCCAACCATTTTCTTGAAAAACTTCAATTACCAAGTAGCAAGTTAGTTCTCCAAGATCTAACATTTCAAATTGCAATGCCATCAATTTCATGAATTGGTTTATGAACTCTAGACTTGTTCCCGTTACAAATAAATCATCTACATAAACCATAACAATTATATATTCTCCATTTGAAAACTTTTTATAAACCGCATTTTCTTGTATGCATCGCTGAAAACCTATATTTTTCAACGTGTTATTAAGTTTCAAATTTCATGCTCTTGGAGATTGTCAAAGACCGTATAAAGCTTTTTCTAATTTGTAGACTTTTTTTCTTCCCCTTGCTTCACAAAACCTTTCGGTTGGCTAACATACACTTCTTCTTTTAAATCTCCATATAAAATTCCATTTTTACGTCCAAGCGATGAATCTTCCATCCTTTACCGGCTACAAGAGCAAGCAGTAGTCTTATTGTCTCGAGACGAGCTACCGGCGTGAATACTTCATCAAAATCAATACCTTGCTCTTGTATATAGCCTTTAGCAACTAGATGCGCTTTGTACCTTGTAACTGATCCACTCGTATTTCTTTTAATTTATTACAACCATCTTAAGCCAATGGGTTTAGCATCTTTAGGAGGGAGGACAAGTTTCCACGTGTTGTTCTTCTCGTTGGAGTCAATTTCGGCCTTCATTGCATCGAGCCAATTCTTATTCACTTTGTCTTCCTTAAAATTCTTTGGTTCTTCATCGAGTCTCAACATTACATGATCCACATTTAGCTCGTAGCTATTTAATCTTCTTGGCAACATTGAAGTTCGAGTAGAGAGGCAGGGTGGGATGGAACTTGCATTGTTATTATGATCATCATCGGGTTGCGATGGGTTGCTATCATCGTGAGAGGTGTCATTGGTTTGGTTGGTTTGGGTCGGATCCGAGATCTGTTCGGTTTTGGTTGTAGTTGGGCCCGAACCACCATTATATTGGGCTATTTGATCATTACTCCACAAGACCGTAAACGTACACGGTCCATTTCCAGCTTGATTTTTGGGTTCATTACTCCATTGCAATGTCTTATTTTCATCACTAATTTCATAGGCACTTATAATTATTTTATTTCCCCGTAGATTATATAACTGAAATCCTCCCGAATTGGATTCCTTTCCAAAATATACCAATGGATGTGACATATCATCAAGTTTCTTCAAATGTTTTGAGACAATTCTTTCGTATGCGACACACCCAAATACTTTCAAGTCTTCAAGTTTTGGTTTTTCACCATAAAATTTCTCGAATGGCAATCTTTCAATGCTCAAGTTGGTGTTCGATTTATGATGTAAGTTGCATGACGAATCGCTTCACCCTAAAATTGGTTAGGATCATCTTTTGCTTTCATTAGGCACCGAGTCATCTCTAATACAGTCCGATTTCTTCGTTCAATAATTCCGTTTTGTTGAGGTGCATATGGATCCGTCAACATACGCGTTATCCCTTCTTCATCACAAAAACGGTTCAACCCATGTGATGTGAATTCTCCAACTCTATTCATACGAAATGTATTGATCTCTTTATCGGTTCTTTATTCAATTGATGTCTTGAAACTCTTAATAATTTCGGATGCATCGCTTTTGTGTTTCAAAAGAACAAACCACATGTATCTAGAACAATCATCAATAAGAACTAAAATATAAATATTACCCGCTTGGGTGGGGGGATCAACCGGTCCATAAATATCTCCATGCACCATATTGAGAATATTTGTAGCTCTATACTTAGCTTTCTTTGCAAATAACTGCTATGTTTGTTTTCCAACAGTGGAAGATTCACAAAGTTGGACTTGGTGTTAGATTGCTGGTACCCCTTTAGCTAGCTTGTGCAACACGTTTATCGCGCCAAAATTAATGTGGCTAAGTCGTGTGTGCCATACACAAGCTTCTTCATTGAATTTGGCTTCCAAGCAATGTGGTTTTCCAACTTTTAACTTTACTTTGTAGAGTTTGTTTGAACTTCTGGGGACTTTCATAAGCAAACTTTCATCCCCATCTCGCATGGTTAATAAATCACCTCTCATCCGAATGTCACACCTAGTTTTTGTAGATTGCCCGAGGTTAATAACATTGCTACCACGTGATGGGATATAATAAATATCCTTCATTATTTTTTGCTCGCCGCTTTTTCCTTTCAAAAAAATCGACCCTTTTCCTTTAATGCTAACACATGATCCATCTCCAAATCTCACATTTCCAGTTATATTCTTATTTAGTTTATAAAAATAAGAGTACTTGTCGGTCATTTGGTTGCTCGCACCATTGTCTAAGTACCAAATTTCGTCTTCATCGGCATTTGCTTAACCTTTTGGAGGGATATATTTGTCTCCATTCAAGAACACCATTTCTTGAACTGTATTCATCATAAAGAATGTCCCTTCTTCATGATTTGTATCTCCTTCGGGTGTCTCACTAAGGTTTTCCTCATGATTTTTGGTTCGATCCAGACATCTAGAATTGAAGTGTCCATATTTGTCACACTGGTAACATTGGATGTTTGAGAGATGTCTTTGCTCGTGTTGTTTTCCCTTTTTCTTTTGATCTTCATGATTTTTAGAAGATTTCGAGTGACTGTAAGCTTTTGTGTTACCTCGACCACGTCCTCTACCTCAATAATTTGAACCCCGACCTCTACCTCTTGATGGTTCGCTGTTTCTGTTGGACGATTATGCTTTGGAATAAAGTAATTTGTTTTGAGTCTCAGTTAATTTTTCTTCTCCCTTGATTCTTTCTTCATAAGCTTTTAAGCGACCAACCACGTCTTCAAAGCCTATCGTCTTAAGGTCCAAAACTTATTCAAGTGTTGCACCTATGTGGACAAATCGCCTAGGGAAGCTCGTAAGAAACTTCTTCGCAAGCTTCTGTTCAGTCATGAGCTCTCCTAGTGAAGCGGATTTCGAAGCAATTCCGGATAATTTTACTGCGAAGTCATCTATGGTGCTTGTGTCACTCATTTTCATATTTTCAAAATATGTGATTAGGGTTGGGAATCTCGCTTCCTTTACTCGATTTCCTCCGAGAATTCCTCTTTTTATTGCATCCCACATCTCTTTTCTAGTTTTTAGATTACCGATTTAAAGAATTAAGTCTCCCGGAATCCATTGAAACAACAATCCTTTGACGATGTTGTTCTTCTTCATGTCATCTAGTCCGAGATCCATCACATCCCTGAAGCCAGGAATCCCGAGTAACACCTCTATATACATCCTCCAAATTGTGTAATTCGTGGACGTAAGGTTTAGGCACTAAAAATCAATGAAGTCTTTTCCTTCACCGGTGGCTGTGATGATTCTCCTCTTGTCATCACTGGTAGTCTGATTTTCTGATTAGGTTCCACACGAACTTTGTTTTAGATTCATATTGATCCTACAAAACCCACGACAAGAATGATGGTTTTCTGAAGGTTTGTATTGATTGAATACACTCAAGTATGAATAACAAAGAATGAATAAAACAAGGCAAATATTAAACTGAAAAACACGTATAATCACAAATATGCTTTCACTAAGAAATAAGGGTTCTCACAAAGAGAACGAGGCCATAAAGACGGCACAAAGCATTGCCTTAGGGTTTCACCCTAAGGTTGATTATATATGATTAGAATAACTAATATCCCACAATTTTGGGGATGTATACCTATCTAAGTAAAGGTCTGATCCTAATCACTAAGATTACGGATCAGACATCTATTCTAAATATACAACATATATCTACCTAATATACAAAGATTACTTAAATTACGAAGTTCACGCTGACGCTCATATACTTGGGCTGGTGTTGGCGCTGGTGATCAGCGTGAAGTGTTTGACTCATCAGATCATAAGGTGTGACCTTAGAATCTCCCATATTTGATGATGTCAAAACTAATATTCAACAAATTCTTCAGCTTTAAAGAATGCTCCCCCTGAGAAAGTGTACGACTCTTCCCATTTTTTGTTAGCAGTAGTATAAGCAGTAAGAGCAGCGGAAACAATCAGCAGTATCATGAGCTGCAGCGGAATGATAGATGATGAGGAGATGATAGAATGTTGATACCTGCTCCCCCTTAGATTTAGCTCCGCCTTAAATAAATAACATCGAAAGTTGATATCATGAGTCGTTGCAATACATTACGATTAGTTCTGAAATGGTTGGCATCCTTGTTCGCATCCAAAGATTAGAGACTACGATGGCTTGCGATCGTTCGCATCCAATCGCATACAATAGCAACCTGATTTCTAGACTGTAAGGACTTACGATCGTTCGCATCCAATCGCAAACTGAATTCTTCTCATAATACTTTTTTCATTAAATACCCCTTTTGATTATAAAGACTAATCTTCGTTTAGAGATTTTTGCATAGACATGAATGAACATTTCTCCCCCTTTTTGACATCAACAACATTATTGTATTAGCGGAAGCGATCAGTGTGTCAGCGAATCAAGGTTGTAGCTTTCCATCGAGTGAGATTGTGACGTCTCTTCATATCATGGGTTTGAACTACCATTCACTGACATAGTATTGTGAAGCTTCATCAACATATGGTTTCATATGCTGAACCATCAACTTCTTTTATTATAACAATAAAGGGCGAGAATGGGATGAAGCGTGTAATGCATTCCGGTACGAAATATACCTATCGTCGTAGAGTGTGACAACCCGAAACTTTTATTCTGTACGCTTGGTAAACTTTATCTACATTGAACTTGATTCCGTTACCTTTTAACGCCGTTTAAGAGTTAGTTTAAGTGTTCTAAGCTTGAGTACAGTCGGGAATGAGATTAGAAATGAGGCAACAAGTCCTATAGAGACAAAACCGGGCCATACACCCTCTTGAGAGGTGTGTACGGCCGCACACATGGGTGTGCGGTCGCACACCCATCTCCCAGCCGCACACTCATCCCTATATATATATATAGGGTGACCCCTTCACTCATTCCTTTATTTTGGCTGCACTCTACTTCCTCTCTCTACTTTCTCTCTCTAAAACCTTCATCCAAGAACACTCTAAGGGCCTCAAAAACGTGAATTACTCCATCATTCAGCTTGTTATACTGGTAAGACACCATGATCTAAGCTTAAAACTCTTCATGTTCTTCGTGTTCTTCATCACTTGAAGGTGTACGGCCGCACACCTTCATAAGTTGGCCGTACACACCTTAAAGACTCTCCAAAGTGAGAGTTTGGCCTCCATTTTGCTAGTTGGACTTGGTATTGGCTTTGAAACACCTGAAAATCGACATTTTGAGCATGAATAAAGAGTGTGTTGGGTTTTGAGCATTCTAACACTCCTATGGTGTACATGCAACCCTATAAACCTTGGATCTATGTTTTCTCTATTATACATGCAAATATTAAATATTCCAAGGTTTCATCCTAACTAGCATATTATGAAGCACCTATACTACAAAGTTCTAGTTAGATGACATACCTTTTGATGTAGCTTGATGTCTTCAAGCTTTAAGAGCTTAGCCCCAATAGTGTGGAAGCCTCAAATGGAATCACAAATCACCAAAACACCTTGGAAGAACTTGAGAGAATATGTATGCACACTAAAATCGGCCCACTCTTATTTTCACACACTTGTGCCAATTTTGTGAGCCAAGGACCCCTTTATATATTATGGAGGATTAGGGTTACATCCATGTAAACCCTAATACCCATGACCTTTCATTTACATAGGATCCATGGGTTAAAAGCTCCATGGACCATCCATGAAAGCTTAGCCCAACCTAAATGAACTTGGCCCATTCCATATATATATAAGAGTCCATATTTAATTAGTTCTTTTTGATCACTTAATTAATTCTAAATTAATTCTTGATCAATACTAATTAAATAATATGATTCCATATTAATATATTAGAACTTATAATATACTAATATAAATCATAAATATACTATTCTCAAAAGATTATCCATATAAATTGTGCCGGTGAAGTGCAACCCAAATGGACCATGCCGGGTCGGGTCAAGTACATACCAAATATTGTTATGGACTTAGACATTAATCCAACAGTCTCCCACTTGGATAAGTCTAAAACTATTATTGAGTATGACTTCAAAACCTAACTGGCAATCGTAGCTCTTAAAGCCGTTGTCGAACTCTGACCTTGTCAATGACTTGTCCATTAGATAAGGGATCATATATTCCTCCATTCTAGATATCATATGGACCGAGACATGGATGATAATCATTCTCTCTGTCCATTTGTTGTTTCCCGCTTTTCGATTTATGATGACTGACTGATTGAACAAATCAAATCAGTCCTGGCTTGGCCAAGCACTCACATGTGTCATCGCTAAATCATCGAGGGGCCCACAGATATCGCTTTTATCCCGAAGGTAAAAGGAATGGATAAACTTCGACTCATATGGCTTGTTCTACTACTTGTTGAATCATACACAAAGGCACGTTTTATAACATCGAGTTACCAAATGCGTTTTCGTGCAATCAATGTATAACCAACTCATAGTAACAACTCATATCTCTAGGTTTGAAGAATATAAGATATTATCGTCTCATGATCACTCGTGATAAAATCCATGAAGTGATTCAAGTGAGTGCGAGTTGAATCCAATACTCAGAACTTATGAGCACTTATGAGTGTTGTAGCACCACTTTGTCCACCAACTTGGACCTCTACAAACCAACCCATGACAGTCTTGATTCATATCTACTTCCAACATATGACCGACTGTGGATGGTTTGAATAACTTAATCATTCAAGAAGAGCGACTTAGTTATTCTGGAAGTCAAAACATGCAAAGTGAAACACAAGAATAAATGAATCAAATATGGTATCAAACCCTATGAATATAAATAAACACCTTTATTTATCACCATACTGATTACTCATTATTCATTGTTTCGGTTTTATCAACTTTATACTTGAATTAAAAACACTAGTTGTCCCATGCTCCAAGCATGTACACTATGTTTTTCTTAAACAATAGCTTTGCCATACACCAAGTATCCACTCTATGTTTGTCTATGATCCTTACTTTGTGAACTAGATCGATTGAACATAATTTCAATGATTCTCTTTTCACACTCGCAAATCGTTATCGAAAAAATGTAAGAATTCCAAATTCCTATCATTTATCGAAATCTGTTTAGATTTTAAACTTATATGCACTGACCCTCTTGTAATGAATGTGTACAAAGTCACAAAACTTGTCAACAGTCATTACAGGGCATTCCAATGAAGATCAACTTCATGGAAATTAAGTCTCATATTCAAAGTACATAGCTTTGAACATGCTTCTTGCATTAAGTTTTTCTAATCTTACACAGATAACTTCCACCTATGGAGACAACTCCATATTACCATTTTGACTACCCCTTCTGAACTAGAGTTGCCTCTTTTCAGATTAGGTCAATATGGTCCTTCCAAAGTTAACACTATACTTCCAACTGTCCTTGAGCAACCAATCTTTGGTAAAGCCTTAGATTGTCCTCGATAATTGCTTAATCACTTTAGTCATATCCAATTCTAGATATTTTCCTCTTAATGCCCCCGGGCATTTGGAAAATTTAGAAAGGATGAATATTATAGCACATGCAATCGTTCCTGTACCCAAAGCAAATGGGACACGATTCATGATGTCTCACACAAAGACATGATTCTAGACCGGTCTTTTGCTACAATATTTTTTATTTGCCATGTTCTCAAGAATTGACTATGAACAGGGATGTCGTAATCATAATCGAATTTTGAGAACGCAATATATAGAATTTCCTTAAGTTGAACCAATCCAACATGAAATTCATATATATATTCTTGACTAAACATGATTAAAATCTCAATCTAAGCTTAAAATCTCACTCTAAGCCTTTTAGAATGGACATGAAGTATAATATCCTCTCCCTTAATTATAGCAAAACAACTTTTTCAACCCCTGCAACCTCACGAATTGAAACTTTTGTTTTCTATAATTAACATTGCTAACTTGCAATACTTATCATAATTATCATGCTCCCACTAACATCATGATTATTAGCATAACACTCATGCTCCCACTAGCTTTGACATGTATCCAGAAAACAGCTGGACTTCTAGAAGTCAATACTTTATTGACTTTCTTACCAAAGTTCAGATTTCTGATACTAGATTGCTTTGATAAGACTTTATCAAAATCATAAACCTTATTTTAGACAGCTCACAGGTGTGTCTAAACAATTTCAGAACTATGAAAAGGGATGCCGTAATCATAGTCTCAATTGTTTATATTTTTGCCATTTCTCATAAGTCCATGTTAGTGTGTCGGATAACCATGCACGCTCCACTTAACGACTTTGAGAATGCAAAGATTACAATTGCTATCTTACTTAAAATCTACTTGGTGGAAGTGTTTCCTCACCATCATTTTCATGAATCGGAGAGAAACCTTATGACCCTTAGATTTTATGGTGTATGTGTTCTTATCCACGTGAATTTGTCAAAACCATAATCACAAGACTAGGTTAGTGACAAATCCTAACTCATATGGATTGAACTTGTACAATCTTAACCTCTTGCCACCTGGCAGCACAAGGGCCTGCCATTGCTTCCAAGTAGTTATGCAAACAATTCAGAACATGTAGAACTCAAATGTTATAGCCAACTTAAATGGAATGGGCACAGAAATGTCAACACGATAGGTTATAAACCTTTAGTTGTGTGCTAGTGATGAAATACAGGTTTTATTCTTGATTAGTTCTTGAAACCATTTCAGGATCTTTTAGACTCCCATTGTCTTCTTGACAAATAAGACTTTCTTGCCAAATATTCAAGAAGTAGTGTGGATTCTTAATCAAGAAAAACACTTCACACAATTGGCCTTAGTTGGTCTTTGTTTTATCCAAAACATCACAACTTACCAATTTCAAATGTACAAGAGTAGAAAACTTTTACTCTTACATTTGACAAGTGTTTTAAACCTTTCTTTAAGATATGTCACTCAAGTTACAATCTTGGAGTATGACTCTAAGAATTGTTTTGGAACGAAGTATGAATCATCTTCCTGATCTAACCATTTCAACAATTCATGACTCCTCTTCTTAGTCATAAGAATGCACTAAGATGACCTTTAGAGGACTAATTGTGATATGATTTCTAAATCATTAAGATGATCACAAACATGATACTAAAGTACTCTCCCATCTTTTCAGATTTGAGAAACTTTTATCTTTCTGCCTAATTTGATTCTTCCCATTCGTTCTGCCATACATTGAGACTTTTCCAATGTTTCAGAATTATACTTAAACTTGTATGTATAACCATATTTACTAAACTTTAGTAAATCAAATAGTCTTAACGAGCTTTGTGGTGGACATGACCAGTGCACAAGAATGTGTACTCGATCCCTTTAGTCCTTCACTTCACCCACACATCCATGTGAACAAGTAATTAGTCTTGATTTTCCAATGCTTGAAAGTTCTCATTCATCATACTATTCAACTTGCATGATTCCAAGTTTCGGTCTAATTGAAACTTGGGTGATGAGGAACTTTCCTGATTTGGTAAATTTAGACACTACCACAAATGAAAGAATCAAATCCATTTTCCAATATTGCTGTCATATAAGCAACAATTTTCCACAAATGCCATTGTAAGGATACTTCAAATAAATAAAATTAAACAATTTTCTTTTATTTTAAAACTTTGCGGAAAAACTTATCCTTACAATCCACATGGAAAATTTTTGTTATCTATTCCTTAGCAATATATCATAACTTCTTAAGCAACTGCTCAAAATTCTGATGCGATCAAAATCCACCTTCGCGATCAGAATCAGCATATACTTCCTTTAAGATTTCTCTCTATTCTTTGATTCTTAAAACATCAACATGTGACCCAGTCACATCATGTAATGAGGATCTCAGAATAGAACTTAACAGAGTTAGATAATGGGCTCTACATGATGTAGAGTCAAACTTATTGACTTTAACATCCTTAGGTAAATTTGGCATCTTTGCAATCAACGCCCCTTCCTTTGCCAAAATAAACATATGGACCCTTTGGTAATGGGACTATCTCAGACTTAGCCTTTCTCTTTACCATTTAGTCAACCGGGTTGACTATGGCCAATCCCTTTCCATTGGGAAGTGAATGCTTTTTCTGGATTTCCAGTGTCACCATTGTTACTGTCCACAAAGTTTTTGGGAAGTTGATCTTCTAATCAAATTTCCTTACTATCGTTCCAAATCATTGCTGATTCAGCAGCACCAAGCAAATAGATATGATCATTAAGGTTCATGTCATAGTCTGTTTCATAGTAGTCCCAAAGGAACTCACTATGTGACTTAGAAAGTGATTGAACATCCAACTTTCTCAAGACTTTGACACCCAACTCTCCCGGCTTGTCAATATGTGACTTCATCTCTAAGATGTGATCACACATAGACCTTGCTTGCCATTAGGGCTTGAGTGACCTTGAACTTGTGGGTTAGGGAGAATAATTGGAGGAGGTGGAGGAAGAGGAGTATGACTCCCATGAGCCAAACTCGGGAAGTCATATTCATTAGGAAAGCTTGGTTTGGGAAGATCATTGTTGTCTAAACCAGACATCAACAATGGGAGAAATTCACGTAAAGGTTATTTAAGTCCTTAATATAACACCCAATATGATATATTAAGGCTAGGACCCAACAAACTATTTTATAACTTGGAAGAGGGATGCCGTAATCCAAGCTATAAAATATTTGAAGGTAGGTGAATGACGATTCACCAATTTCCACCAAGATAAACGAAATGTATTATTAGGTTTTAATTGGTTTTGAAACTCCTAGATTCTTTTGAGATTCATTGCACTTTTCAATGGCATGTTTCAATCTCGAGTTTGCCCTTCAGTTTTTGTGACTGGGATGCCGAGGATCACAAAACAAGGTGGGATGCCCTTAAGGTTTTGTGACTGGGATGCCGAGGATCACAAAACAAGGTGAATGACGCTCCAACGATACTATGATAAACATTAAGTTACCCTTTGCCTACCTTGTTAAGTCCAGGTTAGTGTGCTGGTTAACCACACACGCTCCACTAACAGCTTAAACAAAGTGCAAAGTGTAATTTCATGGATTAGCACCTTATTCACATTTTCCTAAGTAACTAAGATTGGGAATTTATAAGTGTTTAGTTACTTAGTATTTATCATTATACTTATAATGAATGGAGAATTATAGTCCTTGTCCTACCTGTTCGGCTAACGACCCTCCACCGGTCAAGGAAGCGGTGAGTGAGAGTGGACACCCATTAAACTGCCATTTTATAGGCAGTAACCTTATACCCCCCTTATAGACCGGCTTCGTGAATGAGGCCTACTAATAGTAAGACGACTTGCTCTTATACATATAATATATTAAACTTTTAATATTATAATAGTATAAGGGTGTATTTTAGACATTTAAAATACTTGGTGGTTTAATCTATTAATTAAACTAGACTTTTAATTTAATTAAACTCAAACCATATATTTATGGATTAATAATACTCTTTTAATTAAACGCTTTAATTAACTATTAATAAAGTCCATAAGAGTTAATTTGAACTATTCAACAAAACATCATAATTCCAATTATTATACTCAAAATTAAAACCATTTAATTAATTGTTTAAGTTATGAACCCAAGAGTTTTAGAATTCAATTCTTTTTTTCATAAAAAACTTTTCTCAAATTCCAAAACTTGAGGGCAAGTTTTGTAATTCTTGAAAACCTTTGGATTCCATAACTTATGGAATTAATGGTGTTTTATGATGAAACTTTCCATGTTCCATAACTTAAGAACAAGTTATGGAATTCTTTAAAACATTAACACCAAATTTTGTAACTCCATAAAAACTTTGAATCAAATTTTTTTTTTTAAAAAAAAAACTTTCATATCCATAACTTATTGAAGTTTCAAAAACCCTTAAGATCACAACTTTAAAAAAAAAAACTTTTGAGCTCCAAAATTTTATGACAAAATATGTAACTCCTTAAAACATTTAGATCAAACTTTTAAAACTAATAAAATAATCATATCATTTTATCTTTTACTAAATTTGACCTAATTCAACTCATATAACAAATGATTCAAATTTTACAAATAATTCGTTTTTCACAAAACAAGTAATTATCTTAAAATTTGACAAACGTCATGTTTTTTTTTCCTTTTTTTTCCAACTTGAAAATAAAACATTTGCATCAATATAACAGAAAACAACCAGGCTCTGATACCACTGTTGGGATTTCAGCATTCTAACACTCCTATGGTGTACATGCAATCCTATAAACCTTGGATCTATGTTGTCTCTATTATACATGCAAATATTAAATATTCCAAGGTTTCATCCTAACTAGCATATTATGAAGCACCTATACTACAAAGTTCTAGTTAGATGACATACCTTTTGATGTAGCTTGATGTCTTCAAGCTTTAGGAGCTTAGCCCCAATAGTGTGGAAGCCTCAAGTGGAATCACAAATCACCAAAACACCTTGGAAAACCTTTAGAGAATATGTATGCACACTAAAATCGGCCCACTCTTATTTTTCAGACACTTGTGCCAATTTTGTGAGCCAAGGATCCCTTTACATATTATGGAGGATTAGGGTTACATCCATATAAATCCTAATACCCATGACCTTTCATTTACATAGGATCCATGGGTTAAAAGCTCCATGGACCGTCCATAAAAGCTTAGCCCAACCTAAATGAACTTGGCCCATTCCATATATATAAGAGTCCATATTTAATTAGTTCTTTTTGATCACTTAATTAATTCTAAATTAATTCTTGATCAATACTAATTAAATAATATGATTCCATATTAATATATTAGAACTTATAATATATTAATATAAATCATAAATATACTATTCTCAAAAGACTATCCATATAAATTGTGCCGGTGAAGTGCAACCCAAATGGACCATGTCGGGTCGGGTCAAGTACATACCAAATATAGTTATGGACTTAGACATTAATCCAACAGAGTGTACGGCCGCACACCCCTATGTAAGACCGCACACTCCCATGTATGACCACACACACCCTCTGTACGGCCGTACACTCCTGTGTGCAACCGCACACACATCCTGGCCGCACACCCTGGCCGCACACACACTCTTATGGCCATACACCTCCCCCGTTCGATCATTTATGGCTGCGACACTTAGTTCAAGCAATTCCAAGTCTTTAGGGTGGTTTCCGGTCATGTTTTGTCATGAAATACCTTAAATCTAACACATATATGTATACTATATGTTAATAGGATCCGCTTGCGCACGAAACATCAGTTGACACTCAGCACTCGTAACCGATCGTACACCCGAATCCTACGTTAAACTGTGAGTTCATACCCCTACGCTTTTCCGAGTTTTTCATGTTTTCAGGGGGGGAATACAAGCAAAAACACGAGGAAACTCGTGTTCAAAGTAATTTATGTTGTAATAGTTAATTATATGCTCAGTATGCTTTTAACACGGAAAACTGTTTTTACCAACCGATTAAGAAATCAACTCGTAGAAAACAGTTTTCAAAACCAGGATAATTAACTTGTGAATCTTATAGTAAAATGTATTATTTTATAAAGGATTCATGCAAATCATAAACAGAATTTTCGGTATTGTTACTAGTAAATTTGTTAGTCTAAGGTTGGAGACACGTCCTTAGTAACACCCCAACGGAATCCGGTTGTAGGACTAGCACTTGTAACCAGAATCTCTTGTAGGGAGAGCGTGACTGTTGTGTATAGATCTATACGAGACTAACTATCCCGCACCTGAACTGCTAGCTACAGTTAGGCAAACATGCCTGGGGTGACAAAGTCATAAAGGATACTGGCCCCGTTACGTGCCATATCAAGTTTATGTATGGTTATGACACTCGCAACTTAGATAACAGGGATTTACTTTTTGTAATAATGAATCAAGTGAACTAACCTCAAAGTAATAACTGTTTTGATTACTAGAAGGTATTAATAATACCTTTAGGATCTAGTTCACCCCGTTCTTATTAGTTTTGTTTATAAAATAATGCTAATATACTCCATCGAGAGAAATCAAAGCTTTTTCAGGAAACTTCGATCATCGATACAAGTATGGTAGATACTTGTACGCCTCAGTTTAGAACGGATAATCAACCATCAACTTTAAGGAAAATATGGGATTTTCTCTGGGATAACTCGACCTTTCATAAATGGATTGTTTTACAAGAAGTTAATAAATATTCATATTCACTCCATGACACCTTGGATCGTACATAACTTGCATGGATTTGGGATTCATGGAAGGAATGGGTTTTCAAACGCACTTTTGTGAGAAAATATAGGATTTTCTTGAGAAGCACTTTTCAAAAGGAACCAAAGGAATCACTTTTCCATAAAACTTAAATGCTTATGAACTCACCAGCTTTATGCTGATATTCTTTCAAAATGCTTGTATTCTCAGGGTTTTAGACAGGTACTTCCAGGCTTTTGGAGAAGTCGGCGCGTTAGAGTCACGTCTTTCTATTTCACTTTTGACTAAAACGAAACTATGTATTAAATCAATGTAAACCTTTTCATATATGTATTCGATGTTTGGTTGTGTTTACTATGCTTACTATGATGCAATGGTTGTGATACTACAAATGACGTCCTCCACCCCCGAACGTTTCCGCCGTTCCGGTTTGGGGGTGTGACATAGAGTGTCAAAGTTTTATCAGTGTATGGATAATACAGTGAATCATCAACTTCTTTAATAGAAGATTTGTTGGGACATAATGGGTAGGTGCGTGTAATACATCAGGGGACGTGATATATACCCATTGGCACATATTTTTCGAATTCTCATCAGTGTCTTGTTTCATATGCGGAATCATAAAATTATAAAGAAGAAAGTAAGGCAATAATGGATTGGTGCCTGTGATAAGCTATGCTACATAGCCTAACCATCGACATAAAGTTTTCAAGCTCTCATCAGCATATGGTATGTTACACTGAATCATAAAACTTTTAAGAAGAATTTAAGGGCAAGAAGGGATTGGTGCGTGTGATAAACTACGGTACATAGACTAACCATTGACATAAAGTTTCAAACTTTTATTAGTGTGTGGTATATCACAGTGAATCATTAAGTTTTATAAAGAATAATAAGGAGGGAATAGAGATTTTCAATCACGCTGAGGTGTAATCAGCATAAATTATAAACAATATAAACTTATCAACAAGAAGTGGTTCGACTTATGTATCATAAAGTTATGTTTTAGTCTAGAATTTAAAACTCGCCATCAATTCATTTAATATGGTACAGGACAAGAATGGTAAGAGGATAATAAAGAAAGAAATGGTCAGCCGATGAAGAGTTAAAAAGGAATATGCAACTTTTTTAGAGAATCAGTACGTAGCCTTTTTTAGGAGAATCATAAAACCAACACAAGAAAATCTTTTGATTTAAAAGCTCATTAATCAGATTCCTTTCTTCAAGAAATCTCCCCCTCAACACTGTCTATAAAAGGATACCCAAGCAATATCAAATACACCAATCATAAAGCGCAATTAACAACAAACCAAGAAAGAAGCTGCCTTTAACCATTGAGGTTTTGTAGATGGATTCCAAGCTTCATGTTCACCAAGAACAAGAGAAGCACAAGAACCAATCTTTGTAACCAATGATTTAATGGGCTCTAATTTGTGAAACCATCAAGTTGACAAGATCAACACGAGGCCAGTCGAATCAGTAGATGAAAGTAAGACTTATTGTATTGATGGAGGCTTTTTGAATCAATAATAGTGAGTGGAGGAGAAAGAGGGCATTGTCAACAAGAGGAAGACATGATGACAATATTCTCCTCAACAACCAGAGAATTCAGAACATTATGCACGACACCAGCTCTTTATAACTCCATAAAGAAGAGATGTTGTTGGGTGAAAACAAAACAAGTTAAGCACTTCAGACAAATATCAAAAACAAACTTCGGTGAACTCATGAAAACTTCTTAAAAACGTAAACCAAAAGAACACAATATTTAACGTGGTTCGGTAAAGGTGACCTATGTCCATGGGCAAACGATAGAGAAAGAGAAAGAAAGAGAGAGAGAGAGAGAGAGAGAGAGAGAGAAAGGATTTTATTAACTTTCTGGAACAATTACAAGCACTCAAAATTGTATCTCACTTTGAGCTCTCATAGAAATCTGGGAATTTACCATGACGGGGATATGAGCTTGTGTATACTTGAGGGATCAGACTTAAAACCCTAATAGGCCAAGATCATTGGCCTATAGGCCCATGAATGGTTACAACCAATCATATTCCACCATGCAGCATCTTCCGGAACTTTCTTTCATGTCATACAACCCATGAGCATCACCAACACACATAATGGACCACCTTGACCATAGTGGAGCAACATGATGCACAAGTGGAGCATCATGATCACTATGGCCCAACATCCATCATGGTGGCACAACATGGTGTATTTCTTGAATATGATCATCTTCTAAGCATACGTGAATCAACATGGCATAACAAAGGAATCAAAATGACGCAACATCATTATTATGGCTCAACATCTCCTTGGCTCAACATCTCCTTGGCTCAACATCTTTACTTGGCTCAACATATCCTTGGCTCAACATCTCCACTTGGCTTAACATCGCCTTGGTTCAACATCACCTTGGCGCAACTTCAGATATGATTAGCTCATCATGCTATCATTTGGCGCAACATCCCTAAGGATGGAACAACTTCCTTCTACATGGCGCATCATGATGCTCCATGTTGCTCCATGTTGATCCAAGTTGCTCTAAGTCACTCCAAGTTGCTCCAAGGCACTCCAAGTTGCTCCAAACCACCTTTTGGAAGATCCGTTCCTTTGTCACTTGATCTGTTTCTTTGTCTGATGATCCATTTCTTTCTTAGAAGATTCGTTCCTTTGTCACATGCTCCATGAACCTCAAGTGCTTCACTATGATATAAGTGCTCCATGTTGGACAAGACTTCATATCCAACAATCTCCCACTTGAAGGCTTGAACAACTTCATCTGCCATTCAAATTTCACCATTCCTTAAAGTCATCTCTCTCTCTCTCTCTCTCTCTCTCTCTCTCTCTCTGCCAAGCCCTTATCTTCGAACTTCTAAAAGGCCATTTGAAGCCAAGCAAAGCTTCAACTTCTCAGTGGTAACCACCTTGGTGAACGTATCAGCTGGATTCTTCGTTCCAAGGATTTTCTTTAAGTTTAGAGTTCTTTTATTGATTAACTCTCGAATGAAATAGTACCTCATTTGAATGTGTTTCGTTCTACTGTGAAACATTGGATTCTTTGCTAAGTGAACGACACTTTGGTTGTCACAATGTAGTACACAATCCTCCTATTGCATTCCAAGTTCTGACAAGAAACTCTTCAACCATATGAGCTCTTTGGCATCTTCTGCAAGTGTCATGTATTCTGCTTCTGTGGTTGAAATAGCAACACTATTTTGTAACCTTGACATCTAGTGGATTGTTGTACCTCCAATTGTGAACACATAACCCATTTTGCTCTTTCCTGAATCTGCACATCCACCCAAGTCTGCACCATCTAATCCTTCTAAGACTACTCTCTTTCTTATGAAACATAAGGAACACTCATTTGTTCCTTTTAAGTAGCGTAGCAACCATTTCACTCCTTCCTAATGTTGTCATCTTGGATTTGACATGAACCTACACATAACTCCCACTGCATGAGCAATGCCAGGTCTGGTGCAAACCATTGCATACATTAAACTACCAACTATAGATGTGTAGGGAACTTTAGCCATGTATACTCTGTCTTCATCCGTTTTTGGGGTTTGCTTCTTGGTGAGTCTCAACTGACTCCCTGATGGTGTACTTCTGGCTTTCGCATCTTCCATGATGAAATTTTCTAACACTTTCTTGATGTACTTGGCTTGTGAAAGTTTTAGTGTACCAGTAACTCTGTCCCTGGCTATGCCCATGCCCAATATTTGTTTAGCGGCCCTAAGTCCTTCATCTCGAACTCATTGGCCAGCTGCTTCTTTAGCTTGTTGATCTCCTGCATGTCCTATCTAGCAATCAACATGTCATCAACATATAACAATAGGATGATATAAGAGGACTTGAATTTCTTCAAATATTATCAATGATCCATCTTACATCTGTTGTACCCATTCCTCTGCATGAAACTATCAAACTTCAAGTACCACTGCCTTGGAGCCTGCTTCAAACCATACCGACTTTTTTTAGTTTGTACACCAGATTTTCCTTGCCAACTGTGGAAAAACCTTCTGGTTGTGCCATGTAGATGTCTTCTTCAAGTTCGCCATGTAGAAAAGTTGTTTTCACATCTAGTTGCTCTAGATGGAGATCTTCAAATACCATAATTCCCAAAAACTATCTTCAGTTGGAACCCTTTTACTACCAACCTTGCCTTGTATCTCTTGGTGCCATTAATCTCATCCTTAACTCGAAACATCCACTTGTTTTGAAGTGCTTTCTTCCCTGCTGAGAGCTTGACCAGTGACCAAATGTGATTCTTATCAAGTGAGATCAATTCGTCTTTCATAGCCTTCTTCCACTGTATGGATTCTTTCATCCTTAAGGCTTCTGGATAAGACTCGGGTTCGCTATTCTCTGTCATCAACAAGAAGTTTGCTGAAGGAGAATACCTTACTGGAGGCCTTCGTACTCTAGTGGATCTGTGGATGGTAGGAGTTTCAGTTTCTACACCTTCATTATCTGAATTTCTATCATCCATGCTCCCATTATCTCTAGTTTCATCAGAGCTCCCACTGCTTCCTGAACTTGCACCTATCTATGTAGTACTGACACGTTTTATAATTTCGTCTTCTGAAGTTTCTTCTAACTCAACTTGTTTTTCCTTTTCTGGTTGCTTGTTACTACTTGATTCCTTTAGCAAGTTCATCCTTTTATAGCGCATTCTCATTAAACACCACATCCCAACTTCTGATAACCTTTTTGAGCTCGTTATCCCAGAAGCGGTATCCCATGTCTTCCAACCCATAACCTATAAATATGCACTTCCTTGACTTTTCCTCTAGCTTGCCTCTCTTAGATTCTTTGACTTTTACATACGAGACACAACCAAAGACCTTCATGTTTTTGAATGAAACCTCACGACTTTTCCATTCATCCTATGGAATCTTGAACCCTATAGGAACTGAGGGTCCTCTATTGATTAGCTATGCATCTATGTTGGCCGCATTTTCCCAAAACATCTTCGGTAAACATGCATTCAGTCTCATGCTCTTCGCACTTTAATCAATGTTATTTTCATCCTCTCAGCTACTCCATTCTGCTGAGGTGTTTCTGGAACGTTCTTCAGCATCCCGATTCCATGTTCAGCACAGAAATCAATGAATTTTTGATACTATATTCTCCCTCATTATCGAATCTGAAACAGTTGATTTTCAAGTTGGCTTCATTTTCCACCATTGCTTTCCATTTCTTGAAAGAACTGAAAACTTCAGACTTCTACTTCAAGAAATGGACCCAAACTTTCCTAGTGCAGTCATCGATGAAAGTAACATAATACAAGGATCCTCCCACTGAAGAAACTGAAGTGGGGCCATAAACATCTGAATGAACAAGCTCCAATTTCCTTATCTTGGGTTGATGTTCTATCTTCGCAAAAGTAACTTTCTTATGTTTTCCAAGAACACATGGCTCATAGAAATCCATTGTAATGTTCTTCGTATATGTAATTCTTCCTTTGGAGGCAAGCATATTCATTCCTTTTTCACTCATATGCCCAAGTCTCTAGTGCCATAGAGTGGATGCTCCAACTTCTTCAACATCATGTGCCTCACCCTCATAAATGTCCACCATGTAAAGTGTATCTCGCTTCTGACCTATGTAGCCACCAAGTTTCCCTTGGTTTCCTTCCGCTGATGATCAACAAAAGTGACATGGTGTCCTTGATCATCAAGTTGCCTCACTGATATCAACATTCTTTTCAATTCTGGAATGAACTTGAAATTCTTCAAAGTCTACTTTGTACGCAAATTAGTCTTGAGGACCACATCCCCAACACCTGTAATATCAAGGCTCTTGTTGTCTGCTAGTCTAACCTTCCCTTGGTACTGCCTGAAATTATGCATTACATCTTTGGAGTGACTAGCATGGAATGACGCACCAGAATCCATGATTCAGGATTCAACTGGGTTTTTGACTGCACTGATAAGAGCATCTCCATCAGAGTCTGATGCAATGTTCATCTCATTCTTGCCTTTGTTTGCAAGAGGCTTCGGACATTGATTCATGAAATGGCCCTTTTCTTTGCAGTTCCAACAGATGATGTCCTTCCTGTTTTTTGATACACCTCACTTCCTCGACTTTGATCTTCCTCTACCCCCACTCCTTTTTTTGGACTTCCTTCCTCTTTCCTCAGTACGACTAAGACTGTTAGAGGATTCTCCAACACTTCTTCTGCGCACATCCTCACCAAGGATTTAGTCGCGTATGCCTTTGAATGTCAGCTTGACACCTCTAGCTGAGCTGGTGACTGTTGTCACTATTCCTAACCAACTTTCAGGTAATGATGATAATAGTAGAAATGCTTGAACTTCATTTTCAAATTTAATCTCAACAGATGTCAACCTTGACAGGATTCAACTAAATTCATTGACATGATCAGTCACTGAGCCACCTTCCTTCATCTTCTGATTTACCAATTGTCGAATCAAGTGAACCTTATTCGCTGCTGAAGGTTTCTCGTACATGTTAGATAGCGCTTTGATCAACCTATAAGTTGTCTTCTCATTGACAATGTTGTAATAATTTTTTTCCAATGATAAACGCACCACACCAAGTGCATGATGATCTAACAACTACCAATCCTCCTGCTTTATAAGGAACGGCTTCTCTTTTGACAAAGGTTCATGTAAATTCTTCTGGTAGAGGTAGTCTTCAATTTACATCTTCTAGGAACCGAAATCTTTTCCATTAAGCTTGTCGATCTTAATTCTCCCATCTTCAGCCATATCTCTAATACCAATTTGTTGGGTGACAATAAAACAAGATAAGCACTTCAGACAAATATAAAAAACAAAACTTCGGTGAACTCACGAACACTTCTGAAAAACATATATAAAAAGAACACAATATTTAACGTGGTTCGGTCAAGGTGACCTACGTCCACGGGCGAACGAGAGAGGAAGAGAGAGAGAGAGAGAGAGAAAGAGAGAGAGAAAGAGAGAGAGAGAGAGAGAGAGAGAGAGAGAGATGATTTTATTAACGTTCTGGAACTATTACAAGCACTCAAAATTGTATCTCACTTTGAGCTCTCACAGAAATCTGGCAATTTACAATGATGGGGATATGAGCTTATATATACTTGATGGATCAGAATTAAAACCCTAATGGGCCAAGTGCATTGACCCATAGACCCATGAATGGTGACAACGAATCATATTTTTCCATGCAACATCTTCTAGAACATTCGTCCATGTCATACAACCCATTAGCATCAGCAACACACATGATGGACCACCTTGACCATTGTGGAGAAACATGATGCACAGGTGGAGCATCATGATCACTAATGGCCCAACATCCATCATGGTGGCACAACATGGTGTATTTCTTGAGTATGATCATCTTCAAAGCATACGTGGATCAATATGTCACAAGAGTGGAATCAAGATGGCGCAACATCATCTACATGGCTCAACATTCTATTGGCTCAACACCTTCACTTGGATCAACATTTCCTTCGCTCAACATCTGAAAGTTTGTATCGATCGGATACACTTCAAATATAAAGACAAAAGCGAAACTTAATCATAGAAAATAAAGAACAGAAATTAAATGACACAGAGAGTTCTCCAAATTGTTCTTTCACCAAGAAAGAGTTTTGTCTTCAACAAGAAGATGGTTTGTCATAAATACAGTCACCAAGACGAACTCTCTACATTAGGGTTTACCCTAATGTAGATTTACAACTAATCTACACAAGTAAATCCCTTGATTGAAGGGATGACGTCTAATCTATACTAAGAACCGATCTTATCACAAAGATAGCGGATCTGTGATCTATTCTGTACTTATATATATCATTACCTAATACACAAAAGATTATATAGAATAACTACGCTATACCCTGACGCTGATAAGCTTGATACACTGGCATTGTCGATCTTGTACACGCTGACGCTGACAGATAATGTAGAGTGTTTGACTCCTCAGATAATAAGGTGTGACCGTACAATCTCCCTATCTGATGATGTCAAAACTAATATTCTTCTTCATATTCATCCGAAGAGACATTGTAGAACTTGTCAGCTTCTTTTAAGATTTCAGGCTTGACCCATCTGAATTGATCAAGTTTAAGTTCATCCAGTCTTCTACTCAGCTCCAATGATATCAGCACACTATATCCTCTTTCCAGTTTATAGTGACCTAGTCCTTCCAAGCGAAGATGAAACAAATGTTCAGTGGGAGTAGAAGGAAGATCATCAGTGCGTTGAAAGCACATATGATTCTGACTTTCAATATAAAATATCCCATGCTCTGGTTCTGGAATGAACATATATTGAACTAGTTCAACACTCGATGGTAATTCATTGTTGATATACTAAGTTCCATAAGGAAGAAGAAACTTGGTATTCTTGGATTGTCTGGGAGCACTTGTTCTGCTTGAGGAGGATGGTCTTGATGGACCAGCTGATGATGGACCATCTGATGGCACAAGGTTCAGCTTCATGACTTTGTTGGGTAGCTTTTGAATAGCCAACTTCACTTCCTAAGCATGAATACCCTTGTGTTTTTCGATAATTTCTTGAATTTTCATCCACTCACTATAGCCAAATTTGACTAGCTCACGAGCAGAAACAATTTCAATGTATTCATATTTTGTTTTCTTTCTAACCAAGTGAAGCTTCAGGGACTCATTTCTTGGTTTGGTGCATCTCACCTTGACAATGGGATCAGGCTTTGACCTACAAGTAAGAACGTCTCCAAACTTCTTCCAATCAATCTGGTCATTCAGGTATGAAACAATGTGTTGTTTCTCCACATTATTATTGAAGATTTTTTAACCTGATTATCAGTGGTTTGAACATTAGCACTCTTATTAGCGGAAGCAAGAGATTGAACAAGTTTGGCAGATAGACATTCTTGTTTTCTTGCTTGTTTCTTTTGTCGGGTGGTAGCATTATATTCAAACATAATTTCTCTAACTTCCTCAATGGATAACCTCGACGTTTCTACCAGTTCATTTAGATCAAAGATGAGTTTTCTTTTCTTTTTAAGAGGAGATGTTGAAGGATCACCAGCAGCAACAGCAGAAGAGCTTCCAGCTTCAGCATCATGAGCTCCCCCTGAGAAGGAAGCCTTTATTTTTCGAGGACTGAGCTGATCATTGTCAGAGTCAATGTCACTACCAGTTCCTTGAGGAACCTCTAGAGAAATCTCCCCCTCAAAGTAAGATCTAGGGTAGAAAACATTTAAAGGAACAACAGAGACAACAGCTTGTGGCATGAAAACAAGATCAAGAAACCCTTCAAAGTCATCGGTTTCTGATGGTTCACTAGTGTCTGGAATGGGCTGATCAGTTGTTGCATCAGCGTCTGAAATATCAGCAACATCAATCTGCTTTTGAGGATCAACTTCAGCTTCAACCCTTCCAGTCATGTCAGAATGAGATGGAATTTGTAAAATCATCACCTGCATTTGCATTGGCTGAGGATCCCCTTGATTATTCTCCCCCTTTTTGGTAGCATCAGATTGGGGAAGAGAGTTAGGAGGGGGTGAAGGAGTTCTAGGAGGAGGATTAAATGGTGGAGGAGGTTGTGGAGGAAGATTTGTTTATGGAGGTGGAGGTGGAGGAGGGTTATCACCTGGAGAATTTGATGAAGTGTCATCAACAACCATATCATCATCATCATCATCATCATCATCATCATCCAAGGCCATAAGCCTCTTCATTGTAGCCACATCCCTTTCAACTTTAGTCAAGCTTTTATCTATTGACTAAGTTAACTGCACAATTACGGAGAGTTGATAAAGCACAACAGTTTCAAAGTTGGAGATGGATTCTCCCTGATTATCTTGATGAAAGGCACCAGTCATGATAGGAACAGTCTCAGCTTGAGGAGGAGGAGACGTTGGCTTTGTAGAATTAACATCTTAAATCATTGGCTCAGTAGTTTCCACAATAGGAGGGATTAACCCACATTGTGCAGCATAATGAGCAGAGGAAGAGGATGAAGAGGTAATTAAAAAAAATTGCTTGTTCATCCTAGGAGGAGAGTTCATTTTCTGAGTAAAGTCTTCTCCCGTATCATCTGTTGATTCTTCTTCATCTTTATCAGTGTCTTCTTCTTCATCAGCCCCTTCTTTATTACCAGCTTCTAGATCATCATCATCCTCATTATTCTCTTCTTCATTGCCAACATCATCTGTAACACTCAAAAATCACAAAAATTTAAAATTTTCAAAAATCAACCATTCATCATCATTGTTTACAAAAATAGTCATTGTTTCAAAAGTGTTATTTCAAATCAGAGTTTTTCCCCAAGATCCAGTGCCACAACAGGAAGTTGTGTACGATCACGCCTTAGTGAGTTCCCACGATCCTCGGAAGTACCTAAAACCATAAACTAAAACTCTAAGCCAAAACTTAGTGAGTTCGCCCAAAGTACCACCACACAAACATATAATCAAACAGATAACGGCTCCACAACCTCCTGGTTGGATTACCCATGGCCCACAAGCTTACGGTTGGAATGCCCTGGCCCACAACCTTGCGGTTGGAATGCCCAATACATAACAGGTCCACAACCTACTGGTTGGATTACCCCTGGCCCACAACCTTCCGGTTGGAATGCCCTGGCCTACAACCTTATGGTTGGAATGCCCCGGTCTGTTGTCTTACAACACAAAGTAGTACAGTCTCAACCCTACCATACCATGTCGACATGCACATAACAAATAACATATATCCAACAACAAAAAATCATAAAACCAGTTAACAGACTAGCAGGCAGATCTATAGATCACTCCTGCACAGCAACATCCTATAGACCATGATACATAACCAAAGGGGTCGGCATTGGTGCCTTCGACCAATAAGAACAGTGAGGAAACTCACCTCACAGTCTAATGAATAGTTGAACTAAACAATGCTCCAAATCTTGGCTCTACATGTCACATATTCAACAGATAGATACCAAGGCTTAACTATAGCTCAAAAGACCCAAAATACCCTTAAGTCAAACCTGGTCAACCCTGGTCAAAGTCAAAGTCAACGGGTCAAGGAGTCAACTTGGTCCACTCATCCAAGTATGCGGGGCGTACTCAGCTCCTACGTTGGACGTACTCGAGCTTTGACCAGAGTCGGGAGGTTGACCACGTACGCGCGGCGAACGCTGAGCTACGCACGGCGTACGCTCGAAACCTTCTTTTCTCAATAAGAGCTTAATGCATTAAGCTCTCTCATCTAAACTTCAGATCTAAGGCTAAAATACCACTAAGAGTTATAAAGTTTCTAACTTTATGACTTTGCATGTCCATTAAGTGCTTAATACATAAAGTCCTAACTTCTTGATGCCTTAAGAACTTCTAGAGCATGCATGGAGGAAAACTAAGCATCCAGACCACATTTCTTATGACTCAAGACCCCTCATAAGAGGTCCTGAAGCTGAGAGGATAACTCCTGCATCTCGGGAGCTGACAAACGGTACGACGCCTTGGCGATCGGAACCGTACCTGGCACTAGGTCAATCCTGAACTCAACCTGCCTCTCGGTAGGCATACCGGGTAACTCCTCCAGAAACACATCAGCAAATTCTCTGAAAACTGGCACATCTGAAACCAAGACCTACTCCCCAACCCGAGTATCAACCACATAGGCAAGATAACCCACACACCCATGTTGAATATACTGTCCCGCCCTGGCCGCCAAACAAAACCCTGATCCAACCCTAGTACCCTCTCCATGGATGACCATTTCTCCCCCATTTGGGGTTCGAACTACTACTCAATGACCCTCGCAATCAATCATAGCACCAAACCTGCTCAGCCAATATAACCCCACTATCACGCATACAACCCCCATGGGGATGGGAATCAAATCAATCGGATAAGGTGCCCCAAAAACCTCCAAGACACAACCCTGATACACTCTCAATGCAGAAATCCCATGTTCGCTGGTGATAAATGTGACAACCCGAAATTTCCATTTGACCAAACTCTACCGTCTAGCACTTCAATTAAAAGTCAAATTCTTTTCTGCTAATTTTTTTGCTCGGTTTAAAGTCCGGTTGGGTATTTTTAATATTTATTTTCTTGAGAGAACAAATTATAGGAAGTATACTTTAGGATTAATTGTGCAACATTTAAGTCACAAAACTCCAATAGTTTGGAGTTTTCGGCCCAAAATAGTGTTAGGGCCGAAAACCCTAAAGGGTATATAAATGACACTTAGTCATTTTTAGTCATTTTTCCCATTTCCAAGTCAAGAACAATTCTCTCTCAAGTATCATCCGAATTTTTGTCAAGATCTTCAAGATTGTAAGTGTTTCCTTCCTTGTTTAGTTGATCTCTTCCATTATCCAGCAATCTTACATGATTTCATCCATGAAATCATTCCATTTTCTTAGATCTTCAAGTGTTCTTCATTTCACCAAGAACACCAAGAACACACATTAGTGTTTTGGTCCAAAATCAACTCTATTAGCCTCTAAATCATAAGTATTACTTCCCTATACTTGTTATCTAGTTGAAACTCTTGATTTAGGGCCTTGAAATCGTCATTTATCCAAGAACAAAAGGCGTTTTCGGTCTAGTACATCTCCTTAGACCGAAAACCCTTATAAAGGGTGCAAAATGACTTTAAGCCCTTCCTAATACTTAGTATTGAGTCTAGAACACTTAATTGACTGTTGAAAGCCCATGGAAATCACCTTATGCATCAAAGACCATGGGTTTTCGGTCAAAACCATTTGGACCGAAAACCATATGGACCGAAAACCACAAGAACCGAAAACCACAAGAACCGAAAACCACTTGGACCAAAAACTCCCTTAAGTGGCTTTACAACCCTCTTATGCAATCCTAAGTGATTATAACACTACCATTTAAGGATTTCTTAGTCCTTAAGGTGTTTCCTTTCATATAGTTGTTTATAAACACTATATTAATGTCAATGTGTGTCCTTATATGTCATTTAGGACCTATTGTGTCTCGGGACTTCATTCGTGGAACTTCTCATCCTTACACGCATACCCGTTTGAATCACCCACATCAGGTGAGTTTATACCCCCTAATGAATCTTTTAACTGTTTTAACTGTTTTAAAGGAGGGAATACAAGTTGAATACAATGATAATTGTGTAAATGTTTGTTATAAACATCTTTCAAAATGTTACTTATGTCATTTATAAGTTGTCAAAACATTTCAAAAACTCTTTTAAAGTTATGTTACTTTATAGTTATACAAAACTCCGTTTTTAAAGTACAAACATAACTTAGTGGATAAACGAGTCTTTTCAGTAACAGTCCAAGTAGAATATTAGTAAACTATAATAGGTATAGTTTAGGAGAATGTTATTCATTACTTCTAGTACAATGAAGCACACAAAGAGTCAGTTCATACATGAGTCAAACACACAGTGAAGAGAAACAAACAATACCATACAGAACATACAGTGAAGAGAAACAAACAATACCATACAGAGAGAACACACAATTATGAGAAACAAACAGAACGTACAATATACAGTACAAAACAAACAAGTTAGGTTGCTATAGCATGAGAACACACACATGATCTAATTATACCAGTTGATCACTAACTCATTGTTTTAAACAAAAGGTGATAGTTATATTAGGTATACATGATCATATAACAAATCTGAATTACACGGCTTGCAAGAATTTGCAGAGGTCGCGTTTGGTTCCCTTAATCTCTAGACAGGGAGAACGTATAGTAGGGGTTCTAGCCTTCACATTATGACCATAATAAAACAAACATGTTTTTAGGTCATTAGTATATCCGCATGTCATTATAAATGACAACTGTGTACTTACATTTCCCATTTCTTTCATAAAGTGACAGTACCACTTGAAAGTCAAACTCAAACTATTTTCGAGTTAAGATAGTTATAAAACTAGGGAAAACTTACATTTTACAAATGACAACAGAACAGTCGAGTCTAGTACATTCAGTAGAAAGGGACCATAATGCTAACCTTGTGATTCCTTAATGTATACATCAAAGGATATATATATATATAACAATAGGATCCGACAGATAAAAGGATGTGTGCTCTCCGCTTCACTTCCTGTTCCTTGTTTGGTTGTGGGCTTGGAACGGATTCACCCAATCTATTATCTATTCGATTCTAGATATATATATGCTCTGTATACATTAAGTCATCATAAGGGTACCAGGTATGGGTCAAGTTATAGAACACAAAGTCAATGCACAGTTTTCTAGTACAAAACATACTTTCCAAATCTGAACGATTCCGCCGTTCCGGTTTTGGGGTGTGACAATAAAATCCTGCAACGTATACTCCAACTCGCTTAGGGTCATAACTAAATCCCTCCTAAAATACCGAGACACAAAGGACCGACTCATGTCTGAGTCGAATAACACAATAGCAGGCAAATAATTCACTAAGAATGTACCTATTAGAAACATAAACATAAGCATACCATAAATTAATTGACAGAATGATAAATAGAAACATACGTGTAACGACGTCTGGCGCCGCCCTGGCCTCCTCTGTCATGACTGAAAAGTGCGACCTCGAGCCCTCGGGGGCTCCACCCTGCCCTGGCTCCCATCAGTGATTCTCATTGTAGTCGACGTTGGAGCCTACGCCAGTCTAGCAGTAAGTAAAGGTCACTGGGCCTTCACATGGCCCACCTAGTCGTAGTGATAGCAAATCCTGGTGCTCGGCACTGGAGCCTGCTGACGGAAGTCCTTGGCGTATTGCCCCTCCTTTCCATATTTGTGGCAACCAGATGAAGATCTACAAATACCCTCATGAACCTTGCCTCACCTACCACAAGTGTGGCCCCTCTTCCCTCCGGACCTCGCTTCGCCGCAGGCTGTGTCTGAACCGGAGCATGCCTCCGATCTCTCACCTGGAGCTCCATCTCAATCTCTCACCTCCTAGTGGCCTCCTGCAACTCCACAAGTGTACCATAGCGCTTTGTAGATACGAACTAAAGGCTATCCGTCTTGAGCATGCTCAAGTACCAGGTCATATGAGCTTACTCAGAAGCATCAAACTCAGGAAGAAACATAGCTCTCTCTGTAACATCATGGTGATCTCAGTCACTGACTCGGTCCCCTTACTCAGATACAAATACTCCTGAGCCAGCCTATCCCGCTCCAACAATGGAACATATCTCGAGCGGAACATCTCAGAGAATTGCTCCCAAGTCACGGCAGCCCTCTGCTCCAAAGTGTACGAGCTAGTCACCAATCTCTACCAATCCTTCGCTCCAGATCGAAGAAGGTTCAGAGTGCACTTGACCTTCTGGTCAGCTGGGTAGGAATAAGTAAAGAAACGTCCCTCAACATCTGACATCTACCTCAAAGCAATAATCAAATCATGAACCCCATCAAACACCGGGGGCTTCGTATTGTCGAAGTCCCAGTACTGGGAAACTCTCCCCGCAGCAGTGACAGCCGCGGTAGCTGTAGCAGCAGCAGCCTCAGAAAGTGCAGCGTATCGGTCATCAAAGAACTCCATCATGACGGTCTTGATAGACAAAAAAACTCTGGTATCTGCCCCCAGGAAATAGAAACAACCTCAGCATGTATCATCTCCCTAACCTAGTCCTAAGTCATCCCTGGCCTATTATGGCCACTCGATCCAGCTCCTGACTCAAATCGCCTCGTAACCACCAAACTGAAAATAAACCATAAAATATCAGATGAGGCACATATCATGCTATATGAGCTATTCCAAACAACAAAACCCTAGGGGTTGTGACTTCCCTGCTACGTATACGGGTCCTGTGCTTCCAGCAGTACAGGCTCGTACTACCTTCCGCTCCTACCCGTATTTGTCTCAGAAGATCATCGCAATGCCCCTACTCAGTCGAGTACACGGGGCGTACTCAGCTCCTACGTTGGTCTTACTCGAGATTTGACCAGAGTCGGGGAGGTTGACCACATATGCACGGCGTATGCTCAGAACCTCCTTTTCTCAATAAGATCTTAATGCATTAAGCTCTCACGTCCAAACTTTAGATCCAAGGCTAAAATACCACTAAGAGTCATAAAGTTTCCAACATTATGACTTTGCATGTCCATTAAGTGCTTAATACAACAAATTTGAACTTCTCAATGCCTTAAGTCCTTCTAGAGCATGCATGGAGAAAAACTAAGCATCAAGACCACATTTTTATGACTTAAGACCCCTCATAGGGTCTGAAAGGATAACGTATTTGGTTAAGATCATGCCATGCTCAAGAATCACCATATTTGGGACCAAAAGTGCCCTAAATGAAGAAATGGCTAGATCTAAAAGATAGGGTGATCACTTATGAGCTTTTTTACCTCCTGGAGGTTGCTAGCAAGGCGATAATCTCATATCCAAGTTGCTTCCAAGCACCAAGTTCTTCTCACCACCTTCTTCTTCTTCAAGAATTCCACAAAACACAAAGATAAGCTCAATATGTAATCTTCTCAGTTAGGGTTAGCTAGAGGGTCATTTTTCTCCGATGGAGGCTGATGAGCGAATGAGAAATGTGAGATAATGATGCTTATATATGGACAAAACCCTAAAAATTAGGGTTTGAGGATTTACCACGTACGACCTGTGTATGCGGTGTATGCCCAACGTACTAGGGTCTGCCCCAGTACGCCTAGCGTACACAACGTACGCTCAGTGTACTAATCCCTGGAAAAATTACCAAAATGCCACTGTAAGCCATTATTGCAATCTTTCTCAAACCCAAGGGTCAAAATGCAATATTTTTTCATACTTAGGATTAAAATTAAAAATACCTCAACATCGGGATGTTACAATTCTCCCCCACTTGAACTAGACTTTATCCTCGAAGTCGGCTGCCGCAAATAACACAGGATAATGCTCACGCATCTCCGCATCCGACTCCCAAGTCCACTCGGAGCCTTTCCGATGTTGCCACTGAACCTTTACCAAAGGTATCTCCTTGTTGCGCAGAAACTTCATCTTTCTCTCCATTATCGCTATCGGCCTCTCAATATAATTCAGGCGTTCATCGACCTGAATATCATCTAAATGTACCACTTCCTCATCGTCCAACATGCACTTCCGCAACTGCGAAACATGGAAAGTGTTGTGGATCTGGCTGAGCTCACTCGGTAAATCCAACCGGTAGGCCACCCTGCTTACCCTGGCGATCACATGGAACGGTCTAATATACCGGTGATCCAATTTTCCCTTCTTCCTAAAGCGTATCACACCCTTCCAGGGTGAGACCTTCAGTAGTACCAAATCGTTGACTTGAAACTCCAACTCTGATCGGTGTCGGTCGGCATAACTCTTCTGTTGACTCTGAGTTGTCTGCAGTCTTTGCCTAATTTGCTAGATAAGCTCTTTGGTTTGGAGGACTACTTCAGTCCTTCCCATGACTCTGTGATCAACCTCTCTCCAACAAATTGTGGTACGCCATTTCTGACCATACAAGAGCTCAAAAGGCGGGGCATCAATGCTGGAGTGACAGTTGTTGTTGTAGGAAAACTCTGTAAGAGGTAGGTAGGAATGCCAACTCCCACCAAAATATATGACACAAGCCCTCAACATATCCTCAAGTGTCTGAATGGTCTGCTCACTCTGGTCATTGGTCTATGGATGATAAGCAGTGCTGAAATGTAGCCTCGTACCCAGTTCCTCGTGGAACTTCTGCCAAAATGGGGAAGCGAACTGAACATCTTGGTCTGATACAAAGGAGACCAGAACCCAATGACGAACAACAATCTCACGAACATACACATTGGCCAACTTTTCAGCCGAGCAACTTTCCTGGATGGCCAAAAAGTGGGCACTCTTGGTCATATAGCATCAAAACCCTTGGCAGTCTTCGGTAGCTTGGTGATAAAATCCATGGTATGTTGCTCCCATTTCCACATGGGAACCTCCTAAGGCTACAGCTTGCCATATAGCCTCTGATGCTCGGCCTTAACCATCCGACAGGTCAAGCACCTCTCAACATACTAGGATATCTCCATCTTCATACACGGCCACCAGTAACTTAGTCTCAAATCCCGATACATCTTGGTGGCTCCCGGGTGTATCGAAAAGCGAGACTTATGAGCCTCCTCCAAAACCATATGCCTAATCCCACCAGAAACTGGAACCCAAACCCATCCACACCGGGTCAACAATCCCCGACTATCAGTGACAAATCTGTTAATCTCTCCCCTGATCCTCTCTTGTTTCTAGTTATCCTTCTTAACTCATTCTGTTTGTGCCCCTCTGATCAAATCCAAAAGTGGAGAATCAATGGATATCCTCATACACATATCCCGAGCTGAAGATCCAGCCGACTTGAGGCTCAAGGCATCCGCGACCACATTCTCTTTACCCAGATGGTAAAGAATCTCACAGTCATAATCCTTGACCACGTCCAGTGACCTGCGCTGCCTCATGTTCAGGTTCGGTTGGTCCATAAGATATCGTAAACTCTTTTGATCCGTGTAAATGGTACAAAGAAACCCATATAAATAGTGTCTCCAAATCATTAGGGCAAATACCATTGCCCCAAACTCCAGTTCATGAGTAGGATATCGTGTCTCATCCAGCTTCATCTGCCAAGAAGCATACTGTTAGATGCCATTTTATGCATCTTATAGGGTAGTTTTTATCATCATTTTAGCATCATATTTTGTACATTTGCATGTCATTTAGATAAATAATGTCCAGCTCATGTCTTTCGTTAGAATTCTCGTACTGCTCATGTTTTTATGTCAATTTCAGATAGTTCGAGTGGAGCAGTGCTTTGGGAGCAGTTGGATGCGTGTTTGGAGCTTAAAATGGAGCTTGGGACTTATGGAGTATGTTGAGGAATGTTTGGAAGATGCTTTGGTCAAGAAACATTCGATCGAATTGATCACACGAAGAAAGAATCTACAATCTAAAGATAAAGGATGTTACTGGCAGCTTTGACCCCCTGTCAGTATTTTGACCATATCTCGAGAACCGTAACTCCGATTGATGCGATTCAAAATGATTTGAAAAGTAGACGAAATTTCGGACGTCATAGGCACAACCTGCGATTGCAGGTAGTCTCCTTGCAATCGCAGGTTGCCTTCGAGGTTCTTTTGTGCCCAAAATTCATCCGGGAGTGAAAACTCAATACCTGCGATCGCAGGTTGTGTACATGCGATTGCAGGTTGGCCAAAAAGTGTCAAAATAGCATCCTACTTCATTAAAAAGGCATCAGACGCGTTTATTTCAAAACCTGCGATCGCAGGTTATGTACATGCGATCGTAGGTGCGCCGTTTTTGCTGTTGGACGTATAAATAGACCCTGATAGCATTCCTGTAACCTAAGTTGGCGATTCCAGAGGTACGAGACGACGAAAATACGATTTTGGAGGTGTTTCTTCTCCGATTTCAACGATTTCTGAAGATCTGAAGACTGTGGATCATCTCCTACGTTTAGTTTAGTAAGATTTAGTAGTTTAATGTTTCTTTTTATTGTTTTAGATCAGATTTTAGCCATGTCTGGCTAAACCCTAGTTTTCAGTTTTGCAAAGACAAGTACTTTTCATGTGATTGATCATTAGATCTGGTTTTTGATTTGTGTTTCTATCTAGATTCTTCAGTTTTGTTCTTAATGAATGTTTGATTTTGATTCTTGTTAGTCTGATCACCTAGCTAGGGTTTTATCATTCCAGTTAATCAGTTAATAGAATCTGTAATTGTTCTAATTAATTGGTAATAAGTAACAAGTAATAAATCGGTTCCGTGTTTGGGATTTGACTTTATTATAAACTGTAAAAATCATACCTTTACGCTTTCCGAGCTTGTGAGAAGTATTGGGTATTGCTGGGAATTTTACAAAGAACTTAATGCAACTTTTCTGATCTTAATTAAGAGCTTGTTTGATTAGACAGTAAAAAGTTAGGGTTAATTGAAGAGCTTGTTTTGGTTAACTAAATAAGGTAAAAGAGAAATTACTAGAGCTTGTTAGTTTTTCTCAGTACCAGCTTAGATAGAACGCATCTCAAATAATCAGATCTGGATCAGTTGCATGATTAGGAAAGTCACAGCAGAGCTGAAACCATTTTTATTATTGATTTGCGTTTACTTTATTATCATTGCATTTCTAGTTATTAGTTTTAATCAAAAAACCCCCCCTTTTATATTATGTTTCTTGATTAGATGTGCCTGATGCAAAAAAGGCATTGACTTTTAGGCTGTGTCCCTGAGGATTCGACCCTGCTTCCCTGTGCTATATTTTTAGTGCAACCAGCAGTGATAAATTAATTTGTTTAATACGTGCGCGACAGCGTGTTAACACATACACAATCACTCATCCCCTTTGCATAAGAACTGCCCCCAAACCAGTGATGGATGCATCACAAAATACCACGAAATCCTCAACACCCTCCAGAAGGGTCAATACCGGGTCCTCACATAACCTCTGCCACAATGTCTCAAATGTTTTCTGCTACTCAGGGCCCCATCAGAAATCCACTCCCTTCCTTGTCAGACGAGTGAGGGGTACAGCGATCTTGGAGAAATCCTGGATAAACCTCTGATAATATCCCGCCAAATCCAAGAAACTCATTATCTCTGAGGGAGATTTCAGAACCTCCCACTGCATCACTGCCCCAATCTTGGTCGGATCAACCAAAATTCCGTTTTGGTTAACGAGATGTCCCAAGAACTGGACCTCTTTTAACCAAAACTCACACTTTGAGAACTTGGCATACACTCGTTCTCGCCTCAACACTCCCAAAAGCTCTCGAATGTGCTCCTCATGTTACTCTCTGGTCTTGGAATACACCAAGATATCATCAATAAAAACAATAACTGATCGATCGAGCATCGGCCTGCATACCCGATTCATCAAATCTATAAACACCGCAGGCCCATTGGTGAGCCTAAATGGCATCACCACGAACTCATAATTCCCATAACGAGTCCAAAATGTTGTCTTATCCACCTCCTCCTCTCTCACCCTCACTTAATGATACCCAGACCTCAAATCCATCTTGGAGAAGCAAGATGCACCCTCCAACTGATCAAAGTGGTCGTCAATCTGCGGAAAGGTATATCGGTTCTTCATCGTCAACTTGTTCAACTCCAGGTAATCAATGCACATCCGGTGTGAACCATCCTTCTTCTTGACAAACAATATCGGTGCTCCCCCATGGCGAACTGCTCGGTCTGATGAACTGCTTGCCTAGCAGTTCCTAAAGTTGAGAGGATAAATCCTGCATCTCGGGTGGTGCGAAATGGTTCGGTGCTTTGGCAATTGGAGCCGCACTTGGCACTAGCTCAATCCTGAACTCAACCTGCCTCTCGGGAGACACATTGGGTAACTCCTCCGGAAGCACATCAACAATTTCTCTGACAACTGGCACATCTGAAACCGAGACCTGCTCCCCAACCTAGGTATCAACCACATAGGGAAGATAACCCACACAGCCATGCTGAATATATTGTCGAGCCCTGGCCGCCGAACAAAACCCTGATCCAACCCTGGTACCCTCTCCAATGATGACCAGTTCTCCCCCACTTGGGGTTCGAACTACTACTCGCTGACCCTCGCAATCAATCATATCACCAAACCTACTCAACCAATCCATCCCCACTATCATGCATACATCTACCATGGGGATGGGAATCAAATCAATCGGATAAGGTACCCTGAAAACCTCCAAGACACAACCCTGATACACTCTGGATGCAGAAATCCCATGTTTGCTGGCAATAAAAACCCGCAACGGACACTCCAACTCGCTAAGGGTCATATCAAAATCCCTACTAAAAGACCGAGACACGAAGGACCGACTCGCTCCCGAGTCGAATAACACAAGAGCATGAAATGAATTCACTAATAATGTACCTATTAGAAACATAAACATAAGCATACCATAAAATAATCGACAGAATGATAAATAGAAACATACCAGTAACGACGTCTGGCGCCGCCCTGGCCTCCTCTCTCGTGAGCTGAAAAACGCGACCTCGAGCCCTCGGGGCTCCACCCTGCCCTGGCTCTTATCAATGATCCTCAGAGTAGCCGGCGCGGGAACTTGTGTAGGTCTATCAGTAAGAAAATGGAATTGGGTCATCACATGGCCCATCAGGTCACAGTGATAGCAAATCCTGGTGCTCAGCATTGGAGCCTGCTGACGGCAGTCCTTGGCGTAATGCCCCTCCTTGCCACATTTGTCTCAGAATATCATCACAATGACCCTAAGAGAACACACTAGAATACGCATACACCTTATTCTCACTTCGTAGAGAAAGGCTAGACATTCCTCAACTGGTCGGCTGACCCTGCATAACTTATCCATGAAACTTCCACCAACCCTGAAGCACTCGTGTATGTTAATCATACATAACACTGGATCCTCTAGACAGTCGAATACCTGATTCTACCCTAATCCCTTCATCAACCAAGAACATGAAATAAGGATAAACCAAAAATTATTAGGCTATACAATCTTAGTTACGTACAACTATGATGAATACACTAAGCAGCTACAGTAATGATGTCAATTCCATACAAAAAAGAAACCCATGGCTATAAGGCATCAATTATCAGGAAATTCTATCATGCAATTTCTGAAGATCCCTAGCTTATCATTAGCATGTTGTTCTATCATAAACATTATAGCAAATAACAATGTGGGTAATTTGGGGTATACTTTCTTGGTCCGACTGATCGTACACATCGCATTCTTCCTTGCTTACTTTTGAAAACAATTTTTGGAAAATCAGTTTAAAAAATTTTGTAGTTCCTTAGTTTGAGTCTGGATTCACACGAATGCTCATCCAATTCTCTCAAACCAAGGCTCTGATACCAACTTTTAACACTCAAAAATCACAAAATTTTAAAATTTTCAAAAATCAACCATTCATCATCATTGTTTACAAAAATAGACATTGTTTCAAAAGTGTTATTTCAAAACAGAGTTTTTACCCAAGATCCAGTGACAAAACAGGTTGCTGTGTACGATCACGCCTTCGCCTTCCCACAATCCTCGTAACTACCTAAAACCATAAACTATAACTGTAAGCCAAAGCTTAGTGAGTTCCGTCAAAGTACCACCACACAAACATATAATCAAACAGATAACGGGTCCACAACCTCCTGGTTGGATTACCCCTAGCCCACAACCTTACGGTTGGAATGATGCGGCCCACAACCTTACGGTTGGAATTCCCAATACATGAAGGGTCCACAACCTCCTGGTTGGATTACCCCTGACCCACAACCTTCCGGTTGGAATGCCCTGGCCCACAACCTTGCGGTTGGAATGCCCCGGTTTGTGACTTACAACACTAAGCAGTACAGTCTCAACCCCACCATACCATGTCGACATGCACATAACAAATAACATAAATCCAACAACAGATAATCATAAAACCTGTTAACAGACTAGCAGGCAGATCTATAGATTACTACTGTATAACAACATCCTATATACCAGGATACATAACCAAAGGGTCCGACATTGGTTCCTTCGACCCACAAGAACAGTGAGGAAACTCACCTCACAGTCTGAAAAATAGCTGAACAATACACTGCTCCAAATATCGGCTCTATATGCCACCTATTCAAAAGATAGAGACCAAGGCTTAACTATAGATCAAAATACCAAAAATACCCTTAATTCAAACTTGGTTAACCCTGGTCAAAGTCAAAGTCAAAGTCAACGGGTCAAAGAGTCAACTTGGTCCACTTAGGTGAGTATGCGGGGCGTACTCAGCTCCTACGTTGGGCTTACTCGAGCTTTGACCAGAGTCAGGGAGGTTGACCACATATGCACGGCATACACTGAGGTACGCACTACGTATGCTCAGAACCTCCTTTTCTCAATAAGATCATAATGCATTAAGCTCTCACGTCCAAACTTTAGATCCAAGGCTAAAATACCACTAAGAGTCATAAACTTTCCAACATTATGACTTTGCATGTCCATTAAGTGCTTAATACAACAAATTTGAACTTCTCAATGCCTTAAGTCCTTCTAGAGCATGCATGGAGAAAAACTAAGCATCAAGACCATATTTTTATGACTCAAGACCCCTCATAGGGTCTGAAAGGATAACGTATTTGGTTAAGATCATGTCATGCTCAAGAATCACCATATTTGGGACCAAAAGTGCCCTAAATGAAGAAATGGATAAATCTACAAGATATGGTGATCAAGTTATGATCTTTTTACCTCCTGGAGGTTGCTAGCAAGGACATAATTTCATATCCAAGTTGCTTCCAAGCTCCAAGTTCTTATCACCACCTTCTTCTTCTTCAAGAATGCCACAAAACACAAAGATAAGCGCAAGATGCACTCTTGTTACTTAGGGTTAGCTAGAAGGTCGTTTTTCTCAGATGGAGGCTGATGAGGGAATGAGAAATAAGAGATAATGATGCTTATACATGGACAAAACCCTAAAAAAATTAGGGTTTTAGGATTTACCACGTACACCTTCCGTACGCAGTGTACACCCAGCGTACTAGGGTTCGCCCCGGTATGCCTAGTGTACACCACGTACGCTCAGCGTACTAATCCCTGGCCAAAATTACCAAAATGCCACTATGAGCCATTCTTGCAATCTTTCTCAAACCCAAGGGTCAAAATGCAATATTCTTTCATAATTAGGGTTAAAATTGGAAATAACTCATCAGCGGGATGTTACATCATCATTATCATCATCATCATTTTTAGAGTCTGGGGATTCAACCACATAGGGTTTTTCAATCCACTTTTTCATCCTTGCAGTAATAGGCAAGTCACCCTGAGATGTAGCAACATTAATAATTATTGAGGAAAGGGAAGGAATTGGAATGATAATCCCATGACTTTCAACGTAGCCTTCTTTTCGAGACAAGATCGGACCAAGCCAACGATGATAAGGAACATTCAATGGATTATTGTTCCCAGTTATGTAGTGAACTATTTGATCAAGAAAAAGTTGAGCAAAATCCAGTTTCTTGTTGTAAACAATAGAATATAAAATCCTTTGCTCAAAGAAATTCAATTGATCCAAACTTCCATTCTTATGACCAAGACATTTTCCAATCACACTTGTTAAGTATTTCCATCCTACATTAAAATACTTGACGAATAGTGTTCTTGTACGGATCACGAGTGAGACCCTGAAGATTGAAATTATACCCTAATTTTTCACGAACAAATTTGCAACTTTCTTCTGAGGGAGTTTTAGAGTAACTTTCAAATCGAGGAACATGAAGAGTAGTTCAAAGGGATTCCACATCAATGGTAACCCTATATTGACCATATCCAATAGTTCCAGTGATGGTTCAAGCAACAATATCAACAGAGCATTTATAGTAAAAATCACATACTTGTTTAGGGTAGAAGGGGTTCGGTAAGTCGCAGAATGCATATTGAAGAGGACCGCTCTTAACAAAGTCGACAAAATCTCCGATTCTTGAGTTTGAGAATTGCTTTGGGATTTCATCCGAGAACGCAACATTTGTCGATTGAATGATGATGGTAGAGTCAGGAGCATGAGGACCTTTGATGATGTTAGCGTTGGGGGAAAAGTCGTACAAGGGCTTTGACATGGTGAAAGCTTTGAGGGAGATGACGATTTGGAGTCTTTTTTAGAGAGAGATTAATTGCTTGAATTGCTTGTAAAAGTGACCTAGGATGAAGAATTCCTAATTTATACCCAAAAAGTTTCTTCCTTTTTACGTAATCATGACTGACGATTTATGTGTCGTAAATATCTCATATGCCAAGATAATGAAGAATCTTTTTAGAAGTTATCCAAAGAGTTACCGTTGATACAAGGAAGTTACATCAGTGAGACAAGTCATCAGCAGCAATGAGCATCAACTTAAGCGATCAACAAATGAATTTATGATAATCATATAGTTAGTTTGTGATGTCTCCTAATAGTGTGGGCAAAAACTACCATTCACTGACATAGTATTGGGAGATCTCATCAGTGTGTTGTTTCATACACTGAATCATAAATCAACTTTATTAGAAGAAAAATGGTAAGAGTGGATAGGTGCATGTAACATATCACGGACAATGATATAACCATCGGCACAGATTTGTCAAGCTCTCATCAATGTATGGTATATTATGCTAAATCATAAAACTTTAAAGAAGAATATAAGGGCAAGAATGGATTGGTGCATGTGATAGCCTACGGTACATAGACTAACCATCGGCACAGACTTTCAAACTTTTATCAGTGTGTAGTTTTACACAGTGAATCATCAAGTTCTGTATTAGAAGACTTGTGGAGAGAATGGATTGTTTTAGTCACGCTGAGGTGAAATCAGCATGAATCATTAATAGCTTAACTCATTAACAAGAAGTGGTTTAAACTTCAATATCATGGAGTAAGCTATAATCTAGAATCAAATATTCACCGTTAAATCATAATGGTACCATATAATACCTCAGACTAAGAGGTCGGGGACATGAACAACCCTTTGTCATTGAAGGACCAGACAAGTATCTCTTACGCTGATGACTATGCAATCAGGGTAAGCCATTGGGTTTTGCTCAATGTTTCAGTGGAACATGAGACTTGATGCATACGGAAAGCATGCTTCCAGGGACAGGGTCAGGTGAGAGATAATTGAATAAAAAATGAACACCCCAGCCTTTTTATCGATTTTTTTATTTGGACCAGGCAATGTCACTTAGAAAGTTTAGACAGTGCTAGACAGTCAGCGTGAGGGGGTGACTCAATGTTCTCAACAGATGGTCTCATTGATGATAAACTTTGATAGATTTAGTCACATACAATAGCATGCTTCTAGGTATAAGAATGTGTCAAAAGTTGCATACTAGGCTTAGAGTTGCCATCGTCAGATTCCCTTTATAAAAGAATAAACAATATAAGAATACAAAAAAAAGAGTTAGTCAAACAAGAAAATATTCTCAGAAAGGAGATAAAAACTCGTTCCATCAAATCTTTGGAATTGAATGGTCATAAATCCTTTTCCATTTTCCAAGATATCTACCGCTTTATTTTTTAGTTATAAAAGATAGCAAACAAGATCAACCATATCACACAAAAACAACACTATTCATAGTAAACAAAGAGAGAGAATGCCTTTAATCGTTGAGATTCTGCATATTGATTCCAAGCTTCATGTTCACCAAGAACAAAAGAAGAACATGGACCGGTCTTTGTAACCAACGAGTTAAAAGGATCCAATATTTGTAACCTTCGAGTTATGTGAGTCACCAAGACAATACTCGAAGATTCCATTCATTAAGATCCATGAAGGAAGAGAATGTGGGATCACTGTCTTATTGAAGACACCTTTGGATCTTTGAGGTGATGGAGTTGGAGTGACAGCGTCTCTGGAAGTTAGGCGTATCAGGTCACGGAACTCCACTTCATATCATTGCAACCAAAATAGTTTGTTCAAGACATAAGAGATATGTACCTAGAAGAACATCTGGTGGCACAGTTATCCCCCATCTAGTCTCATCAACATGAAGCAACATGTCAATCAGCATGTGCATCAGCGTCAGTGAGAGGGCAGTTGATGCTAAAGAAAAAATGTAGATTCAGCGTCAAGTAGCTCTTACAAGAAAGGTGATGCATTCAAGTAATGACACGTTGATCTTATCAGTTAAGATCATTTTTGAGATGGAGATGGAAGGTCCTAACACATACAGAGGAAAGATAAAAACGAACATTGCCAATATTAGTAGCAAAATGTGTATTTACAATGTATACTCCTTTGGTTAAACAAAACAAAATTTTAATGCACAAAAAGATATATTAAATAAAAAATAGCAGCTTATGTTCAGGATTTTTAAAAGTAGCAAAGCATAAAACAAAAATAAAGTATCAGCGTCTAAACCAATAAATCAAACCATATAAATATTGTTCTCCCTGAGAGCAGAAAGCACAATTTTGTTTTCAGAATCAAACACTTTTACCTCATGATGGTTGAAAAGAAATTTGTAACTAGCATCACAAAGTTGACTGATGGAGATGAAGTTTCCTTTCAGACCTTCTACATAAAACACATCCTCCAGCTTAATCGTCATGCATTCAAAAGTTCCAACACCTATAACATCTCTTCCACTATTATCACCAAAGGTTACCATTAGACCATCCTTCTCTGCAAAATCTGTTAAGAGGGACTTGTAACCGGTCAAGTGTCTAGAGCTTCCACTGTCTAGGTACCAAGTTTGTCCTAGATTTGGACTTGATCCTTGTCTAAGTACCAAGTTTGTCCTAGATTTGGACTTGATCCTTTAAAAGTGTGAGAACTATCAGTGTCACATATTCCATCTGGGGAATCATTTATAAAATCCATAAGACCCCTGGCATTCAGCCCCTCATCTTCAGATGTATCCTCTTCTTCTACCCATTCTTCATGATCCTCTTGTTTTGCAATGAAAGCTTTCGGCAGAGAGATGTTTTCCTTCTTCATGTGAACCACCAGCTTCTTGTACAAGACTTTATAGTTCTCAGGGCTCTGGGCTTCTTTCTTCTCCTTGCAGTCCCTGGCAAAATGGTCAGGGATTCCACAATTAAAGAAATTACTTGAATTTCTCTTCTCGGAAGTGGATCTCCTTGTTGAACTACTTCCCTTGAACTGAGCTCTTCCAACCCCGTTTTCTCTGCTTTCTTCATAGTGCTTGACGATAAGTGCAGCGCTGGCAACAAGCTCATCAGTGAGATCTTCATCACTCTCTTCACTCTGATCTGAGTTATCTGAGTCGTTGATGTGCTTCATTTCTTCATTTTGAGACACCAGTGCAATAGATGTTTCCTTGTTCGAGTCCTTCATGATTTCTTTACAAAGAGCTTTGGTCTCTTCATAATTTCATAGATTACCGAACAAAGAATTCAGATCCATGGTATCGATCTTTTCACCATTCTTGAGAACATCAGCGTGATGTTCCCAGCTTTTTCCAAGAGAATCGAGAAATTTCGAAACCAACTGAGATGGATGCTTGATGATTCCCAGTCTGTGCATATCATTAACCAAGCAGTTAAACCTATTGAAGGTTTGGGTAAGAGACTCACCTTGTTGAGCAAAGAAATGCTTGTATCTCCAATTAAGGTTGTTGATGGTCGTAGCCTGGACTTCCACGGTTCCTTCATAATCCATTGTCAGCGTATCCATCATCTCTTGTGCTGACTCACAATTTTGTACGAGATGATACACGTGGTAGGGAAGAGAGTTTCCAATAGTAGTACTCGCTTTCACATCAAGACTAAGCAGTCTTTTGTCATCGTCATCATAACTCGTTTCTGGATTTTGCTTCAGGGGGGCAACAGGACCGTTGTTAACCATGGGTTGGTACATAGGAACATAGAGGCCCTTTTCAACAATATTTATCATCTCATAGTCAATGGTTTCAAGAACAACCATGGCCTTTGTCTTCCACATAGCGAAATTGTGTTCATCAAAAAGAGGAATTTTTTTTAGGCCAAAGGATTTGAGATTCGACATGATTACTTGAGTGTATCACAAACCCGCTCTGATACCAATTGGAGGTTTGTATCGATCGGATACACTTCAAGTATAAATATGAAAGAGAAACTAAATTAAAGAAAATAAAGAACGTAAATTAAATGATACAAAGAGTTCTCCAAATTTTTCTTTCACCAAGAAAGAGTTTTGTCTTCACCAAGAAGAAGGTTTGTCACAAAGATGGTCACCAAGACAAACTCTCTACATTAGGGTTTACCCTAATGTAGATTATATACTAATCTATGCAAGTAAATCCCTTGATTGAAGGGATTGCGTCTAATCTATACTACGAACCGATCTTATCACAAAGATACCAGATATGTGATCTATTCTATACTTATCTATATCATTACCTAATATACAAAAGATTACATAGAATAACTACACTATACGCTGATGCCGATAAGCTTGATACGATGGCAATGTTGATCTTGTACATGCTGACGCTGACAAATAATGTAGAGTGTTTGACTCATCAAATCATAAGGTGTGACCTTACAACATCACCTTGGCTCAACATCTTCTTGGCTCAACATCTTCACTTGGCTCAACATCTCCTTGGTTTAACATCACCTTGGCGCAACTTCAGATATGATTAGTGCATCATGCTATCATTTGGCTCAACATCCTTAAGGATGACACAACTTCCTTCTACATGGCGCAACATGATGCTCCATGTTGCTGCAAGTTGCTCCAAGCCACTCCAAGTTGCTCTAAACCACCTTTTGGAAGATTCGTTCCTTTATCACTTGATCCATTCCTTTGTCTAATGATCCATTCCTTTCTCAGAATATTTTTTCCTTTGTCACATGCTCCATGAACTTTAAGTGCTCAATTGTGCTCTAAGTGCTCCATGTTGGACAAGATTTCATACCCCAACTGATGCAGATCACTTGTAGATAAAACATGGATAAACCTGAAAAAAAGAATAAAGAGAAAAGAAAGCACTTGTAAATATTAGATACAGAAATTTAGCAAGCTATGTAAACTTCTGTGAAAGCAAAATAAAGTACTTGTTTTTGTGTTTTTGTTTTTAAGAAAGAAAATAAAAGCATGGTTTTTCAAATCAAGCTAAAAATAATTAAGTCATTGAAAGCATGCTGAAATCAATAATCAATTTATTCAGGGTCTTCTCATCCAATGCCTTAGTGAAAATGTCATCCAATTGATCAGTGGATGGAATGTAGAATAATTCCACTTTGCCCTTTGAATTATGTCCCTAATGAAATGATGACGGATGTCAATATGCTTGGACTTAGAATTTTACATAGGTTTTTGAATCATTTTGATGGAACTGGTGTTATCATAGCAAATGGGAGTCTTTGTGAAGTTGAAGCCATAATCTTGAAGCTGGTTTTGAATCCAAAGAATCTGAGCACAACATATTCCAATGGCTACATATTCAGCTTCAGCGGTAGAGCAAGCTACTGACGTCTGCTTCTTGCTGGACCAACTCACCAGTCTATTTCCCAGCATTTGAGCTCCTCCTGAAGTACTTTTTCGATCAATCCCACACCCACCATGATCTGAGTTAGTGTATCCTACCAGCTTAAACTCAGAGTCACGAGGATATCATAACCTAATATTGGGTGTATGTTTCAAGTAATGAAAGATCCTTTTTACAACGAGAAGATGAGATTCCTTAGGATAGGCTGGATAACGAGCATACAATATGGTGGTGAACATAATGTCAAGGCGACTAGCAGTAAAATAGAGAAGTGATCCTATAATCCCCCCAGTTGCATTCACATCAGCGCCAGTTAGATCAATGGAGATAGACGTTGATGAAGACATTGGAGTCTTCACTGGTTTGCTATCAGAAAGACCAAACTTCTTCAGTATGTTTGCAACGTTTTTAGCTTGACAGAAAAATATTCCATCAGTGAGTTGTTTGACCTACAAACCTAAAAAGAAAGTTAGTTCACCCATCATAACCATTTCAAATTTCTTGGCCATAACCTCAACGAACTCAGAACTCAGTTTTTCATCAGTAGGTCCGAAAATGATATCATCAACATACACTTGAGCAAGTATGATATGAGATCCTGATTGCTTGATGAACAAATTGTTGTCAATTTTTGCTCGTTTGTATCCAATCTCCAGAAGATAACTAGCCAATGTGTCATACCATGCCATGGAAGCCTGCTTCAAACCATAGACAACTTTATCAAGACGATATACATTATTAGGAAATTCTTCACTTTAAAACCATGGATGTTGTTTTAGAAAAACTTCTTTTTAAATATTCCCATGTAAGAAGGTTGTCTTTACATCCATTTGATAGACCTTGAAGTTCTTCGATGAGGCAAAATCAAGGAACAGGCGAATTGCCTCAAGTCTAGCTACATGGGCGAAGGTTTCGTCATAGTCCAAACCTTCCAGCTGACAATATCCTTGGGCCACAAGTCTTGCTTTGTTTCTAATAACAATTCTATCTTCATCCATCTTGTTCCTGAACACCCAACGAGTACCGATAATAGCCCTTCCTTGAGTCCTGGGAAAGAGAGTTCACACTCGATGACGCTCAAACTCATTTAGTTCGTCTTGTATAGAATTGATCTAGTCAGCTTCTTTGAAAGCATCAACAACATTCTTTGGTTCGATCATTGAGATAAAGTTCACAAACATGCAAAAGTTATTGTTGACTCTGCTGCGAGTGAGAATCCCAGAATTGACGTCTCCAATGATTTGAGATTCAGGATGATCTCGAAGAATTCTAGGATTAGAATTTTCATTCAAATTATTTGGAACTGAATCTTCCTGATTTGAGGAGTTGGATGGTTCAGCTTCTTCAAAGACGACAACTTGATATTCAGAGTCAGAATGGGAACTGACAATTTGATTAATATTAGGAAGAACACGCTCGGTGACATTTGGCAAAAACTCAGGAACAGGGTCTGGTGGACTGAAAGTTAGTTCACTTAGAATGGAAGGCGTGTGATCAATTCGGTCATATATGAATGAATCTTCATCGAATGTGACATGAGCAGCTTCCTCAACAGTTTGCCTTGAAAGATTGAATACCCTGAAAGCCTTTGACACACTAGACTACCCTAGAAACACTCCTTCATCAGCTTTCTCTTCGAACTTTAAACGTTGATCTCTTTGATTCAAAATATATCAATTCGAATGGAAGGCGTATGATCAATTCGGTCATAGATGAATGAATCTTCATCGAATGTGACATGAGCAGCTTCCTCAACAGTTTGCCTTGAAAGATTGAATACCCTGAAAGCCTTTGGCACACTAGACTACCCTAGAAACACTCCTTCGTCAGCTTTCTCTTCGAACTTTAAATGTTGATCTCTTTGATTCAAAATATATCAATTCGAATGGAAGGCGTATGATCAATTCGGTCACGGATGAATAAATCTTCATCGAATGTGACATGAGCAGCTTCCTCAACAGTTTGCCTTGAAAGATTGAATACCCTGAAAGCCTTTGACACACTAGACTACCCTAGAAACACTCCTTCATCAGCTTTCGCTTTGAACTTTAAACGCTGATCTCTTTGATTCAAAATATATCAGACATATCCAAATACATGAAAGTAAGAAATATTAGGTTTTCTTCCTTTAAGCATCTCATAGGCGGTTTTCCCATGACGCTTTACAATGATGGAATGGTTTTGAGTGTAACAAGTTGTGTTGACAGCTTCAGCCCAAAAGGATAGAGGAAGACCACCTTCAACAACCATAGTTCGCCCAGCTTCAATGAGAGTCTCATTTCGTCTTTCAGCAACGCCATGTTGTTGGGGGCTCTAACAGCAGAGAAATTTTGAGAAATCCCTAAATTTGAGCAAAAATCTTCTAGAGAGGAATTTCTGAATTTGGTGCGATGATCACTACGTAATTGCCTGATTTTATGATCATAAAGAACTTCCCATTGCTGGATTAGAAATGATTTCATCAGCAGCATGACTTTTCTTTCTCAAAAAGATCACCCATGTAAATCTTGAACATTCATCTACGAAGACAAGAATGAACTTCTTTCCAGATCTCGACTTGACGGGAACTGGTCCAAATAGATCCATATGAAGAAGATGAAATCGTTTGGTGATGGAGGAACATTACTTTGGCTTGAAGGATGACCTAGTTTGCTTTTCTCTTTCACACGTTGAACATAGTTTATCTTTGACAAACTGCATCTTAGAAATTTCTCGCACACGCTGATTCCCATAAATCTTTGATATGTTCTTAAATTTCAAGTGAGATAGTCTCTTGTGCCACATCCAATTCATATGAGATTGAGCATGAGAGAAGAAGCAACGTTGAAGAGAATTGTCAGTAGAAAACATGTCCAGAACATAAATGTCATTCTGTCGATTTGCAGTCAGTACAGTGACATTCTTTTGATCAGCAACTTTTCCTTCCTTTTTGTTGAAATGTACTTCATAGTCAGCATCACACAGTTGGCTGATTGAGATGACATTGTGTTGAAGACCTTTTACGTATGAAACATTCTTGAATACAACATAGTTGCATTTAATAGTGCCATATCCCTTTGTAGCTCCCTTGCTATTATCTCCATATGTAACAGTTGGTCCATCTTTTTTACGAACTCGTCCAAAAGTGACTTGAATCTTGTCATATGTCTTGAACTACCACTATCTAAGTACCAAATATGTTCTTTACCCTGAAAAACTAAAATATACAATTAGTATCCACTTGGCCCGTTTTGCAATGGGTCATTTAAGAGAAAATATTATAACATGCATCAGGGAGACAATTTACTGAGTTTCCCTTCTTGATCCATTTTTTGTTTTTAGTCAAGATGTTGTCAGCGCGAACAAAGCTTTCTTCAAAGGTACACTCGTTGACTATGTGAGAAGCATCACCACACCGATAACAAACTCTTTTTCCATAATTCTTTCTTTTAATATTAGAACTTTGATTTCTTTTAAAAATCGAATTGAGGAATCTTGATCATTAGATTTGAAAACTCTTGCTTTAGTTCTGGACCAAGGAGTGCCATTGATGATGTGCTTAGATTCCATTTGTTCATGGGACATAGAAGAGAGGGATGAATCATATGAGGTAGAGACCTTTGATTGACCTATAAATTCAGTTTTGCTAACAGAACACTGAGGAAACATGCTGAGAATTTCGTTTACAGAATGAACTTCACCATTGGAGATGGGAAATTTAAGCAGGATCTTAGTGGAGGGCAAAACATACTCATGATGAGGAGGTTGAAGAGAAGGTTCAAGAGCAGATAAACGAGATATACATTTGGTATTACCATTTGAGTCAGTAGTACAATGATTATCAATCAGATTTTGATTTATGTAACAAGTATTGACAAATCTAGTTTAAAATCGTTCTCGATACTATCATCGTTATAAAAAGTTTGTTTAATCTCAACCCTTTTGATTAAAGAAACACAACCCTCAATATCACCACCAAGGATTTTCTCACACCGATCAGGAATTTGACCATTAATAATTCTCGTGACATTACAGTGGGAAAAAGCCCAATCATTTAAAATAAGCTTAATTCTTCTTGCATGATCAATAACTTTTTCCTTTTCAGCGTGAAGAAAATTATTGGTCGGTAAGATACAAGAGTTTTCCCTTTTTAAAAGAGAAAGGGATTTCTCAGAAAAAGATGGTTTTTCTTTAAGATTTTTCTACTCAAACATAAGAGAATATTTTTCTTTATTGGAGATAGAAATATCAAAACGTAAATTATCAAACATGGCAACCTTTTCAATATAATAGTAATTAACAACATTCTTTACCTGATACATGGAGGCTGAGTCCCAGTCCTGAGACTTAGAATCCTTGGCTGCTTGAGACTGGTCAGCGTCAAAAGTACTGATGTTATCCTTTGGTGCTTCAGTATGAGACTCGTTGATTTGAACCATGAGACACTTACCTTTTGAAGCTTCATCATCAGAAGGTCCTTCTCTATTGAAAGCGGTTGATAAGGTGTTCATTATCTCTTCTGCAGTTGAGCAGTTTTGAACCAAACGATAGACATGATATGGAAGAGAGTTTCCAATATCAAGCCTTACATTTAGTTCAAGATTTAGAACTCGTTTCTCTTCCTTGTTGTATCCCAGTACTGACTTCTGCTTTATCCCACTATCAGATGCATTATCATTGGATAACTGATGCATGGTGGTGGTGGTACCCTTGTTAATAACATCAAGCATGTCATAGTCCATGATCTCGAGAACATCCATAGCCTTTGATTTCCATGCATCAAATTTGAGTTTATCAAAAGGAGGGATCTTGCCAACAACAGATTATTTGGGATTAAAAGAAGTCGACATGATGACTTGAGTGTATCATAAGTCTACTCTTATACCAACTGAAGGTTTGTATCGGTCGAATACACTCAAGGATGAATAACAAAGAACGAATAAACAAAGCAAAGATTAAACTGAAGAACACGTACAATCATAAAGTTCCTTCACTAAGAAAGAAGGGTTCTCACCAAGAGAACGAGGTCACAAAGACGACATAAAGCATTACCTTAGGGTTTCACCCTAAGGTTTATTATATACGATTACAATAACTAATATCCCACTATTTTGGGGGCGCATACCTATCTAAGTAAAGGTCTGGTCCTAATCACTAAGATTACAGATCATATATCTGTTCTATATATACAACATATATCTGCCTAATATACAAAGATTACTTAAATTACGAAGTTCACATTGACGCTAATATACTTGGGTTGGCGATGGCATTGACGCTGGTGATCAGCGTGAAGTGTTTGACTTATCATATCATAAGGTGTGACCTTACATTTTATGTTTAGATTTCACACACGTTTTTTGAGAAAAAAAGGTTTACTCATGTTTTTTCTTTTTTGCACACGATCAGGTTTTGATAATTGAAACATAACAGAAAAAATAAGAGCTTGCAGGTCCTTTGACTCCACGGGGACAGGAAACAAAAAAAAGAGACAGAGACAGAAAGCATAAAAAGTTGTTGCCAAAAAAAGTATGGCAGCTTCTGTCACACAACTCCTTCTACACAAGAGAACGTTTTTCTCTGATTTGACTTCCTGTTGTCGTAGAACACACAGTAGAAAACAAATTCTTCACAGCAGAAAAAACACAGCAAAACACGCTTCTTCTATGCAGGTTTTGATCAAATTCTGTCCCACGAGCTGCTCTCTTCAATTACACAAACAGAAAAAAGAAAACCACACGATCTCTGATGCTCTGATACCAATTAAAAGCAATAAGAACTTAAAAGGAAAACAGAATAGTATCTTGCATAAACTCGCACACTTTTATTATTGAAGAAACTAGCTCAAAACTTCAATGCAATTGATTACAGGAACCTAACGAAAATCTATATATATACCGATCAAAACACATCAGAATATGTCTAGGAAACCTAATGGTAATCAATAAAACTTTCCTTATAATGCATTTCTTATTGCTCAAGGAAATACTAGGAATCCTTGGATGATACTTCAAGACTTAAACAACACTCCAAGTAAACCAAAATCTGGACCAGAACACGCCATTAGCCACATAGCCACATTTGTTCTCAGATAATTCACCAACATCAATAAAGACGGTACTTACAAAGTTCATGTTTAGATTACAACAAATTGGTTGATTAACCTCTAAATCAGAGATTATTGAGTTGTGAAGTCTGATATAACCGTTGACCTCATCGTTGCTATTGAGGAACTAAGTTATATAGTCCAATATGCTCCCTGACCATCTACAAAACGAGGTTTGTAGTTGCAATACTTAGGTGTTTGTTTTTACTGAGGCAAAAGGTCTATAGTATGCGGACCACATCTGCAAACTTCTACAGTAGAATAGGTGGACCAAACGTTTGTGGTCTGAAAGAAGAAGACTATTTTTTAACGTCTGCAAGCTGCCAAAATAAACTAAATTTTAAATAAACTTTTTTTTAACTTAAAATAGCTTTTCAATATTTTTATGACTTTATTATAATTAGCTAACAAATCTAGATCAAATTTTATATATTATTGTATAAAATTAAAATAAAATGGTACGAATTCACGGATATATTTGATAAAAAACAACAATGTTTTGGTCGCAAAGTTATACTTAAATATTGTAATTAGGGATTAGAGAATTTAATACATAAAATGGATGGAAATAACTTTGATTTTAAAATAAAAAATTTCATAATTTTTATGTTACTTTTATTCAATTAAATCAATTAAAAACTAATCGTAAATATTGTTCCAAAGAAATAGATAATACAAGATTATATATGTATATGTGTGTCTGTGTGTATATATATATATATATATATATATATATATATATATATATATATATATATATATATCACAAAAAATATTAGACAATATTAGGATTATTTTCATACATGTATAAACAGTTCCAACTACTACTATTGTAATAAAACCATTACTTATAAATTTGTCACTAATGTCATGGTTGTGTCGTCGAACATTTTTTTTTTTTTTTTTTTGAGTAGTGTACTTTTTTTTTTCAAATTGTTTGTCAAAAAGATCTATGTTTTAATTTAAAAAAAAAAACAAAAGCTATATGAGTTTTTTTAGGCTAATAGATGTTAGAAGACTTTGGTCCGTATCTACACCAAGAAGAGGATGTAGAGACATTTTTAGGTCTACGGTTTTCTAAAAAACAAACAGACAAACAAACAAACAAACAAACACCACCTTAGTCTTAAGATTATCCACATTCATGACCATACCCAACTTACACATTAATTAAAATAATAATTTCTCTTTCATCATGGCCAACTGAGAGTAGCAACTTAGAACAATTTTGACCCTTGATATCAACCGGGTTGGTCACCATCTATATTTTTCATATTATTTTAATAGATTTTTTTTGTCTTTAGTGAGCAACTAGTTGTAATAGGATACCGATGGAAGTAGTCTAAGGAATCATGGTGTTGGGTAACAAGGTTGCCGTGCTCGGTTTTAAGGAGTTGCGTTCCGAAGTGGCAAAACTATACTGCTCAACCAAACCAAATGGTGACATCTTGGGTTTATAAGGCCCACGATCAGTCCTAAGTCAACTTTTGTCATTATAAACATCTTAATATGCGTTTGTAACCCTAAACAGAAAGAGTGTGTGATGATTCTTTATTCTATAAATCTAATAAAATCTCATTCTAGTTCGCTTATGGATTAACACAGTTACTCTAATCATATAAACAATGTAAATCAATGTGTTCCTATTTTTAGCATCTTTAATGTGTGTTTTCATCACATCTTATATCTAATATTTCTAATAGTTGTAATTCTGTGAAAGCCATTCGCAAGACGAGAAAAAATAAAGTTGAAAATGTTTGATCGTCGATTTTACTTTATTCTACCTTGTGTTTTATTGTGATAAATAGTTATGTTGTATATGGATGGGATTTTACTTCTATTCTTTCGGAATAATGTTTATAGGAATTGAAACTAGAGACAAATGATAGAAAATGCATGAAAACGAAGCTAACATATTACGAGGAAAGGTGTGCAAAAAAGAATTGCATTTCAAAGCTTACAAGGGAAAAAGACTATTTTCTCACTATCATTTGTTCATCATTGTACAAGTGCATCACATCCATGAAGAATCCAACCAAGATCATGATGTGTTTTTTATGAAGATACGGAATGCTAATCCATAAAGGACTAATTATGGTGAGGTTATGATGATATTAGATTGGTTTTTCTTGATTATTACTTTTATTCAGAACAAAGAATGTCTTGTTATGATGGTTTCACCATTGTTAAGCTTTTAGGTATTTATACAATATTTGTGTTTCTTTAAAAGTGTGTTGCTTTAATAGTTAACACATGTATTTCCAACTCATTATTCATCGTGAGCTCAATTAGTGTAGGAGTTAAAAGACAAATAATCAACTCACATACATTATACCCAAGAAATGGTAACGAACCTTAACATTATTTTTATTATAAAGGGACCGATATCTGATAACTGGAATACCTGAGTACTCATTTACTTGAAAGAAACCCCCAAAAAATGTCTTTAGAACATTTCAAAAATCTGTTCAAGAAAAAAATCAGAAAACCAAATTCAAATATTAATCAAGCAAGAAAAATCATTTGTTTGTATAAAAAAAATGAAAATATTCAAAAAGAATAACAAAAACTTACATTTATGGGCATTTCTGCAATCACAAGATTGCTGCTTTCCTCAATGGTTTTAAGTGTCACCACTTCTCCCCCAACAACCATGTTAATCACAATCCCATCTACATTATTCAAGAACATAACTTTAAGATATTATTTTTATATAATTATTAATTAATAAGCAAGATGTATTAATAAAAAAAAATATGGAAAAAACCTGTAGCCAAACAAGTTGTCATTCGCCTCATATATGTCTCCTGATAAATATCAAATATCGTTTATTAAACAGAATCTGTACAAAAAAAAACTAGTTTATATGATCATATCATGGTATAATTGTATAAAAGTACCTTTTTTGTTGGGAGTTCATAGTTTATAAGAACACTAGAACTAATAGATGATTCTCCTGAAGCAAGAAGAGGAAGACAAGCATCAGTTGCAACTATCATATGAGATTTCTGTTCTTCCTTTTCATCTCCAGATTGAATGGATGCTGAATTTTGGTTCCATTTTGTTGTTGCATAACGAAATTTATCTAGAATCAATGCACGTTCAGCTTCAGTAAGATCACTATACTGAGAAGAAAAGGTTCAAGAAATTATTGATCTTGAATGCAAACGTCTTAAGAGAAACAGTTCAATGAAATACCAGAGGTGTAACAGAGATGTAGGAGATGTTGGAGATGGAAGAACAAACAGCATCAAGCTCATCACGTGTGCTGCAACAAACCACCATTGGCAGCCATGGACGACGCCCCGCCATTTCTAACAGATCTACCAATGTCTCCTGTCGATTTTCACTTAAAGCTTCAATCACAATCTCGAATTTTCTCCATGAATGTAATAGATGATTCGTATATACTTCCAAATTGCAGAGAAATATTGAATTACGAATCGGATTATAGTTGAAAAAATACACAATTTTCACCTCCGGATCGAGAAATGAACTTAATATGAATGATGAAGGATTTTTAGAGGTAAATTGAGGAAAGATCTAAATGAACATGGAGATAGAAAGTCGTTTATGTGGTTGAATTTTATAAAAGGGGTAAAATGAATTGATGATTCCGAATAAGAAACGATTTTTCTTAACTGAAACGTAAATAGAGCAAGAGATGGACCATCTTAAATTGGATTCTGTCGACGGCGAGATAGAAATGGCGTTGTGGACTGCAATATACACACAACATGATTCATCAAATTAGCTTCTCTATCCATTCTCGCTCTCGCTGTGGAAACAAACTAATTTCGAATTAACAAATGAATTACAGTGAAAAATTCAGATTCCGATACCTAATAGGAGCGGGAGCAGGAGAAGGATGTGAAGATGCCTCCATTATCTCCATCTCCGGCGAGAAACTCCGGCGAAAGAAAACCCTACCAGATCCTTCTCTTTGCAACGCAGTCAGGCAATAAGGTTTTACCAGTTCGTCGAGCATCGTGACTTATTTTAAGTAGTTTACAAAAGTAGTTCTTAGGATTAATTAATTGTCATATTTACTCTTTTTTCTTTCTATTTTTCTATAAAGGTCCTTACCATTTTGATTTTTGCCCTTTTATAAATGAGTTATAAATTATAAACACGTCATGGGGATGGAAAGAAAAAAAAATATTCGAACATGAAACTTTTGCAACGGTTTTTGCTCTGCATAATCCTAAATGAGGTATAGAAAAAATCTATAAAAAATATGAGTTTGAGATTGTGATGATATTAAGTTTTTTTCTGTCTAATTATTGATCATGTTATCTTACATGAACCTTTTATATTTTTATAATTTTTATAATTTTGTTATTAATATATACGATTTTTAAAATTATATTTAAATATTATAGGCGATATTATAAATACGAAATTTATTATGTATTTATTGCTTACATCATAATCCATAATATTGACATATAATACTTTCATAATTAAAATTGCAAAGTTGAGACTCACAAGCTCCTAGCATTTCGTACTCGATTATCCAAGTCGAAAGTATGTCGAGTTGATGACACCAGTATTCAACCACCTCTTTAGTCTCGTTCATCTCTCGTCTCACCAATTCTCGAGTCATGATCATCTCTCACCTTTTTACCGTCTAAGAAGTAGTGAAAGTTCCAAATGTTGCAAAGTAGCTAAAGTTGCCAAAGGTTACTACATAATCGAAGTTATCTAATAAAAAGTTGGAACATAAAGACAATTTTTTTTAAAAGTCAAGTAAGAGATTCTTGATCAAGATAATGAGTTCATTACAACACAGAATAGGGCCGATATTCTAAATAGTTTTTTTTAACAACGGCAATAACATTAAAACCAAAGATGCTAGAAAATTATATAGTACCCCAATCAAACTAACATTACCTCGGAAATTTAGCTATATACTTAATCCAATTGAAAAACAAAAAGTTGAATATCATCTGCCGTTCTTATGGATTGCATCTCCACTTTTTAAAAATGATATCATTCCTAGCTTTTCATAAAGACCACAACACTATGTAAGCCAAAAAAAAGAAACAATTATCAGATACAACCGACACAAATGAAGAAAAGCTCACATGGGCAACACCTATAGGTCTCAACCAAGCACAAAACTACTTCTCCGGACAAAACAATTCACTTTCAATGAGATGCAATTAATCCAATTGAAAGAGATCAACGCTTCTGGAGTCAAAATCAACCATGCACATTCCTAATGTGCTAACCGAGAAATATCCATTTGCAGCATCTTTAAAACTCCAAGAACTAAAAGACGAAGTCAAACTTACAATTAGCTTCGGAGAAAAAGGAGAAAGGACATTGACATTTATTTTTAATCTCAAATATGTATTGATAATTACATTGTAAGTGGTATTTCATGTGCAACTCCACAAGTTGATTCGTCTCTCTACCTCTTCTCGGTGGTCTACTCGAGCACCACGTGGCCCCCATGTATTATGTGTTTACTTCTTTAAAATGACACGGAGACAAAAAAAAAAGTCCAAAATTCTATGAAAAGTAAAAAAACAAGAAAAAAAGTTCTCAAATACGACAAAATTATTTTTTGTTAGGTTCTTTTTACCCCTACTTCATTTTCACTTAATCATACTCTTAATGATTGCATTTTATTTTTTTTCTTAAATAATTAAGGAGTTCGACTAAAAAGAAATCTCATTTTACCATATATATATATATATATATCCAATTATTCTTACTTTTTAGATAATAATTATCATAGTTATTATTTCACTAGCTTTTATACTTACTTTCCTTATAACCTAATCAATAAAACTTTATTATTTAATAATTATATTTTTATTATTAACTTTAATAATAATAATAATAATAATAATTTGTCTGAATATGATAATATATAACCCTAACAAATATATATGTTTAATTTTTTTTGCCTGAACTGATTTGGAATAACTAACATAATTTATTACTCTCTCCGTCCCAAAATTATTATCCACAGACAAAAAACACACAGATTAAAGAAACATTAATTACCACTAACTTTATACAATAAAATGACACCTTACTTTGCATTTAATGTTCCATTAAATGCTTAGTTGGTTAAACAATAATGAAGGAGTATTTTGGTAAAAATGTTATTTATTTTTAGAAGTGAACTATTATTTTGGGACAAACCAAAAAGAAAAGATAGACTATAATTTTAGGACGGAGAGAGTATATTTTTCAAAATATAAATATTTTAAATTAATAGGTATCCAATCCGAAGATGGCTAGTCGTAAAAAAACCGTTATAAAAACTCACAACTTGTTTCAAAAATATAACTTCAAATTTGATTATTATTATATTAATTATTTATTTTATAAATAGTTAAAACATTATATCTGTCAGAAATGATAATTTTTAATATTATCGCTTAAATTTAACTTTGTATATCAACCATTTCCAATTTCCCATAATTGAACGACATAAGGAAGGCTAAAAGCCAAAATAATATGCCATCCCTTCTCGTTCTTTCCAAACCTTCCTCTCATCTATCTTCATCATTTTCTAGATCCTTCCAATTCTTTCTTTCACTTATCTTCTTCATCATTTTCCAGAGTCTTCAAAAGGCTTCCTCTATTTATCTTCACCTCTTTCTAGATCTTTCTAACCTTTTATTTTATTTTTTGAACAAATTACACGAATGGTCCTTAAGGTTTTGTTTTTTTCCCTAAAGTAGTCCTTACGAAACTTTTTTTCCTTAAATGGTACCTACGGAGCAAACCTTGCACACAAATGATCCTTATGACTAACTTTGTTAACAGATTCTGTTAAGTGTGTGTGAAAAGACGAAAATACCCTTTGTTTTTATTTATTTTTAATATTTTGTTAATTTGAAATTAAAAAAAAAAAGTGGGACTCTCTCTCTCTCTCTCTCTCTCTTTCTAAAAAAAACACACACACATACGCACACCTGATTTGTCTCATTAATGTTCTTCCATGGCTAAACGCTCTTTGCCTTTCCGATCATTCCCCTAGGGTTTCAAAGCGTGATTACTATCACTTAAATATCGATTCGTTGTGGTGTTTCCCCTCTTTCTGTCATCTCCGACCAATAGCTAGCCTCCCCTCCCCATCTGATTTGTCTTCTCGATGACCTATTTGAGAAATTTCAAACCAAAAAAACCCAGATGCAACCATTATTAGAGAAGAACATCTCACATATACATACACACATCACACATGCATACACACACAAAAGACTCTGAAGGAATTTAAATCCAGATCGGATCCTATTTCTGGACTAGTCTCTCAAGCGCCATCGATGGGTGTGGAGAGTTTATGCCTAGCGGATGTATGCTGTTTATTGTTGCATTTAACCCTAGAAGAGCAATCAAAAGGACAAGAGTAAATACTGTTAGTCGATTCTCGAAGGCTGTGACGATGGGATTTCATCTGAGCAAAATCGGAATTTGTTGATCTGATCTGTATCTTGGTGGTGGTGGTGATTGTGTTACTGTTCTTGGCAACAGTAGCGGTAATTTAATGGAAATCTAGTTAGAGATGGCTATGATGATCGGTGTATTCTGAGAAAAAATTGAAACGACATGGATGATCAGATTTGTATCTTGGCGCGGCAATATCACGGATGACATAGTGAAGAGGAAATTGATATTCTCTCACTTTGCAACTGTATGTGTTTGCAGCCATGGCGGACCACCATCTTCTTTGTCTACATTCCCTAATTGCAGATCTGAGCCTAAGTATTTTCATCCTAAATTAATCTTCCCTCTTTTCAAAGTGTTCTAAATTTAGGTTACTGAGTGTCAAATTTCTAGCTAAAACAGGTGGTGGTGATGGAGATCTTTCTTGTACAGGTTTGAACCTTTGATGGAGTAAGGTTAATGGAGGTGGACACAACTGAAGTTAAGGTTCTGGTGGTGGTGCTCCATCAAAAAATGGTACTCTGGTGGTGGTGTTGGGAGGATGTCATTTAGGAGAGAGAGAGAGAGAGAGAGAGAGAGAGAGAGAGAGAGAGAGAGAGGGCCCCACTTTTTTTTAATTTCAAATTAACAAAATATTATAAATAAATAAAAACAAAGGGCATTTTCGTCTTTTCACACACACTTAACAGAATCTGTTAACAAGTTAGTCATAAGAATCATTTGTGTGCAATGTTTGCTCTGTAGGTACTATTTAAGGGAAAAAGGTTTCGTAAGAACTACTTTAGGGAAAAAAGCAAAACCTTAAGGACCATTCGTGTAATTTGTTCCTATTTTTTTCATTTTACTCTCTCCATACTAAACTCCAAATAAAAGTTATGAAAAACATATTTCGTTTTTATTTTTCTTACTCATAAATACTAATAATTCACAAAATATCAGTAAAGTATAAAATCAAAAATGTTTCATATATTATTCGAATAATTGTTTTTTTTTTCAAAAAGTAATATAATTATCAAAACTATTTTACAAAATAAATTATTATTTTATTAAATATTCAAAAAAACTATCACCTTCTACTACACATTCAACATAAATATATTTATTCAAGATTGAAGTACACTCTTTATTATTCGTTCAATTTCTAAGTATTTTTTTAACATACTTTAAAAGTATTTTAAATGTTAATTTCTCTTAGACAAATTAAATATCCTCGTATATTTTTTTCCTACTTATCTTCCTACACACATGAAATTGTGACAAGTGTTATATTTAAATAAAACTAATGATATTTTAGGACACTTGTCATTATATCAAATGGGTAGGAAAATAATTAGGTATTCCTTAAAAACGAAAATTTATTTTGCGACGCTTGGCACAATTTTGTGAATTTGTTCACAAAATTTTCAGCTTCCACACTCGTAAAGTAGCAGCAGGGATTCGTTGTTCGTTGACGTCTGCGAATAAGAGCATCTTCATTCTCCAATAGCCATTGAAGGTAACCTCCATTTTTTTCTATTCTCCGTTTTCAATTTTAAATCGAAATTTATTGTTTTCATTCCTAATCAGAATCTTCTACATTCAAAACTGTAATTTAAATCCAACTTTTTCTTTCTCTTATCTTTAAAAACACAAATTCCGACGGAGGGTTGGAACTAATCACCTTTCCCCTCTTGATTAAAACCTACCCATCTCTCTTTCCCTAAATATATCGTTTTTTTTAGTTTAGTTTTGCTTAAATCTTTTTTCACTTTAGTCTTCGACTCAATTACATGTCAATTAAACTCTCTTAAGAAAATGTAAATATTATTAAAATTTTTATAAATTATATTAATTATCAAATAAAACCTAAAATGCATTCTTTTATTCTTAAAGTCATGAGTAAGGAATTTTAATTACTTTTAAGAAAAAATATCTTTTAAGTACATAGTCGTCCGATGGTCTATGCTTTCTCAATCAAAATGACTCTAATGATTCCGAAGATGAAGAAGATCTATAATGCCCTATCAAGAAGGATAAAGTAAGAAAAGCCACATCATAAAAAGAATTTGATTTTATCGGATGAAATGGTAATGAAATTTTCGGTAACATAAATTGTTCGCTCATACATACAAAGAGCAACTAGTACTCGAAAAACACAAGTACGAAGAATAAAAATTAGAGCACCAAGAAAGGAGGAGAGAACACAAATGGATCATGTGTTAAAAATTTAGCACTGAAGAAGCTCAAATGGCAATTCCAACAATGTAACTGGAAATTTCAGGACAATACAAAAAACGATGAGATGTAATCGTTTACATATTTTTTGTTTCGTATTCGGTATTTAGTTTATATTTTTCGTGTAGTCATGTATTTCGTATTTCCATTTAAGTAATGTATCTTAATTTAGATTCAATTTATTTTACATTTTTTGTTTCGACAAAAATGCACAAATAGTCGTTGTGGTATGTCGAAAATTGTTAATTTTGTCCAAAATGGTTTGAACTAGCATCAGAGGTCCAAAGTTTTCATTTTATTGCAAGTTTGGTCCAATTTGTTTTAAATTTTTTTAAATTGCCGATTTTGCCCTTTATATTTGATGGGTTTTAGGCATAACAAAACAAACTTAAAACTCTTAAGTGTGCATGCAACCTAAAACAAGATCTATGTTTTCACTATTAAACCTATAACTATGAACATCAACATAAGAACCATAGAAATCCTAGACAATTTTCGAAAAACACATAAAAGGGTTTAGGATTACATACCTTATTGTTATTATAGCAAATAACAATGATCATTGTCTTGTAGAACCTTTTGGAAGCAAACACCACAAATGTCGTGCCTCTAATGGCTCACACTCAAGCTAGCAGGAAGGAGATTACGGAGAGAGGAGAGAGGAGAGTGTAATTTCAAGGATTGACCCTTGGGAAGAAGTGATGAACAAATTATGAAGGCTAGGGGCCTTTATATAGTGCAAGTAGGAAACCCTAGATAAGCCCCAAAACCAATATAATAATATTATCTTGAATTTGTAATTATCTAGCTTCCTAATTATCCTCTAAGGATAATTCCAGAAACCCTAAAATGCTTCTAGAAACAGTCCACCCTTTGTGTGGAAGGTTCTGGAGCATTTTGCTCAACTGTTGAACAATTGCACTTTAGTCCCTACACTTTTAATTAATTCCATTAATCCCAAAATTAATTCCAATTAACTTCTGATTAATTATTAATTAAATATTACTATTTCTAATTAATATATTATTTTTATAACATATTAAAAAATTATTTATTTCAATTGTTAATCAAATAATAAATCAACCTCTCTCTCTAGAAATCATCATATTTAATTGTTAGGTTTGAGGACAACTCAAAAGGATTGTGCTACTATCAATTCAAGTTTATACCAATTATAGTTATGGGTTTAGACACCTAATCCAACCGTCTCCCACTTGGATAAGTCTGTAACTATGATTGCCAGTATAACTTCCGAATCGATCAGCAAATTGTAACTTCCAAAACTCGTTGTCGAACTCTGACCTAGTTAGTTACGTGTCCTAAGATAAGTGATCATATAATCCTCCGTTCTGCAAGATATCATTCGAACATGAGACATGGAACATAATCAATTTCATTGTCCAATACTTTGTTTCCCGATTTCTGATTTGTAATGACATAGAACTTCTAATCAAACACATCAATTTAGTCATGGTCGGGCACGACACAATAAGTCAACACCATATCATCAATGCACAACTGACTTGTAAACCACAACTAATATATCTTCGTTTTAAGATCAAAAGATATTATCGTCTCAGAATTACTCGTGATAAATTCCATGAAGTAATTCTCTGAGCGTGGGTTAATTCAATAATTAAATCTCCATTTCAAAGTACTCATGAACACTGCACCAATACCATTGTTATTTCTAAAACTCTTTAGACAATCTACAATTCAATTCATGATAGTCTTAATGCACTATTTACTTCCGAAAGTATGATCGACTGTGGAGTTTCGAATAATCGAATTACTCGGGAAGTAAAACCTGCAAAAATGAAACACAAGAATAAATAATTGACAAAAGGTAGTAAATAAACTCATAAATAATTCTCTATTACTTAATCACCAAAAGTCAATTACATTTACTTTGTTACAAGTTTGAAACTAACTATCTAACTACTAAAACTAATATCATCTCTCAGACCAATGCTCCTAGCATGCTGAATGTGTTTAACCATACTCAGACCCTTTCTGAGTGGATCTGCAGGATTCTCTTCAGATGATAGCCTCTTCACTATGAGGTGACCTTCTTCTACTCTATGTCTAATAAAATGGTATTTTCTGTCGATATGTATTGATCTGCCATGATCTCTTGGTTCCTTTGTCAAGGAAACTGCTCCTTCATTATCATAGAAAATTTCCATTGGCTCATTGATGGCTTGTAACACTTGAATTTTTGTAAGTTTCTATTTTGCCCTTTCAATAATTAAATTGTTCATTTTGGTCCTTGAGTTGTATGCGGGGCGTACCACAAGGTACGCTTTGCGTACAAGATGTAAAGTGTGTACGCGGGGCGTACCAAGTAGTGCGATTAGCGTACTCATGCGATGGTTTGATCGTGGATCCGGAGGCGTACGTTGGGCGTACAGAAGAGTACGCGGGGCGCATGTCAAGACTTTTGAAAACCCTAATTTTTGGGGTTGGTCACTATATAATCATCTTTATACACATAAAACCCTCATTTACTCAACCTCCTTTGTCCTCCTAGCCCTATACTCGAAACCCTAACTCCATAGTTGAGTGTTCTTGAACTTAGAAGGTCTTTTGCGTGTATTTTTGGTGTTTTGAATGAAGGAGATCATCTTGAAGCTTCATTGGAAGAGTAGGATCTTGTAGATCCGGATTATCTACTCCATTTCTGGCTTGTTTGAGGTATAAAGATTCAAACTTGCTCTTTAGAAGCTTATATCTCTTTTGGTTTGAGTTTTGGACCCTTTTGGTCCCATAGATGAGATCTTGTGGCTTTATATCATTTATGAAGCTTAAAGTTGCCACTCTTGGTGTTCTTTTGGTCCTAGACTCATAAAGTTGTCATTTTTGAAGCTTAGATCCATTTATGCTTGAGTTATGGCCATTTTTATGAAAGTAAAATGTTATAAATCAAAGCTGGGACCTTTTGGGGCATGCAAAGTCACCAAGTCAGTGACTTTATGCTTCTATATACTCTTTGGGATTCAGATTTGTGTTTTGGACCGTTAGACTTAAGCATTAAGAGCTTAATGGAAGAATTGGCTTAATAGATGATTACGATGGTCGTACAAGTTAGTACGCGCAACGTACAAGCCATGCAGTGAGTACGCTTCGCGTACATCTGAGTATGCCCCGCGTACTCAGTCAGTCTGGGCTTCGCATTGTTTGTCCTCGGTTGGGTCACTTCTTTGGACCTTGTTGCTTTGGGCCTTATTAGGTCATCTGAAATCAAGCCTTGGACTATGGAAAAATTATTAGACTTTAGGGTAAGGCCCATATGAGGGTTGGGACCAATTTGGAAAATTGGGCCATAAGTGGGCCTTGGAGAAACAACTAGTTTTGGGCCTTTTGGTTTGTGAATTTGGGCCCTGGTCTTGGATCAAAGTAGGTTAGGGGTAAAATGACCATTTTACCCCAAGTATGGATTATTGGATATAGAATGGAACCCAAGTGTTAATTGGGTGTTGTTTTGTACTGATAGCTCGGGGAGTCGTCAGGACAACGGCTATGGATTTCTTTTAGTGAGATTCAACATTCGAGGTGAGTTTCCTCACTGGGTTTATTGGGTCTAAGGCACCAATGTCGACCCTTATTTATTATCCTAGAATGTTAGGAGTTTACGTGACCCTTGCATGTGTTGTGTGCTGCTATGTATACCGGGCGAGGCTCGATGACGGGCGAGGCCTAATGACTGGGCATATGCTAGTGTTTATGATCATTATATGTGTTAGCATGATATTGTGATATGTATTGTATGTGTGTAGTGGGCGTGGCCCAGTGACAGGCGAGGCCTGAGAATAACAGATCTGTAAACCGAGCGGTGCTCGATGCCGGGCCGGGCCAGATGAACCAGAAGGTTTATGGTAGTAAGAAACTTTTCTTTGGACAGGATGACCAAGGAATCGTTAATTAGGTTGAGGTGAACTTCTTGAGGGTTTTCGATTGGGCGATAAGCGGAGAATGCACATTTGAAGAGGGTCGAGACTGGAACAACATCTGTAAAAGCGTCGAAAGGGCCAAATAGAGGGTGATTCTTGAGAAACTTGATCATCAGTTTGGTTGGAGCATTGTATGAAGAATGATCTTCAAACACTGCTCGAAAGTTGCTTGAAGCAATCGTTGGAGAGTCTGAACCGGTAGGATTCACTGAGCCTGAAACCTTGGATTGTTTCTTTGATGCACCTGATTTCACCATTGTAGGAGCTTGAGAGAAGGAGTAGAAAATAGAGTTCTTGAAGGATTTGAGAGGGAAGGTTCGATGTTCAGAAAGCGTAAAGTGATTTTGGGGAAGAATATGGGTTTATAAAGGGGTGAAAATTTTTTAACCCTAGGTAAAAAGTAAGGATAAGGTAAAAACGCCGTTTGGGGTTTGGAGGGAATCTTTGAATTGGGGATTAAATCTCAGCCACAAATAATGAAACGGTTTAAAAAAGATTTGGGAGATTTACTAAAAGAGGGTTTGCATTTAATGAAAATTCAGACATCTATCAATGTGTCAGGTGATCGTGGGGTGAGGGGAAAGGAAGTTGTAACGGATGGGACGTGCTGGGGAGAGGAAAAGACAGATTAAGGATGAGTTTATGGAAAAACGTTCTTTTTGTCATCATACCTAAAATAGGTCTGACACTAGGTTTATTCAGAAAGAGAATGAGACAGTTTGTAAAGGGAATGTTTTTTTTATTTAATGTTTTATTTAATGAAAGATCATTAAATAGCACACAAAGATTCAAGGGTTGATGAAACAGTTGAGAAGTTATCAAAATGATCGCGGATGGAAACGTCATTGCGGATGGAAACGATGAATGTCTGCAGTAAGGAACTGAGGAAAGCACTTGTACAAAAATTAGTAATAACAAACAATAGAGACCCATGAGAGATAAATATGATATATGGTTGTGGTACCTAGACTGCGGTACCAAAACCATCTATCATAAGTAACTCTCAGTTAGAACCGCAACGGAGACCAAGGACGGTCTGCGGTATCTATCAATTCAAAAAGAGTTGCGGGTCAGGATTCATCATTCCTAACATTTGCAGGAAGGTGTTAAGCTTTGTGGAGTCGAGCGCTTTTGTGAACACATCAGCAATCTCTTCATGAGTATGGACAAAGATGAGTTCAATGTTACCTTTCAAGATGTGGTCTTTGATGAAATGATACCGTAGTTCAATATGCTTAGTCTTGGAGTGCTGAATTGGATTGTGAGAAATAGCAATAGCACTTTCAGAGTCACAGTAGATCGGTATCCGCAGCATTCTATACCCGTAGTCCATTAGTTGAGTTTTCATCCAAAGGACTTGAGAGCAATAGCTGGCTGCGGCCACATACTCAGCTTCTGCGGTTGACAGAGAAACACAACTTTGTTTCCTTGAGGACCAGCTGACGAGTCTTCCACCCAAAAATTGACATCCTCCTGAGGTACTTTTGCGGTCTAATCTGCATCCGGCGTGATCCGCATATGTGAAAGCTTGCAGGCTGAAGTCATTGCCTGCGGGGTACCATAGACCAAGAGATTTGCTTCCTTTCAGGTACCGTAGAATTTGTTTGGCTGCGGTCATATGTGACACTTTTGGGTCATCCTGATACCTTGCACATACACCAGTTGCAAAGACAATGTCTGGTCGGCTTGCGGTGAGGTACATTAGAGAGCCAATGATACCTCTATAAGTCTTGTGATCCACAGGTTCTCCTGAGGGATCAGCAGAGATCTTATAACCGAAGGCCATGGGGACCTTGGCCGAAGAACAGTTGTCCATAGAATATTTCTTTAACAGTTCGGTGGTGTATTTTTCTTGATGAATGAAAATTCCTTGTGGGATTTGTTTTACTTGAAGACCTAGAAAGAAGTTAATCTCTCTATTCATGCTCATTTTGAATTTGTTGGTCATGAGCTTAGCAAATTCATTCACCATTTCTTGATCAGTTGATCCGAAGATGATGTCGTCCACATATATTTGAACAAGCATAAGGTGGTTACCATTTGCTTTTCTAAATAACGTGGGATCAATCACTCATCTCTTGTATCTGTTGGGTTTTGAGCAAACTAACACTCCTAAGGTGTTCATGCAACCCTAGAAACCTTGGATCTATGTTTGTCTAAAATACATGCAAAATAATTTTCCAAGGTTCATAACCTATCTAGCATACATGGGGTACTTTTAAACATAAAAGATACTAGAAGAATTACATACCTTTTTTAGTGAGTTGATTCCTTGGGAGTTTGAGAGCCAAACACCAATAATGTGAATGCCTCAAATGGAAATCACAAATCACCACAAACTTGGAAAACTTATGAGAGAGCACTCTAATACTCTAGAAATCGGCCACACCTTATGCACACATACATAGTCTCTTTTCAAGCACTATAAGCCTCTTTATATAGTGTAGATGATTAGGGTTATGAACCATGCAAACCCTAATAACCCATGTCTTTTCCTATTCCAAGGATCCATGGGTTAAAAGCTCCATGGATCATCCATGGACTCCCATTCAAGCTTAGCCCATTTCCTTATGAGTGTTAGCCCACACTATATAAGTACAATAGCCCATTATTTAATTAGTCACCTTATGATCACTAAATTAATTCATAATTAATTTAAGATCAATACTAATTAAATAATACAATTTCATATTAATATATTATAACTTATAATATATTAGTAGGCCGCAAATATACTCTTCTCATAATGTTATCCATATAAATAGTTCGGGTGAAGTGCAACCCAAATGGACCATGCCGGGTCGGGTCAAGTATATACCAAATAAGTTATGGACTTAGACACCTTATCTAACAGTCTCCCACTTGGATAAGTCTGATAACTGTATTTGCCTATATAGCTTCAGGAACCAACCGACAATCGTAGCTCTCAAAAACTCTGTTGAACTATGAAGCGCCATTTTAGATAAGTGATCACATAATCCTCTGCTCTCATGATATCAGCCGGACAAATACATGGAACAATGTCTTACTTATTGTACATCAGTTTGTTTCCCGATTTTCGATTTGTTTGACAAAGAACTTAATCGAACACATCAATTTAGTTCTGACCGGGCCCGGTACATAGGTCAAAACAAAATCATCGAGGGGCCCAGATATCGCTTCTATTTCTAGAAGGAACAGATAAACTTCGACTCATATGCTTGTTCTACTACTTATTGAATTGCACACAAAGGCACGTTTTATAACATCAAGTTACTGATGCGTTTACGTGCAATCAATGCACAACCAACTCATAGGTAACAACTCATATCTCTAGGTTTGAAGACTTATATGATATTACCGTCTCACGATCACTCGAGATAAATTCCATGAAGTGATACAAGTGAGCATGGGTTTATTCCAATACTCATAACTTATGAGTACTCATGAATGTTGTAGCAACCATTGCTATGGCTAAACACCTTTAGTCATCTACAATCCCAATTCATGATAGTCTTGATTCATACCTACTTCCGACATATGATTGACTGTGGAGAGTTTGAATAAACTTATTATTCTGGAAGTCAAAACATGCAAAGCTGAAACAATAGTAAATAATTGACAATGATAGCAACACCTTACTCATAAATAAATCACAACTTTTATTCATCATCAAACGTCGATTACATTTTACAAGTTTCAGTAATAACTATCTAATCTGTAAAACTAATATCGTCCCTCAGCCCGATGCATCTCGCATGCTGCAAATGCTTCACCCTCGTCAGTCCCTTCGTAAGGGGATCCGTAGGGTTCTCATCTGACGATACCCTCTTTGCCACGAGGAGTCCCTCTTCTATCTTGTGTCTTATGAAGTGATATTTTCTGTCAATGTGTCGGGATCTGCCATGATCTCTTGGTTCCTTGGCTAAGGCAACCGCACTATTGCTATCACAGAAAATCTCCATAGGCTCCTTAATAGCTGGTACAACTCCAAGGTCTCCGATGAAGTTCCTCAGCCATATCGCCTCCTTTGCCGCTTCACTCGCTGCTATGTACTCTGATTCACAAGTCGAATCAGCTACAATCTCTTGTTTGGAACTCTTCCAAGTGATTGCCCCTCCATTTAAGGTAAAGACCCAGCCCGAATGAGAGCGGAAGTTATCCCTATCAGTCTGAAAGCTAGCATCACTATACCCGACTACTCTCAAGTCATCACTCCCACCAAGGGTAAGGATCCAATCCTTAGTCCTCCGCAGGTACTTGAGAATATTCTTTACCGCAGTCCAATGAGCCTTGCCAGGGTTCCCCTGATATCTGCTGACCATGCTCAAAGCAAAGGCCACATCAGGACGGGTACAAGTCATAGCATACATGATCGAGCTAACAACGGAAGCATAAGGTAATCGAATCATCTCAGCTATCTCATCTTCTGTACTCGGGCTCTGAGCCTTGCTCAGTTTGGCATTGCTTTGGATCGGTAATTCTCCTTTCTTGGAATTCTGCATGTTGAACCTTTTCAACACCTTATCCAAGTAGATACTCTGACTAAGTCCAATTAGTCTTTTACTCCTTTCTCTTAATATCCTTATCCCTAGGATATAGGCAGCTTCTCCATGGTCCTTCATAGCAAAGCACTTCCCAAGCCAGGACTTAACCTCCTGCAAGGTTGGGATGTCATTTCCTATGAGTAGTATGTCATCCACATACAGTACCAAAAAGCTAACTATACTCCCACTAGCTCTGACATACACGCAGGACTCATCTTCACTTCTTGAGAAACCAAACTCTTTGACCTTCTCATCGAAACAAAGATTCCAACTTCGAGATGCTTGTTTCAATCCATAAATGGATTTCTCAAGCTTGCACACTCTATTGGGGTACTCTGCACTGACAAAACCTTCTGGCTGATTCATGTAAACATCCTCAGCCAACTTTCCGTTAAGGAAAGCGGTTTTGACATCCATTTGCCATATTTCATAATCATGAAATGCAGCAATGGCTAGCATAACCCTAATAGACTTAATCTTTGCTACTGGTGAAAAGGTTTCATCATAATCAATACCCTGAGTTTGAGTAAAACCCTTCGCAACCAGTCGAGCCTTATAAGTGTGCACCTTCCCATCCATGTCGGTCTTCTTCTTGAAGATCCATTTGCACCCGACTGTCTTACGGCCTGGTACATTGTCAACCAAGTTCCAAACTTGATTGTCATACATGGACTGTATCTCGCTGTCCATAGCCTCCTTCCATTTAGCAGATTCTGGGCCTGCCATGGCTTCCTTAACACTGTTAGGTTCATCCAGATTTACCAGTGTACTGTCACTGATAAATGTATCACCTTCCGTAGTAATATGAAATCCATAATAAAACTCAGGTGTGTTCCTAACCCTTGTGGAACGCCTCGGTAGTATAGACTCGTCAGCTGGATCAACAGGAATTTCCTCCTCGGGTTGATTGCTAGTGTCTGAGGTTCCTTCACCAATTGAGTCTTGAATTTCTTCAAGGTCAATTTGCCTCCCACTATCTCCTTAGTTTATAAATTCTCTCTCTCGAAAGACCCCTATCCTAGCCACAAAGACCACATTCTCACTGGGTCTGTAGAAGAGGTAACCAAAGGATTTTTGTGGGTAGCCGATGAAAATACACCTTTCACTTCGAGGTTCGAGCTTGTCATGAGTCTCGCTCCTCACGAAAGCCTCGCAACCCCAAATCTTGATATGGTCCAAATTGGGAACTTTCCCAGTCCACATTTCATGAGGTGTTTTGACAACCTTCTTTGTAGGGACTAGATTAAGGATGTGGGCGGCAGTCTCTAAGGCATACCCCCAAAAAGAGATTGGTAGCGAAGCTCGACTCATCATAGAGCGAACCATGTCCAACAAAGTTCGATTACACCTCTCAGCTACACCATTCAGCTGTGGTGTCCGGGGAGGTGTCAATTGTGAGACAATCCCACACTCCTTAAGATAGTCGAGGAACTCAGTACTAAGATACTCACCACCTCGATCAGATCGAAGCATCTTAATGTTCCTGCCCAATTGATTTTCTACTTCCTGTTTAAACTCTTTAAACCTTTCAAAAGTTTCTGACTTATGTTTGATTAATTAGACATAACCATATCTACTAAAATAATCAATAAAAGTCACATAATAGCGATTAGCATCCCTTGTGGCGGTTTTGAATGGTCCACATACATCAGTATGTATAAGGTCCAACAAACCCTCACCCCTTGCACAAGTACCAGTGAAGGGTGATTTTGTCATTTTTCCAAGTAGACAAGACTCACAACTATCATCCGACTTGAGGTCGAACGACTCCAAGACTCCATCCTTTTGGAGCTGGCCTATGCGTTTCTTGCTTACATGTCCAAGACGACAATGCCACAAAGATGCTTTATCCAAGCTAGTAGAAGAATCAATACATAATACATTATTTCCTAAGTTATCTACAACCGATATAGCTTCATACACACCATCACAAGGTAATGCTTTAAAATAAAGAACATTATTAAAGAAAACATTAATACTACCAACTTCATTATCAAAAGAAAAGGTAAAACCTTGTTTGTACAAAGCATGAAAGGAAATAATATTCCTCGCCATTTCAGACGAGTACACACATTTATTCAAATCTAACTTTAACCCACTATCTAGCAACAAAGTATAAACTCCAATCTTGGCAACAGGTGCAACCTTCTTGTTCCCCATGATTAAGTTTATCTTTCCGTGCTCCACATCCTCACTTTTTCTTAGGCCCTGCAAGTCACAACAGATGTGAATACCACAACCTGTATCAAGAACCCAAGAATTAGAATATGGTGAGTTATTAGACAATATAGTGTAAATACCTGCATGGGATGGTTTCACTTTCCCATCCTTGACATCCTGCAAGTACTTTGGGCAGTTTCGCTTCCAGTGCCCCTTATTTTGACAGTAGAAGCATTCAACATCCTTAGGGATGGCAGAAGGAGTGATAGAACCACCTTTTGTTCCAGATGAGGAGCCTTCAAGGGACTTTCCCTTGGTACCTTTCGAAGGGTGCTTCCTCTTCTTCCCTTTGCCTTGCCCGATAGCCAAAACAGGGGTAGTAGTAGGAGTAGGAGTAGCAACCGACTTACTCTTAAGACCACTTTCGGCAGTCTTCAGAAGTCCTTGAAGCTTACTGAGTGTGACTTCCTCCTTGTTCATGTGGTATGTCATACGAAATTGATCATAACACGAGGGCAAGGAGTGCAAAATGATATCAATTGCCAACTCCTCAGGGAAGTTCACATTCAGTTTCATTAGATGGTCCACATACCTTTGCATTTTCTGCATGTGGCTCGTGATTGGTCCGCTATCCTTCATACGGGTAGTGATCATGGAGGAGATTATTTCATACCGCTCTTGACGAGCACTCTGATGGTACCTTTCCATCAGATCCTGATGCATCTCAAAAGGATAATAGTCCTCATAGGACTTTTGGAGTTCAGCTGTCATGGTGGCCATCATGATGCATGCCACCTTGGTGGCATCTCTTTCACGTGCCTGATACTCAGCGACCTCCTCAGGAGTAGCAGTGGACTCATCAAGCTCCTTTAGCTCCTTATCGAGGACATATTCCTTGTCCTCGTAACGAGTGACCATCCTGATGTTCCGGATCCAATCCATGAAGTTGGAACCATCAAAGATGACCCTCCCACAAAGGTTCATGAGGGAAAAAGAGCCAGTAGGGTTAGAGCCTGAAGCATTGTTGTTGGAAGACATCTGAAAATAAGAAAACAAGTTTAGATTAGATATATCGAATCCTTAATAATACACCCAAATGTAATATTAAGGCTAGGATCCAACACAATATATTATAACTTAGAAGAGGGATGTCGTAATCTAAGCTATAACATATTTGAAGGTAGGTGAATGACGATTCACCAATTTCCACCATGAAAACGAAATGAATTATTAGGTTTAATTGGTTTTGAAATTCCTAGATTCTTTTGAGATTCATTGAACTTTTCAATGACATGTTTCAATCTCGATTGTGCCCTTCAAGTTTTGTGACTGGGATGCCGAGGATCACAAAACAAGGTGTGAATAACCATGCAAATTCACTTGGTACCCTTAATATTATCACCTAATCAATGTGCCGGTTAACCACACACGCTCCACCGATCTATGATAAACATTAAGTCACCCTTCGTGATCCTTACTAGTCCAAGTTAGTGTGCCGGTTAACCACACACGCTCCACCAACGACTTGGTAAGGTACAAAGTGTAAATTTCATGGGTTAGCACCATATTCACATTTTCCTAAAGTAACTAAGATTGGGAATTTATTAAAGGTTTAGTTACTTTATAATATGCATTATACTTTTAATGAGAATTTAAAGTCGTTGTCCTACCCGTTCGGCTAACGACCCTCCACCGATCAAGGAAGCGGTGGGTGAGAATGGACACCCATTAAGTTTTCATTTTATAGGCAACAACCTTATACCCCCCTTATAGACCGGCTTCGTGAATGAGGCCTACTAACGGTAAAATGACTTAATCTTATACATATATATAATAATTAACCATTAATGTTATAAATAGTATAAGGGTTGAATTTTAACTTTTAAAACTCTAAGGGTTTGGAATTAAAGTATATTAAAGTGTGTGTAACTTTACAAATTCCAAAACTTGAGGACAAGTTTTGAAACTATTCAAAACTTTTCATTTCATAACTTATGAATTAAAGGTTCATAAAATGAAGACTCTTCATTTTCATGTAACTTATGTGTTTTAAGTGTGCATAAATGAAAGTGACCTTTGGAAATCCATAACTTGAGGACAAAATTATGGACTCCATTAAAACACATAAATGATCAAGAATTATCAATAAACAATTTAGCAAATAATTCCTATGATCTAACAATAATTCATAAGAACATGAACATCATATCAAAAATTCCAAGAACATATGAATACATATTATCATGCAATTTTGATATAAGCCATTGTAAATGGATTAGCATAAACATTACACCATCTAAAACAGGTTTTATAACACCAAAACAGTTTAGGGTAATGTTTATAGTCCATTTCCAGCAGCAAAACTCGAAAATCTGCATTCTGAGGCTTCTACTCGTCGAGTGCACGAACCTACTCGACGAGTAGGATGAATTTACTCATGGACTCGGTGAGTCCCCCCATGGACTCGGCGAGTTCATGCTGCAGAATGCAGAAAACTTGAGTTTTTCAACAAGTTTGCAACAAGTATCAAACAAACAAGCCTAGGCTCTGATACCACTGTTGGGTTTTGAGCAAACTAACACTCCTAAGGTGTTCATGCAACCCTAGAAACCTTGGATCTATGTTTGTCTAAAATACATGCAAAATAATTTTCCAAGGTTCATAACCTATCTAGCATACATGGGGTACTTTTAAACATAAAAGATACTAGAAGAATTACATACCTTTGTTAGTGAGTTGATTCATTGGGAGTTTGAGAGCCAAGCACAAATAATGTGAATGCCTCAAATAGAAATCACAAATCACCACAAACATGGAAAACTTATGAGAGAGCACTATAATACTCTAGAAATCGACCACATCTTATGCACACACACATAGTCTCTTTTCAAGCACTATAAGCCTCTTTATATAGTGTAGATGATTAGGGTTATGAACCATGCAAACCCTAATAACCCATGTCTTTTCCTATTCCAAGGATCCATGGGTTAAAAGCTCCATGGATCATCCATGGACTCCCATTCAAGCTTAGCCCATTTCCTTATGAGTGTTAGCCCACACTATATAAGTACAATAGCCCATTATTTAATTAGTCACCTTATGATCACTAAATTAATTCATAATTAATTTAAGATTAATACTAATTAAATAATACAATTTCATATTAATATATTATAACTTATAATATATTAGTAGGCCGCAAATATACTCTTCTCATAATGTTATCCATATAAATAGTTCGGGTGAAGTGCAACCCAAATGGACCATGCCGGGTCGGGTCAAGTATATACCAAATAAGTTATGGACTTAGACACCTTATCCAACAGTATCCGGATGAGACAAGGAATTCAGAAAGAGTCTCATACCATGCTCTTGGTGCTTGCTTCAGACCGTAGACTGCTTTTTGAAGCTTGTAGCAGTGGTCTGGGAATTCAACATTTTCAAAACCTGGAGGTTGCTGAAGGTAAACCTCTTCTTTTAGTTCCCCATTGAGAAAAGCACTCTTAACGTCCATTTGGTGTACCTTAACGTTCTTGTGGGCTGCGTATGCTAGGAAGATCCAGATAGCTTCCATGCGTGCTACCGGAGCATACGTTTCATCGTAGTCAATGCCTTCAAGTTGACTATACCCCTTTGCAACTAGCCTTGCCTTGTTTCTGACTACCACACCAGATTCATCCAGCTTGTTTTTGAACACCCATATAGTGCCAACAATAGAGTGACCACGTGGCTTCGGAACGAGCTTCCAAACTTTGTTTCTTTGAAATTCTTCTAACTCTTCTTGCATTGCAGCTATCCAGTTAGGTTCGAGCAATGCTTCTTTGATCGTTCTGGGCTCTACCGAGGACATAAATGTTGCGTAGTGGCAGTGATCAGATAGGCCCTTGGAAGATCGAGTCTGGATACCTGCGGATGGGTTGCCAATGATTTGACCTGGTGGGTGGTCCTTCGTCCACACGTGTAGACGGGGTTGCAGATGATCAGCAGCTGCGGTAGAGGGAATATCTTGAATATCAGAAGAATCTGTGGTTGGAGATGGCAGTTCCCCCTGGACTTGTGAACAACCTGCTAAGTCATCTTGGTTTGTTGGAACGAGAATGGAATTTTCTTGAGCAGTTGGAAGAGGTTCCCCCTGGAATGCGGATGGGAGTTCCTCTGGAACCTGAGAAGGTTCCCCCTGGACTGCGGATGGGAAAGTGATGATCCTTGGGTCTGTTCTTGTGTCAATATTCTCGATGTGTTCATCATCCGAATCCGAAGATACGTTTGATGGTAATGATTCTCTTCGGATGGGAATTTGAGCAACATCAAGTACTGGAACCTCAACGGTTGTTGCTTGATCCGGAGTAGAGCTTTCCCCCTCAACCGGAGAGGTGAAAGTATTGAGAGATGCTACTTCAGATAGAGATGGTCCAGAAACATCAGCGTGTTGTTGTTGAGCTGCGGGTGACACAAGAACTTCGGATAGTTTCTCCGTTTCAACAGGATCGAAAAGATCGTCATAATTGACTTCAACTAGATTTAAAGGACCTGAAGAGACAGGGATATCGCTTTCCATGATTGCGGTGGTTTCAGTGGATGGAGGGGCGCTGCGGATGTGAGAATCATCAAATTTCACATCGAAGCTTTCAATGATCAGCCTTGTACGTCTGATGAGCACTCGGTAAGCAACCTTGTTAGTGGAATAACCAAGGAAAATGCCTTCATCAGACTTTGGTGCAAACTTGTTAAGCTGATCTCTGTTGTTGATCACGAAACATCTACACCCAAAAATATGAAAGAAGCGAACATTTGGCTTGTGGTTGTTAAGGCCCTCATATGGTGTTTTATTGAGGCGTTTGCACACACTGCTTCGGTTTTGTACAAAGCATGTGGTTGCTACAGCTTCATCCCAGAAGTAGAGAGGAAGGTGTGCGAAGTTGAGCATAGATCTGGCTGCTTCTACTAACGTGCGGTTCCTTCTCTCTACTACCCCATTTTGTTGTGGTGTGTAGGGAGCTGAGAAGTTGTGAGAGATGCCCTTGGACACCAAGAAGCTATTGAGGAGATGATTAGTAAACTCGGTTCCATTATCACTGCGGATTCTTCTTACTGGAAGCTTGATCTGAAGTTCGATCTCTTTGATGAAGTTGATGAAAATCTGCGGTGTTTCTGACTTGAGTCTGAGGAAGAAGACCCATGTGAAGCGTGTATAGTCATCTACAATAACCAGTATGTATTTTTTATGATGGAGACTGGCTACGGTAGATGGACCGCAGAGATCAATGTGCAATAGCTCCAGTGGTTCAGAAATTGAAGAGTCCATTACCAGAGGGTGACTTGCTTTGGACTGTTTACCACATTCACAAGCCGGACAGAGAGTATCGTTGCTGAATTTGAGAATAGGGAGACCTCTGACTAGTTCTCCTGTGACCAAGTTGTTGATGTACCTGAAGTTGAGATGAGCTAGCTTGCGGTGCCATAGCCAGCTGACTTTGGATAGGAAGCACAACTGCGGTTTGCCAATGATCAGAGAGACATCCAAAGGGTACATGGTACCTCCGGATCGGGATTTGATCAGGCATGTGTTCCTATCACTTGTCATTACGTAGCAAAACTGATCATCAAATTCAACTCGATGTCCTGCTTTACATAGTTGGCCAACACTGATGAGATTGTGTTTAAGGCTTTCTACATAAGCAACTTTCTGAATGGAAAAGTTCCCCGTAGTGAGAACACCGTAACCTCGGATGACCCCATTCGCATTGTTGCCGAATGTGACATTTCCACCATTTCATATAGGCCTGAAATCCCAAAGGTATTCTAACCTTCCGGTCATGTGCAAGGAGCAGGCACTGTCAATTAACCATTCATCTTCTTGTTCCTCCTTGCACAAAGCCTGAGAATTACACGGTTAGTTTAGGCATCCAAACTAGTTTGGAGCCTGGGGCAATTAGTGAATTGCAGAGTGATGCATGGACCGAGGTTGCAGGGACGGGTCTCTTATCAACTTTTAATCCTAGTCCTGGATGTTTGTGCAGAATTGGAGTGTTGTGAGTTTTCGAAAAAGTACGAGGTTTCTGACTCCGACTAGATTTGACATAGGATGAATTCTTTTGACAACTACACTGACATTTACAAAAAGAGATTTTGTCATTTGCTCTGACATTATGCTTGGTCAGCGGTCTATAGGATGAATTGGACTTGTTACCGGTCCGAGGTTGGTGATTCCTGATATGAGTGTTGTTGGATTTTGAAAAAGTTTGTTTTTGAAAAGGTTTAGCACGTGCAAATCTTTGAGTCCTTTTCGGTGGGTTTGGTAGGATACCCTTCCACTTGTTGAAGTTTTGACGTGACTTTAAAAGTGTTGGTGTGGGTAAAATACCTTTCCATTTAGGATCATTTGAGGAATAGACCTGAAAACCATTGTTTCGAAAGGACTGAACACCTTTTTGGGTTGTGTCAGAAGAAGCAGGAATGACTTTTGAAGCTGGACTTTCCTTTTTGTTTGTTTACTTGGAGAGAGAGTTTTTTGAAAAGTAGTGTGAGAAAACAAATTTTTCTGGACTCTTGGACTTTGGAATTCTGACATGGTTCTTATTTTTTGAAAAGATTTGTCTGTTTGTGCCTCGAGATCTAATTTCCTCTTTGAAGGCCTTTTTGGCCAAGGATTTTGGTGAACCGCAGTCATTGTTGTTCAACTGCGGTTTCCTGGAATTCTTAGAATAATTTTGAAAACGTGGGCTTGAGTCATCCGAACTTGAAGATTCTGGGATCTGAGAGCATTGACCCACTTCAAAGTTCTCTATAGGTAATTCATGATGAATCGCCTGAAGAGTCACAGTTCCTTTTACTGAGGATTCCGGTAGTGACGTTTTAACTACTACAGAGTAAGTCTGAGTTGAGACTGCGGTGGGACTTTTGTGGGACTTTTGACTATAGTGTGATACACTGCGGTCTGAGGACAGAGGTGGAAAGTCTTTTGAGACTTCGGGCCCTCAATGACAATTTCTTCATCAATTACGGATGATGTTTGAGAATTTGGGTAAATGGTGCCACAGATAGGGATGAGATCACTTGTGTGACCCGAAACCTCAGGCACAATTTCCTCAATGACACAATTATTGCTTAGATTGTGTAGTCTACCGAAGTGAGTTTTGATGTCTTCGGGAAAGGTCTTGTCATTGACTGGGAAATGAAATTCTCGGTCTGGAGGAACATACAGTCTGTCTTTGTTGAACCGGGGTGAGGAATCCATTGCGGTAGGATATCCATTTGACCAACCCCAATTGTATGTATTGTCCACGGTTCCATTATTCACTAAATTTTCAATAGCTTCACTTTCATTGAACAATTTTTCGATTAAAAGATTTAGGCGTACAATTTCTCTCTGAGCTAAAACTCTTTGGTTCAAAGCTATCTCTAATTGTGTTTCACTTAACATTCTTGCATCTTTCTCTAACTCTAAGTCTTTTTTCTAACATAGCCAATTTGAGTCTTTGGTTATCCAGGCGTCCTCTTACATGGAACATCTCTTGGGATGCAATGTTCTTGTCATCTAAGGCTTTGTTATAGTCTGTAAGGACGGCAGCACACGTGTCATTAAGATCATCTATGTATGGTTGACAGTCATGCATGCTATAGTTTAGAGTTTGGATCATGAGTTTTACCTGTTCGACGATGCTTAGAGTTCCATCCTTTGCCATGTAGCAGTAGTTTTTTTCCAGCTTTGTGGACTCATCATCATCCGCAGTTGCCAGCATGCAGATTTTCCCTTTTCCTTTGACACTGCTGATGGCTTCATCTTCGTCTCCGGATGACCAAACTTGATGGTCTCTTTTGACATGGGCTACGTATGCCCTTGCCTTTTCCTTATCTTCCAACTCTTGAGCCATTCTAAGGTAGAATGCTCTATCTTTTACTACATTGGACTTACAATCTCTTGCAAAGTGATTCTCTTTGTTGCATTTGTGACAAATCACTACATCAGTCTTGTCTTCAGAGGTAGTACCGGAGTCAGTGTTCTGAGGAGACTGCGGTACCTCCTTTGGTTCATTATTTTGAGATTGCGGTGGTGGATGAGAACTTTTGGGATATCGAGGATGATTATTCTGGGAACTGAAGTTACGGTTGAATGGAGGTTTGTTGAACTGTTGATTCTTGCGGAAGGAAGGAGGTGGTAGACGGTTGAACTATTGGCTAACCAGAGCAATAGCCTTCTGAAATTCTTCTTCATCATCATACTCTGAATCAACTTCGTATGACTGCGGTGGAGTGTCATACGATGAAGAGTAGGGTGACTGCGGTGGAACTTGTGCTATGAGAGCTAGTGGTCCTCTGAAGTCAGCACAGTCTTTGAGTACGGTGGATTCTTGTGCTTGCAGCTCTCCATAGAGCTTGTAGAGTGACAAAGAGTGAATCTTTCTATCGCCTTGGACTATCATCTTAGTCGTAGTCCAATGTCTTCCCAAACCATTAAGAAACTGAAGGTTTGTTTCATGGTTACTGCGGATGGTGCCCGCATTGGATAACTTGGTGACTATCAGATTGAACCTTTTGAAGGAGTCTTCCAAACTTTCGCCGGTATGAGCTTTGAAGTTGTTGAACTCATTGAGTGCGGTAGTAAGCTTCTTGTCTTGTGCTTGTTTTGAGCCTTCGTACAGATTCTTGAGAACTTCCCAGATCTCTTTTGCTGATTTGTAATTTATGATAATATCGAAGTTGTCAGGAGCAACTCCACAGGAGATTTCATAAAAAGCAACAACATCATTTTCCATTTTTATCGAGATCATCCTTGGTGGGACGACTCATAACTGGTTGACCTCCTCCTATTCTGGTTGTAGCGCTGTCGGTTTGGACAGGTGTAAGGACTGGGACATGTGGTCCTTCTTCTACGGATCGCCATACATCTCTACCAAGTCTCCTTAAGTATCTTTCCATTCTTTGTGACCAGTGATGATACTCATTTGCTACCAGTATTGGGGCTCGGTTAGAACCACCAACACTGTTGGAAACGTTCAGAGATAACGATTGTGCCATTTGAAATTGTTTTTTTTTAAAAGAAATGAGCTTTAGTGGCATAGAAGGCCTTTTGAGAAATCAGAGTTCCGTTTTCAAAAAGCAACCACTATGGCTCTGATACCAATTGTTGAGAGAAAAACTTGGAGACACACTTGAACAAACGTTAGAACAAGTGAATTGCGGAATAGTTAATCTCGAAGGATCTAAAAGCTGAACAATAATATTAATAAGTTATAGTTAGATAGTTAGAGAGTTAGTTGCGGAAAAGTAAAGAAATAGAAATGACAACAATTGTTATATCAAGTATACACATAAGTTGATTCATAACAAGGAATGCATTCAAACCAAGTTAATAAGGAAGATCAAACTTAGTGATTAAGTCACAGAAGACTTGCTCCGGAGAGAGGTTATAATCAGCTATGTTCTAGGAAGAATTGAGAGTAAGAAGGGATGAGTAATAAGATAGAGAAATAGAAAAATATAACTTAGAGAAATGTATTCGAAATAGATGCGTGAGTTATCCGTATTGAATACAAGAGAATGAGCTCTTATTTATAGAGACTCATGAAGTACACTAGATTACATCTCTATGAGTAGCCACAAAAGGCATACTGGATAATAGAGTGTATTACAATAAAGACAAGTAAAGTAATCTAGCTAAGTGACTGAGGTAGGAAGAGACTCCGGTTGCGGTTGCTGATGAAGAAGCTTGAATGCGGGTGCTGTATGGCTGCGGTAGCTGAAGAGGTTGCGGTAGCTGAAGTTCAAGAGGGTCACTTTTTATGATTCAACAGGTAGAAAATGGGTAGACGAAATAGTCGATGTGTGTTAAAATGGTGAGAGGCCTCGTTGTTGTTGTTGTTGTTGTAGTCGTCTAGCGGAGTATAGATGACGACGACGGAACTTTCTAGACAGTCCAGTGGCACACTAGCAGGTTCACAACTTGTAGGTGTTGATGAACTAAATGTTCATTGACGTACTCCATCCCCCTCATGGTTGCCTTTAGGACATGTATGGCTGAGGAGTCCCCTTAGCAGTAGTGTCCATCCCGATGATATTCCTTAGGCTAGGTCCCTTGTGATAGGTGTTTAGGGACGTAAAGTGAGGACAACGGGAATGGATAATCAGGGTTATTGTTGATTGGTGAACTTAATAAGTTTATTATTATTTTGGGTTGAAAACCCTATATGCTCACCAGGCTCCCAAGCCTGACCCACTCAGCTTTTTATGTTACAAGTAGTGGACCCCAAGCGTAGTCGGACGACGATGAGAGATTTTTGATTATAGGCCAGTAGTTGTAAATAACTGTTGTAAGGCTTATAATGTCTTATTTATGCTTTTGATCTGTATCGGAACATGACATCCCGAGGTTTTGATATGAAATGAAACTATACATTTCTTAAAGAAAGTTTTTGATAAACTTTTATCATGTTTTGTTTTGGGGACCAATTCCGCAACATCTTTTAAGGAAATCACTCAAGGTGAGTTCATACCCCTGCATTTTCATGTTTTCTTCTAGTTTTATGTAACGCCCGTGTTTCTAGGCTAGGCATTAATATTGACGTTATAGTCTAGGTTAACCTTTGTAACTCATTTTGAAGAAATGAAAAGGAATTATGTGAATATTAAGTGAATTATGTGTTTTATGCTTAATTATTAGGGTTTAATTAATTTAGAATAAAAATTAGCGTCAAAAATAAATATTAGATAAAGCCGATATATATTAATAAACTTGTAGTGGTCGTGACAAGGATTACAGATATATGAAGAATACCAAAATCCGAGTTATAACGAAGAAGTTATGACCTGTCGAAGTTTCGCGACAAAACCGGCACGGTGCCGAATGTCGTAAAAAGTGAGTTTTTGATAAACTACTTTTTTGCCTTAGTGATCTAAACGAAAGTTGTAGTGTTCGTTAAACCGAGAGTAGGTATAAAAAGAACACCCAAATCTGACTTCGTATGAGGAGGTTATGATTTTTCGAAGTTTCAGCTTAGCAGTAGACAGCTAAAAACTCGAATTTTAGATCGAGTGATTTTTAGCCGACACGACCTAAACGAGAATCGAAGGTCTCGTCAATAGTAGCACAACGGTAAAAAGACAGACGAAAACGAACGTCGGATGAAGAAGTTATGAATTTTTAACGAATTTCCTGTCCCGGTCTGTTAAAAATAATAATATAAAAATTAATGTCAAAATTAGCCGACGAAGTCTAAACGAAAATTGTAGAGCGTAATTTTACCTACACGTGCATTCAAAGAATGTAAAAAACGGAGCTCTTATGCGAAAGTTATGGTTTTAGAAGTTTTGGAGCGAAAATCGAGAAAAAATGTCAAAACCGAGAAAATTCGCATACGTGGACTTCGGCCACCTCACCCTCGCTCAAAACGTGCCACGTGTCCGAACTGCTGAGTCATCCGAGGCCACCTGTCGACGCATGTCGCATTCTCTTCGGACCGAAGGCTCGGCCAATCAGAAGCTGCCTCGTACTCCTTTATCGCGTGTCCGATCCTCGCATGGAGTGCCACGTCCGAAGTCTCGGACCTAGACTCCGGTCCACTAAGAAGCTGCCACCGAGACCCTCGCATGCGCAAGCCACGTGCGAGCCACCTGCGCGCCTTCGCCCTGCTGCTGCCGCGTGTCCTCGCTGCTGACTTATCTTCCTTAGCCGACTTCGGACCTCGCCTATAATTAGAAGGCTTGCGAGCCTTGCCGTGTACTTTTGGAAAATTACCATCTTTTACCTCTTTTTCAATATTTTTACCATTTTGACATCCCCCAAAACCCTGGTATCGATTATAACACCCGAAATACGCCCCGAAGTGCCCGAGAAGCCCGATAAATTTATTTTTTCGGTTTCGAAGCCCAACCTTTGCAGAGCCCGGTTTCTCAATAAAACTCCCGGTTTTATTAGAAACGAACGTTTTAGGAAACGAATTGCTGCCCGATTATCATCAAATCATGTGAGTGTATAGTCACCTTCATCTTACACCTAGATATGAAGTATTTTCTATAAAATACGTGCTATGTGTAATTATATTAATTGTTTCATTGAGGTGACTATTGAATAGATGTTTTATACAAGTTTTAAACTGTATATGTATTTTTATCTACAAATATGTTGGGTAAAACATGGGTAGATAGTTGATGTGTGATGAAATAAAATGACGAGAGGCCTCGATGTGATTGTGATCCAGTCATCTAGCGGAGTTTGGATGACGACCACAGACTTTTCTAGACAGTCCAGTGGAACGCTGGCAGGCCCGCAACCTGTAGGCGTTAATGAACTTGGGTGTTCATTTGCTGTACTCCATCCCCCTCATGGTTGCCTTTAGGACATGTATAGCTGAGGAAACCCCTTAGAAGTAGTGTCCATCCCGATGATATTCTTTAGGCTAGGTCCCTTGTGATAAGTGTTTAGGGACGTAAAGTGAGGATAACGGGAACGGGTAATCAGGGTTATTGTTGATTGATCAACTTAATAAGTTTATTATTATTATGGGTTGAAAACCCTATATGCTCACCAGGCTCCCAAGCCTGACCCACTCAGCTTTTTATGTTACAGGTAGTGGACCCCGAGCATAGTCGGAGGATGATGACAGATTTTTGGATTATAGGCCAGTAGTTGTAAATAACTGTTGAAAGGCTTATAATGTCTTGTTTATGCTTTTGATCTGTATCGGAACATGACATCCCGAGGTTTTGATATGAAATTAAATTATATATTTCTTAAAGAAAGGTTTTGATAAACTCTTATCATGTTTTGTTTTGGTGACCAATTCCGCAACATCTTTTGAAAAGATTTCTCTGATTTTATTTTAAAAAGCATAAATTAAATCGGTCTTTTCTGGCCGAGAAATTAGGGGATGTCACATTTTAAGGTGGGGAATACAAGTTAATACACCAAAAACTTATCTAAACTCAAAAAACAGCTTTCATCAGAAAAGTTGAGTCTCATTCACTGACTGTTTTGACCATATTAAACTTAATATCTTTCAAAACTGTTTTATATGCAACTAGTTCAGGTTTATACCTTTCTAATGACTACTTGCACACCTCCATACGATTTTTCTACAATTTATGGTGATTTTTATAAAACTGTCTATCAATTCAGAAACAAATTCGGACCAGTTTGTGAATATGAGCATTTTCACACAAGTTAGAGACTTCTAAAAATCATAAAAAAAATTATGAATAAACTAGACACAATTACTAAACTCTCTGAGTTTACGGATTTAATTTTTGGCTTCGTATGATTTTTCTAAAAGAGTGTAGAAAGGTTAGAAACTAGTTAACAGCTTACAATTTCCAAAACACTTTGTAACCTGTTGAGCAAAATGTTTATACTTGATGACTTTATATTTTACATGTGTTTTCTGTTGAGTTACACTTAAATAACAGAAATTACTCACTGAATTGTAAGAGTCCTTTATCATTACAAGCATACAAGAGGAAATATAAGGAGTATAGTTTATGGATTGTACTTTTCAAACATACTACATAAAAAGGGGATTTATTTCCACCACACAAAAGGTTTTACTCTTAAACCACACGTAAACTCGTTAACGTAAGTTGTGAGACAATTCTTCAATTGTACTCTTAGAGTATGGGTTAAAAATTCATGTAAGTTATAACCAGAATCTCTTGTAGGGAGAGCGTGATAATTGTATATAGATCTATATTGGGATTGACACCCCACACGTTGCTGCTAGCTACAGCGGGACCTACAGGTCTACGGGTGAGAAAAGTCATAGGATCTTGACGTCTGGAAAATGTTGTAGCAGGTTCATTCTAGTTATAGTATGGTTATAACGAATCACATAGGGAGTTAACAACATTTCAAGTTTACGGGAAAATATTACTTTAAAAAGGTGTTTTATCTAATCAAAAACTGCATACTCTTAGTTTTGGGATTCAAGACTACACGACCTTGTATAAGGAAAATATTGGATTTTTCTTGGGTACACATTACAAATACAAACACGTTATAAGTACAAAATACGCACATACTCTCGGTCTTGGGATTTAAGGCTACATAACATTTTATAAGGAAAATATTGGATTTTTCTCGAGTATTCATTACATTTACAAACAAAGGTTTTTCCAACATTTCATCCAAAAGCTGATGAACTCACCAACTTAATTGTTGACACTCTTTCAAAACTACTTGTATTCTCAGGAAATCAGTGAAACAGGAAAACAACAGCTTTTGAGGTTGGGACGTTAAATCGTCAAACATTTCATTTTGTCATCATAGTGTAATTGATTGTGAAACATGTAAACTCATACTACGATGTAACTTTTTCAATTATAATTATGATGGTCGTATTTACTATGAGCACTATTATACTCGTTGTTGTGATACTATACATGAAGTCATTCCCACCCCCGGACGTTTCCGCCATCCTTGGTTTGGGGGTGTGACAGATTGGTATCAGAGCATTGTTTATAGTGAACATAGTATATCAAACCACATAAGATATACAAACTATAAACACAAAGGGACTAAGATTCTCTGATTTAAATCTTTTCCCTACAAATATACTTCTAAAAATAATAAAAGCATTATTTTTATGAAAAAGTATAAGTCCATACATGCATACCGGTATAGTGTCACGTCTAAGGAAAACGCGAAAGTTAAAAATAGAGGAGTTGTGCAATGTGAATATGCCTTGGGATATGCAATCAAGTCTGGGAGGAATATAGTCTGATCAACTATATTCGTCCGAGAAGTGACTAGTATATGCCGGGGGATAGTCATAGTGGACAACAAGTCTATCAACTTACCAACACCCATACAAGAAACACGTTAAGAATCAAACACAACCGTTAAAATAGTATAGGAGTATTTTATGTTAACTAAGCACAATATTTCAAGATTCATTATGTGCCTCTCACACCCCTAGTCTCGTACAGACGACATGGCAGGATTTCATTTACCAGGAGACCCCTACTTTCCAAACCAGGGGAACGGTGGTTGGTTGGAAGCAGAACCGGAAGAGGATCCCGAGGAAGTATCCGAGGAGGAGCCCGAAGAAGACCCCGAAGTGGACGAAGAAGAAGAGGAATTGGAGGACAAAGAAGAAGAGGAGGAGCCAGAGGAGGAAGTCATCAACCCTCCTTACATCGCCAGGGTGCCTGCGAACCGTTTTGGCTACAACGGGCCTGAGCCCCGTTGGGCAACAGTGATCGAGAGATGGAGCCATCAACAACGACAACGACCACCATTTGGCGATCAATGGGGTTACTACGACCTCAGTCATGGGGGACCGGCTGATAGAGCTCTCCCAGTCGTGATCCAACAAATCACGAACCTGGGAGACCAGAATAGGGAAATGGCAGATCGAGTTCGGGATCTCAACGCTGTTGTAGAAGCGTCAGATGCTCGTACCAGGGACTTGGAAAGAGACTTATATCCCATGGACCAACTCATCGAGGACCTTGCCACCGCTCGGGCGGAGGTAAGGGAGTACCGGATAAGGAACGCGGCTCTCGAAGAGAGCGTGATCGCGGCCGAACGTCGAATTGCGGAGCTACAGGGAGCCTCGACCTCGTCTCAAGGCCCGCAAGGGACCATATGATACCACCCGCCTCGAGTAGTGCTTACAACTACTCACGTTTTGTTATAAATTAGGTTTACGAGTATGTGTTGGGACTACTCTTTCCCGCAAGTAGTTTTGACCCCGCGTCTAAGTGATTCCACCATTCGAAGGGTCTGTGTGCTGTCAAAATTTTCCGTTATGTGATATAATGTAGACCTTCTATAATGTCAAATTTTCCTAAGAACATGTACTAAATAGTATCAATGAAAATTGGCATGCATTATATTTTATTGGGAGTTTACCTCAGATTGCAAAACATAGCATTAAAACGATTTGCTTATGGTAACTCTAAGATTTTTTTATATATACCTCGAGGTTATATGTAATTAAGAGGCAATCGACTTAGAAATAGTGAGTCCGCCTTGGATCCTGTTCCTTGTTTGGTTGTGGGCTCAGGGCAGACTCATTTAGTTCGACAGTCTATTGAACCTTAGTTACACACAACTAGTATACATTGAGTGGTCTTATGAGTGGATCAGGCATGGAACAAAGATTACAAGATTTCATTTGAGTCATTACTACTAAATTCATGAGTTTATTCATATAGACTTCTACTATGAATTATATGCAGCATTAGAAAAATCGGGAAATACTATACTTGAAAACTAATAACCTAGTTTTACGATACCCGACTAAAAACCATTACTAAAAGACTTATACTCATTTCGTCTTTAAAATTCTATGACAGAAAGATGCCACCTCGTAGGTCTGCTAGACGCACTGGCAGAACACAAACAAATCCACCACCGCCGCCTCCCCAGTATGATCCTGTTATGTTCCAGGCTGCGGTTACGACCGCAGTGGCAGCTGCTATGTCCCAAATCAGCATTGACGATGCCAGGAGGACAGGGAGCGGTACTAATAACTCCACTCAAGGAGATAGCCAAGGGCGTTCGAGAGAGTGTTCTTATAAGGACTTCACTAATGGCAAACCTGATTCTTTCAATGGTAGCGGGGGCGTCATCGCTTTGATGCAGTGGTTGGAGAAGACCGAATCCGTCTTCGAGATCTATGCATGTCCTGAAGCAAGAAAAGTTAAATTCGTAGCTTCCTCTTTCACCGGCAGGGCCCTTACTTGGTGGAACGGCCACGTAAAATCACTGACACTCGCCGTGGCTAATTCGATAAGCTGGGAAGACTTGAAAACTATGATGCTGAAGGAGTATTTCCCAAGGGGTGAAGTGCAAAAATTAGAGCAAGAACTGTGGAGTCTGAAGATTACGAGCTCTGACCTTGCAGCTTACAGTGCCCGATTCAATGATCTAGCACTCCTCCTTCCGGCGATGGTCACTCCGGAAAGCAAGAAGGTGGAACGATATCTCTGGGGATTATCTTCCCAGATTCAAAATAGCGTGTTGGCCTCACGGCCAACTACCTTCGACAGTGCCAAGGAGTTGGCACAACAACTCATTGATCATCAGGCTAGCCACGACACTGTGACAACCGTCTCCGATCTAGCAAAAGGAGGGAACAACAAGAGGAAGTTCTGGAACAATAAAAAGAAGAAACCGGCGTAGGACGCCGCCAAGAGGCAACAAACTGTTACCATCCATGCTGCCACCACTCCTTCCACTCCAGCACCACTGAGACAATATACTGGAACCCTTCCCAAGTGCAGCAAGTGCAACTTTCACCACAACGGTCCTTGTCGTGAAATGCACTGCAACAGCTGTAACAAAAAGGGGCATACCGCCCGTTTCTGCAGGGTGTCTGCCCAACAAGCCAACCCGGCCGCCAACGCCGGAGCAAGCCGAGCCTGTTACGACTGTGGGGAAACTGGGCACTACAAGAGGGACTGCCCAAAAGCTAGAAACGCAAACACCGGCGGTGTCGGAAGGGTCTTGGCCTTAGGGCAGGGAGAAGCAAGGGAGGATCCCACAGTGGTTACCGGTACGTTTCTCCTCCATAACTCATATAACAATATGCATGCATATTATTCGATAGTGGAGCGGAGAGGAGTTTCGTTAGCCACAAATTCAAACAATTATTAAAACAAAATCCCTAATCACTAAAAGATACACACATTGTAGAAATGGCAAATGGCAAGACAGAAAGCACTAACAATATATACTCAGGGTGTACCCTCACTCTAGACAATCACTCATTCAAAATTGATCTATTGTCGGTTTCAATAAAAAGCTTTGACATCATCATTGGCATTGATTGGTTAAGCTCAAATTGTGCTGACATTCTGTGTTACGAAAGGGCTGTACGCCTTAGTCTGCCGATTGGCGAAACTCTTGTCGTCTACGACGACAAATCTAGTGCAAACCTACAAATCATCTCGTGCACCAAAGCCCAAAAGTATCTCCGTAAGGAATACCACGCCTTCTTAGCCCACGTAGTGGATAAGAAAGAAGAGGTGAAAAACATCAAGGACATTCCGGAGGTCTGTAATTTCTCGGACGTATTCCCAGAAGACCTTCCCGGAATTCCACCCGCATGACAAGTCGAATTTCGAATCGAACTAATCCCCGGAGCTACCCCCGTAGCCAAAGCTCCCTACCGTCTAGCGCTAGCCAAGATGCAAGAACTATCCAACCAACTAAATGAACTGTTGAGAAAAGGGTTCATTAGACCCAGCTTCTCACCCTGGGGAACACCGGTTCTGTTTGTGAAAAAGAAGGATGGATCGTTTCGCATGTGCATCGACTACCGCGAGCTAAATAAGCTTACCATCAAAAACCGATACCCCTTACCCCGAATCAACGACCTATTTGATCAACTGCAAGGAGCCTCTTACTTCTCAAAGATCGATCTGAGGTCGGGATACCATCAACTACGGGTTCAGGAGGAGGATGTTCCCAAAACGACGTTCAGAACTCGGTACGGTCGCTACGAGTTTGTAGTAATGCCCTTCGGGTTAACAAACGCACCCGAAGTGTTCATGGATCTAATGAACTGGGTTTGCCGGCCTTACCTAGACAAGTTCGTGATTGTCTTCATAGACGACATCCTGGTCTATTCAAAGAGTAAGGAAGAGCATAGCCAACATCTACGACAGGTATTGGAGACACTAAGGGCGGAGAAATTATATGCAAAATTTTCGAAGTGTGAATTTTGGATCCGATAAGTGGACTTTCTCGGCCATGTGGTTAGCGAGAAAGGGATACACGTGGATCCCTCCAAAATCGAGGCGATCGAGAACTGGTCAGCACTAAAGACGCCTACAAAAATTCGCCAATTCTTAGGCCTCGCTGGCTACTACCGGAGGTTCAGTCAAAACTTCTCCAAGATTGCCAAACCACTTACCACCCTAACCCAAAAGAGTGTAACTTTCAGCTGGGGAGAGAAACAAGAAACCGCTTTCCAAACATTAAAACAGGCCCTATGCAGCACCCCGATTTTATCCCTTCCAGAGGGAACCGAAGACTTTGTGGTCTACTACGACGCATCAAACCAGGGCCTTGGATGTGTGCTAATGCAACGAGGAAAGGTCATTGCCTACGCATCGAGGCAATTAAAAATGCACGAGGTCAATTACGCCACCCATGACATCGAATTGGGAGCAGTAGTATTCGCCCTAAAGATCTGGAGGCACTACCTTTACGGAACAAAGTGTACTATCTTTACTGATCACAAAAGCCTTCAGCACATCCTCAATCAAAAAGAGCTCGACATGAGGCAGAGACGATGTGTAGAATTACTGAATGATTACGACAGTGAGATTCGTTATCACCCAGGTAAGTCCAACGTGGTAGCTGACACCTTAAGCCGAAAAGAATACTTGGGTCGCCGACTAAAGTCATTAACCAGGACAACCCTTTCGCACCTGTCCATGAAAATCAAAGAGGCCCAGCTGGAAGCTTTGAAGCCTGAGAATGTGGCGGGTGAGGCATTAAGAGGAATGGATAAGAATCTAGAAGTTAAGGACGACGGAGCTCGTTATCTGATGAACCGAATTTGGACACCGAAATTCGGCGGGTTCAGGGACGTCGTCCTGAACGAAGCACACAAAATTCGATACTCCGTACATCCCGGTTCGGACAAGATGTACCTGGACCTAAAGAAACTCTACTGGTGGCCGAACATGAAAGCCGAGATCGCTACCTACGTGAGCAAGTGTCTAACTTGCGCCAAAGTTAAGGTAGAGTACCAAAAGCCTTTGGGTCTACTCCAGCAACCTGCGATACCCGAATGGAAGTGGGAACGCATAACCATGGACTTCATAACCAAACTGCCTAAGACAACGGGTGGTCTTGATACCATTTGGGTAATCGTCGATAGATTGACCAAATCCGCGCACTTCCTGCCAATAAAGAAGACCGACAAGATGGAAAAGTTGACTAGGACGTACATCAAAGATATTGTACGACTACATGGTGTGCCGATATCCATTATCTGTGACAGAGATAGTAGATTCACTTCACGGTTCTGGAAGTCCTTAAAGTAAGCTCTAGGGACCAAGCTAGACATGAGTACGGCCTACCATCCACAAACCGACGGGCAGAGCGAAAGAAGTATTATAACCTTGTAAGATATGCTAAGAGCTTGTGTTATTGACTTCGGTAAAGCGTGGGATACCCACTTACCACTTATTGAATTTTCGTACAACAACAACTATCATACTAGCATCAAGGTCGCGCCATTTGAAGCTCTTTATGGCCGCAAGTGCAGATCACCGCTATGCTGGGCTGAAGTGGGAGATACACAGTTAGCAAAAGGGCAAGTCCCTAACAGCACCCTCACTGGCCCTGAAATCATAAGGGAGACTACGGAAAAGATAGTTCAAATTCGAGAAAGACTGAAAGCATCTCGAGATCGACAAAAGAGCTACGCCGATAAGCGACGCAAACCCTTGGAATTCCAGGTTGGGGACTGGGTGCTACTGAAGGTCTCACCGTGGAAAGGAACGATACGTTTTAGTAAACGTGGTAAACTAAATCTAAGGTACATCGGGCCGTTCGAAATCCTTGCTAGGATTGGCCTGGTGGCATACAAACTTCGGGTACCCCAAGAACTTAACAACGTCCACCCGACCTTCCACGTGTCAAATTTAAAGAAGTGTCTGTCTGACGAGACTCTTGTGATTCCACTTGAGGAAATCGAGGTCAACGACAGTCTCCACTTCGTAGAAGAACCGGTAGAAATCATGGATCGAGAGATCAAGAGAACAAAACAAAGTCGCATCCCTATAGTGAAGGTCCGTTGGAACGCTAAACGAGGACCCGAGTTCACCTAGGAACGTGAAGATCAGATAAAACAAAAATACCCACACCTCTTCCCAAACTCTTGAAGTCCCAGTCAAAGTGCTAATTTCGGGATGAAATCCCTTCTAACGGGGGGATATTGTGACAACCGTCACTTTCTGGTCAAGTCAAAGTCAAAGAAAGTCAACAATTCAAACTGGTCAACTCAGCTGGTGCTAATATTATTAGGGATTTATTTATGGTTACTAATGTATGACTCAAAATTTTAAATGCAAAGTAACACTTGAAAGTTTCAAATATTCAAAATTCCAAACCCTAATCAGAATGAGGGAAGTAACAACTCTATAAAACACTATCACGTGCCCTTCGGGGGTGTATAACACTCAAAATGGGATGTAACTAAGTCTACGGTCTTTGAACTACGAAGAAAAACATTAATAAAGGCTCCCGACAAAGTCTCTCTTAATCTCTCCCAAATCTCTCCAAGTATGTGAAATCTCTCCTAAATCTCTCCAAGAATATGAAATCTCTCCCAAATCTCTCCAAGTATGTGAAATCTCTCCCAAATCTCTAAAGTATGTGAAATCTCTCCCAAATTTCTCTATGTACCTTCCTCATTCGAAAACAGCCCAAAACCGAAGGAGAAAACCCAAAGGAGCCCTCTTGGTCCGGAACCCTCTTGAGAACCGGACAATTTCACATCTTCGGACCTCCCTCAGCTTTGGAACTCCTTCACTCCGGAATGTAGCTCTGGAATGCTCTGCCTCGGACTACCTCGCACATCTCGGAAGACCTCGCCCCCGGACAGCCTCGCACCTCGGAAGCCTCTGATCCGCTCCGGAAGCTGCTGACCCGCTCCGGAATCGTAGAAATACTTTCGGAATATCGACCTTTGACTCTGGAATTGTGATTTTGACTCCAGAACCCTCGCAAATCCGAGCCCCACTCCGGATTTTTAACCATTTCGGACTTTTTAATGAATTTGAGTGATTCTGACTCCGAAAATTCCCTCAGACTTGTAATTTTCATGACTTAAACTCTCCAAATTCATATTTTAATCACATTTTGGGAGAAATCTCAACTTAAAAACAATATCTATTGGGTGAGATATTGTGTTAGAGTGTTGACTTGCCATGAAGTGTGACTCAAGCTAACCCCCATACCCACATAGGACAACCCTCAGTCACTATTCATCCATACCTAGTCAACTATATGTCCTCTCACACCTCTCCTCTAGCTGGTAATTTGATCAAAAGGTGGAAATCCCCAACTCCCCTTCCACTTTACTCACTCTCTCACCAAGAAGCAAACACTTCTCTCTGATTTCCCTCTCTAAGAACTCGAGACTCCAAGGCTGCCTTTGAGCTTCTCACCCTCATTCATTAAGTATTCTCATCCTACATTGAACATTCTTCACTCCTTCACTCAGATTATGAATCTCTCATAACAAATGTCACCATAATTGTTCTTAGATCTTCAACTCTTCAAGCTCCTACCAAGTGTTCTTGACTTGGAAACCCTTTCTCTTCAGCATACATCTAAGGAAATCACTCAAGGTGAGTTCATACCCCTACATTTTCATGTTTTCTTCTAGTTTTAAAGGGGGGGGGGGAATACAAGTTAATACACCAAAAACTTATCTAAACTCAAAAAACAGCTTTCATCAGAAAAGTTGAGTCCCATTCACAGACTGTTTTGACCATCTTAAACTAAATATCTTTCAAAACTGTTTTATATGAAAGTAGTTTAGGTATATACCTTTCTAATGACTACTTGCACATCTCCATACAATGTTTATAAAATTTATGATGATTTTTATAAAACTGTCTATCAATTCAGAAACAAATTCGGACCAGTCTGTGAATATGAGCATTTTCACACAAGTTAGAGACTTCTAAAAATCATAAAAAAAATTATGAATAAACTAGACACAATTACTAAACTCTCTGAGTTTACGGATTTAATTTTTGGCTTCGTATGATTTTTCTAAAAGAGTGTAGAAAGGTTAGAAACTAGTTAACAGCTTACAATTTCCAAAACACTTTGTAACCTGTTGAGCAAAATGTTTATACTTGATGACTTTATATTTTACATGTGTTTTCTGTTGAGTTACACTTAAATAACAGAAATTACTCACTGAATTGTAAGAGTCCTTTATCATTACAAGCATACAAGAGGAAATATAAGGAGTATAGTTTATGGATTGTACTTTTCAAACATACTACATAAAAAGGGGATTTATTTCCACCACACAAAAGGTTTTACTCTTAAACCACACGTAAACTCGTTAACGTAAGTTGTGAGACAATTCTTCAATTGTACTCTTAGAGTATGGGTTAAAAATTCATGTAAGTTATAACCAGAATCTCTTGTAGGGAGAGCGTGATAATTGTATATAGATCTATATTGGGATTGACACCCCACACGTTGCTGCTAGCTACAGCGGGACCTACAGGTCTACGGGTGAGAAAAGTCATAGGATCTTGACGTCTGGAAAATGTTGTAGCAGGTTCATTCTAGTTATAGTATGGTTATAACGAATCACATAGGGAGTTAACAACATTTCAAGTTTACGGGAAAATATTACTTTAAAAAGGTGTTTTATCTAATCAAAAACTGCATACTCTTAGTTTTGGGATTCAAGACTACACGACCTTGTATAAGGAAAATATTGGATTTTTCTTGGGTACACATTACAAATACAAACACGTTATAAGTACAAAATACGCACATACTCTCGGTCTTGGGATTTAAGGCTACATAACATTTTATAAGGAAAATATTGGATTTTTCTCGAGTATTCATTACATTTACAAACAAAGGTTTTTCCAACATTTCATCCAAAAGCTGATGAACTCACCAACTTAATTGTTGACACTCTTTCAAAACTACTTGTATTCTCAGGAAATCAGTGAAACAGGAAAACAACAGCTTTTGAGGTTGGGACGTTAAATCGTCAAACATTTCATTTTGTCATCATAGTGTAATTGATTGTGAAACATGTAAACTCATACTACGATGTAACTTTTTCAATTATAATTATGATGGTCGTATTTACTATGAGCACTATTATACTCGTTGTTGTGATACTATACATGAAGTCATTCCCACCCCCGGACGTTTCCGCCATCCTTGGTTTGGGGGTGTGACAGATTGGTATCAGAGCATTGTTTATAGTGAACATAGTATATCAAACCACATAAGATATACAAACTATAAACACAAAGGGACTAAGATTCTCTGATTTAAATCTTTTCCCTACAAATATACTTCTAAAAATAATAAAAGCATTATTTTTATGAAAAAGTATAAGTCCATACATGCATACCGGTATAGTGTCACGTCTAAGGAAAACGCGAAAGTTAAAAATAGAGGAGTTGTGCAATGTGAATATGCCTTGGGATATGCAATCAAGTCTGGGAGGAATATAGTCTGATCAACTATATTCGTCCGAGAAGTGACTAGTATATGCCGGGGGATAGTCATAGTGGACAACAAGTCTATCAACTTACCAACACCCATACAAGAAACACGTTAAGAATCAAACACAACCGTTAAAATAGTATAGGAGTATTTTATGTTAACTAAGCACAATATTTCAAGATTCATTATGTGCCTCTCACACCCCTAGTCTCGTACAGACGACATGGCAGGATTTCATTTACCAGGAGACCCCTACTTTCCGAACCAGGGGAACGGTGGTTGGTTGGAAGCAGAACCGGAAGAGGATCCCGAGGAAGTATCCGAGGAGGAGCCCGAAGAAGACCCCGAAGTGGACGAAGAAGAAGAGGAATTGGAGGACAAAGAAGAAGAGGAGGAGCCAGAGGAGGAAGTCATCAACCCTCCTTACATCGCCAGGGTGCCTGCGAACCGTTTTGGCTACAACGGGCCTGAGCCCCGTTGGGCAACAGTGATCGAGAGATGGAGCCATCAACAACGACAACGACCACCATTTGGCGATCAATGGGGTTACTACGACCTCAGTCATGGGGGACCGGCTGATAGAGCTCTCCCAGTCGTGATCCAACAAATCACGAACCTGGGAGACCAGAATAGGGAAATGGCAGATCGAGTTTGGGATCTCAACGCTGTTGTAGAAGCGTCAGATGCTCGTACCAGGGACTTGGAAAGAGACTTATATCCCATGGACCAACTCATCGAGGACCTTGCCACCGCTCGGGCGGAGGTAAGGGAGTACCGGATAAGGAACGCGGCTCTCGAAGAGAGCGTGATCGCGGCCGAACGTCGAATTGCGGAGCTACAGGGAGCCTCGACCTCGTCTCAAGGCCCGCAAGGGACCATATGATACCACCCGCCTCGAGTAGTGCTTACAACTACTCACGTTTTGTTATAAATTAGGTTTACGAGTATGTGTTGGGACTACTCTTTCCCGCAAGTAGTTTTGACCCCGCGTCTAAGTGATTCCACCATTCGAAGGGTCTGTGTGCTGTCAAAATTTTCCGTTATGTGATATAATGTAGACCTTCTATAATGTCAAATTTTCCTAAGAACATGTACTAAATAGTATCAATGAAAATTGGCATGCATTATATTTTATTGGGAGTTTACCTCAGATTGCAAAACATAGCATTAAAACGATTTGCTTATGGTAACTCTAAGATTTTTTTATATATACCTCGAGGTTATATGTAATTAAGAGGCAATCGACTTAGAAATAGTGAGTCCGCCTTGGATCCTGTTCCTTGTTTGGTTGTGGGCTCAGGGCAGACTCATTTAGTTCGACAGTCTATTGAACCTTAGTTACACACAACTAGTATACATTGAGTGGTCTTATGAGTGGATCAGGCATGGAACAAAGATTACAAGATTTCATTTGAGTCATTACTACTAAATTCATGAGTTTATTCATATAGACTTCTACTATGAATTATATGCAGCATTAGAAAAATCGGGAAATACTATACTTGAAAACTAATAACCTAGTTTTACGATACCCGACTAAAAACCATTACTAAAAGACTTATACTCATTTCGTCTTTAAAATTCTATGACAGAAAGATGCCACCTCGTAGGTCTGCTAGACGCACTGGCAGAACACAAACAAATCCACCACCGCCGCCTCCCCAGTATGATCCTGTTATGTTCCAGGCTGCGGTTACGACCGCAGTGGCAGCTGCTATGTCCCAAATCAGCATTGACGATGCCAGGAGGACAGGGAGCGGTAATAATAACTCCACTCAAGGAGATAGCCAAGGGCGTTCGAGAGAGTGTTCTTATAAGGACTTCACTAATGGCAAACCTGATTCTTTCAATGGTAGCGGGGGCGTCATCGCTTTGATGCAGTGGTTGGAGAAGACCGAATCCGTCTTCGAGATCTATGCATGTCCTGAAGCAAGAAAAGTTAAATTCGTAGCTTCCTCTTTCACCGGCAGGGCCCTTACTTGGTGGAACGGCCACGTAAAATCACTGACACTCGCCGTGGCTAATTCGATAAGCTGGGAAGACTTGAAAACTATGATGCTGAAGGAGTATTTCCCAAGGGGTGAAGTGCAAAAATTAAAGCAAGAACTGTGGAGTCTGAAGATTACGAGCTCTGACCTTGCAGCTTACAGTGCCCGATTCAATGATCTAGCACTCCTCCTTCCGGCGATGGTCACTCCGGAAAGCAAGAAGGTGGAACGATATCTCTGGGGATTATCTTCCCAGATTCAAAATAGCGTGTTGGCCTCACGGCCAACTACCTTCGACAGTGCCAAGGAGTTGGCACAACAACTCATTGATCATCGGGCTAGCCACGACACTGTGACAACCGTCTCCGATCTAGCAAAAGGAGGGAACAACAAGAGGAAGTTCTGGAACAATAAAAAGAAGAAACCGGCGTAGGACGCCGCCAAGAGGCAACAAACTGTTACCATCCATGCTGCCACCACTCCTTCCACTCCAGCACCACTGAGACAATATACTGGAACCCTTCCCAAGTGCAGCAAGTGCAACTTTCACCACAACGGTCCTTGTCGTGAAATGCACTGCAACAGCTGTAACAAAAAGGGGCATACCGCCCGTTTCTGCAGGGTGTCTGCCCAACAAGCCAACCCGGCCGCCAACGCCGGAGCAAGCCGAGCCTGTTACGACTGTGGGGAAACTGGACACTACAAGAGGGACTGCCCAAAAGCTAGAAACGCAAACACCGGCGGTGTCGGAAGGGTCTTGGCCTTAGGGCAGGGAGAAGCAAGGGAGGATCCCACAGTGGTTACCGGTACGTTTCTCCTCCATAACTCATATAACAATATGCATGCATATTATTCGATAGTGGAGCGGAGAGGAGTTTCGTTAGCCACAAATTCAAACAATTATTAAAACAAAATCCCTAATCACTAAAAGATACACACATTGTAGAAATGGCAAATGGCAAGACAGAAAGCACTAACAATATATACTCAGGGTGTACCCTCACTCTAGACAATCACTCATTCAAAATTGATCTATTGTCGGTTTCAATAAAAAGCTTTGACATCATCATTGGCATTGATTGGTTAAGCTCAAATTGTGCTGACATTCTGTGTTACGAAAGGGCTGTACGCCTTAGTCTGCCGATTGGCGAAACTCTTGTCGTCTACGACGACAAACCTAGTGCAAACCTACAAATCATCTCGTGCACCAAAGCCCAAAAGTATCTCCGTAAGGAATACCACGCCTTCTTAGCCCACGTAGTGGATAAGAAAGAAGAGGTGAAAAACATCAAGGACATTCCGGAGGTCTGTAATTTCTCGGACGTATTCCCAGAAGACCTTCCCGGAATTCCACCCGCATGACAAGTCGAATTTCGAATCGAACTAATCCCCGGAGCTACCCCCGTAGCCAAAGCTCCCTACCGTCTAGCGCTAGCCAAGATGCAAGAACTATCCAACCAACTAAATGAACTGTTGAGAAAAGGGTTCATTAGACCCAGCTTCTCACCCTGGGGAACACCGGTTCTGTTTGTGAAAAAGAAGGATGGATCGTTTCGCATGTGCATCGACTACCGCGAGCTAAATAAGCTTACCATCAAAAACCGATACCCCTTACCCCGAATCAACGACCTATTTGATCAACTGCAAGGAGCCTCTTACTTCTCAAAGATCGATCTGAGGTCGGGATACCATCAACTACGGGTTCAGGAGGAGGATGTTCCCAAAACGACGTTCAGAACTCGGTACGGTCGCTACGAGTTTGTAGTAATGCCCTTCGGGTTAACAAACGCACCCGAAGTGTTCATGGATCTAATGAACTGGGTTTGTCGGCCTTACCTAGACAAGTTCGTGATTGTCTTCATAGACGACATCCTGGTCTATTCAAAGAGTAAGGAAGAGCATAGCCAACATCTACGACAGGTATTGGAGACACTAAGGGCGGAGAAATTATATGCAAAATTTTCGAAGTGTGAATTTTGGATCCGATAAGTGGACTTTCTCGGCCATGTGGTTAGCGAGAAAGGGATACACGTGGATCCCTCCAAAATCGAGGCGATCGAGAACTGGTCAGCACTAAAGACGCCTACAAAAATTCGCCAATTCTTAGGCCTCGCTGGCTACTACCGGAGGTTCATCCAAAACTTCTCCAAGATTGCCAAACCACTTACCACCCTAACCCAAAAGAGTGTAACTTTCAGCTGGGGAGAGAAACAAGAAACCGCTTTCCAAACATTAAAACAGGCCCTATGCAGCACCCCGATTTTATCCCTTCCAGAGGGAACCGAAGACTTTGTGGTCTACTACGACGCATCAAACCAGGGCCTTGGATGTGTGCTAATGCAACGAGGAAAGGTCATTGCCTACGCATCGAGGCAATTAAAAATGCACGAGGTCAATTACGCCACCCATGACATCGAATTGGGAGCAGTAGTATTCGCCCTAAAGATCTGGAGGCACTACCTTTACGGAACAAAGTGTACTATCTTTACTGATCACAAAAGCCTTCAGCACATCCTCAATCAAAAAGAGCTCGACATGAGGCAGAGACGATGTGTAGAATTACTGAATGATTACGACAGTGAGATTCGTTATCACCCAGGTAAGTCCAACGTGGTAGCTGACACCTTAAGCCGAAAAGAATACTTGGGTCGCCGACTAAAGTCATTAACCAGGACAACCCTTTCGCACCTGTCCATGAAAATCAAAGAGGCCCAGCTGGAAGCTTTGAAGCCTGAGAATGTGGCGGGTGAGGCATTAAGAGGAATGGATAAGAATCTAGAAGTTAAGGACGACGGAGCTCGTTATCTGATGAACCGAATTTGGACACCGAAATTCGGCGGGTTCAGGGACGTCGTCCTGAACGAAGCACACAAAACTCGATACTCCGTACATCCCGGTTCGGACAAGATGTACCTGGACCTAAAGAAACTCTACTGGTGGCCGAACATGAAAGCCGAGATCGCTACCTACGTGAGCAAGTGTCTAACTTGCGCCAAAGTTAAGGTAGAGTACCAAAAGCCTTTGGGTCTACTCCAGCAACCTGCGATACCCGAATGGAAGTGGGAACGCATAACCATGGACTTCATAACCAAACTGCCTAAGACAACGGGTGGTCTTGATACCATTTGGGTAATCGTCGATAGATTGACCAAATCCGCGCACTTCCTGCCAATAAAGAAGACCGACAAGATGGAAAAGTTGACTAGGACGTACATCAAAGATATTGTACGACTACATGGTGTGCCGATATCCATTATCTGTGACAGAGATAGTAGATTCACTTCACGGTTCTGGAAGTCCTTAAAGTAAGCTCTAGGGACCAAGCTAGACATGAGTACGGCCTACCATCCACAAACCGACGGGCAGAGCGAAAGAAGTATTATAACCTTGTAAGATATGCTAAGAGCTTGTGTTATTGACTTCGGTAAAGCGTGGGATACCCACTTACCACTTATTGAATTTTCGTACAACAACAACTATCATACTAGCATCAAGGTCGCGCCATTTGAAGCTCTTTATGGCCGCAAGTGCAGATCACCGCTATGCTGGGCTGAAGTGGGAGATACACAGTTAGCAAAAGGGCAAGTCCCTAACAGCACCCTCACTGGCCCTGAAATCATAAGGGAGACTACGGAAAAGATAGTTCAAATTCGAGAAAGACTGAAAGCATCTCGAGATCGACAAAAGAGCTACGCCGATAAGCGACGCAAACCCTTGGAATTCCAGGTTGGGGACTGGGTGCTACTGAAGGTCTCACCGTGGAAAGGAACGATACGTTTTAGTAAACGTGGTAAACTAAATCTAAGGTACATCGGGCCGTTCGAAATCCTTGCTAGGATTGGCCTGGTGGCATACAAACTTCGGGTACCCCAAGAACTTAACAACGTCCACCCGACCTTCCACGTGTCAAATTTAAAGAAGTGTCTGTCTGACGAGACTCTTGTGATTCCACTTGAGGAAATCGAGGTCAACGACAGTCTCCACTTCGTAGAAGAACCGGTAGAAATCATGGATCGAGAGATCAAGAGAACAAAACAAAGTCGCATCCCTATAGTGAAGGTCCGTTGGAACGCTAAACGAGGACCCGAGTTCACCTAGGAACGTGAAGATCAGATAAAACAAAAATACCCACACCTCTTCCCAAACTCTTGAAGTCCCAGTCAAAGTGCTAATTTCGGGATGAAATCCCTTCTAACGGGGGGATATTGTGACAACCGTCACTTTCTGGTCAAGTCAAAGTCAAAGAAAGTCAACAATTCAAACTGGTCAACTCAGCTGGTGCTAATATTATTAGGGATTTATTTATGGTTACTAATGTATGACTCAAAATTTTAAATGCAAAGTAACACTTGAAAGTTTCAAATATTCAAAATTCCAAACCCTAATCAGAATGAGGGAAGTAACAACTCTATAAAACACTATCACGTGCCCTTCGGGGGTGTATAACACTCAAAATGGGATGTAACTAAGTCTACGGTCTTTGAACTACGAAGAAAAACATTAATAAAGGCTCCCGACAAAGTCTCTCTTAATCTCTCCCAAATCTCTCCAAGTATGTGAAATCTCTCCCAAATCTCTCCAAGAATATGAAATCTCTCCCAAATCTCTCCAAGTATGTGAAATCTCTCCCAAATCTCTAAAGTATGTGAAATCTCTCCCAAATTTCTCTATGTACCTTCCTCATTCGAAAACAGCCCAAAACCGAAGGAGAAAACCCAAAGGAGCCCTCTTGGTCCGGAACCCTCTTGAGAACCGGACAATTTCACATCTTCGGACCTCCCTCAGCTTTGGAACTCCTTCACTCCGGAATGTAGCTCTGGAATGCTCTGCCTCGGACTACCTCGCACATCTCGGAAGACCTCGCCCCCGGACAGCCTCGCACCTCGGAAGCCTCTGATCCGCTCCGGAAGCTGCTGACCCGCTCCGGAATCGTAGAAATACTTTCGGAATATCGACCTTTGACTCTGGAATTGTGATTTTGACTCCAGAACCCTCGCAAATCCGAGCCCCACTCCGGATTTTTAACCATTTCGGACTTTTTAATGAATTTGAGTGATTCTGACTCCGAAAATTCCCTCAGACTTGTAATTTTCATGACTTAAACTCTCCAAATTCATATTTTAATCACATTTTGGGAGAAATCTCAACTTAAAAACAATATCTATTGGGTGAGATATTGTATTAGAGTGTTGACTTGCCATGAAGTGTGACTCAAGCTAACCCCCATACCCACATAGGACAACCCTCAGTCACTATTCATCCATACCTAGTCAACTATATGTCCTCTCACACCTCTCCTCTAGCTGGTAATTTGATCAAAAGGTGGAAATCCCCAACTCCCCTTCCACTTTACTCACTCTCTCACCAAGAAGCAAACACTTCTCTCTGATTTCCCTCTCTAAGAACTCGAGACTCCAAGGCTGCCTTTGAGCTTCTCACCCTCATTCATTAAGTATTCTCATCCTACATTGAACATTCTTCACTCCTTCACTCAGATTATGAATCTCTCATAACAAATGTCACCATAATTGTTCTTAGATCTTCAACTCTTCAAGCTCCTACCAAGTGTTCTTGACTTGGAAACCCTTTCTCTTCAGCATACATCTAAGGAAATCACTCAAGGTGAGTTCATACCCCTACATTTTCATGTTTTCTTCTAGTTTTAAAGGGGGGGGGGGGGAATACAAGTTAATACACCAAAAACTTATCTAAACTCAAAAAACAGCTTTCATCAGAAAAGTTGAGTCCCATTCACAGACTGTTTTGACCATCTTAAACTAAATATCTTTCAAAACTGTTTTATATGAAAGTAGTTCAGGTATTTACCTTTCTAATGACTACTTGCACATCTCCATACAATGTTTATAAAATTTATGATGATTTTTATAAAACTGTCTATCAATTCAGAAACAAATTCGGACCAGTCTGTGAATATGAGCATTTTCACACAAGTTAGAAACTTCTAAAAATCATAACAAAAATTATGAATAAACTAGACATAATTACTAAGCTCTCCGAGTTTACGGATTTAATTTTCGGCTTCGTATGATTTTTCTAAAAGAGTGCAGAAAGGTTAGAAACTAGTTAACAGCTTACAATTTCCAAAACACTTTGTAACCTGTTGAGCAAAATGTTTATACTTGATGACTTTATATTTCACATGTGTTTTCTGTTGAGTTACACTTAAATAACAGAAATTAATCACTGAATTGTAAGAGTCCTTTATCATTACAAGCATACAAGAGGAAATATAAGGAGTATAGTTTATGGATTGTACTTTTCAAACATACTACATAAAAAGGGGATTTATTTCTACCACACAAAAGGTTTTACACTCAAACCACACGTAAGCTCATTAACGTAAGTTGTGAGACAATTCTTCAATTGTACTCTTAGAGTACGGGTTAAAAATTCATGTTAGTTATAACCAGAATCTCTTGTAGGGAGAGCGTGATAATTGTATATAGATCTATATTGGGATTCACACCCCACACCTTGCCGCTAGCTACAGCGGGACCTGCAGGTCTACGGGTGACAAAAGTCATAGGATCTTGACGTTTGAAAAATGTTGTAGTAGGTTCATTCTCGTTATAGTATGGTTATAACGAATCACATAGGGAGTTAATAACATTTCAAGTTTACGGGAAAATACTACTTTAAAAAGGGGTTTTATCTATCAAAAACTGCATACTCTCAGTCTTGGGATTCAAGACTACACGACCTTGTATAAGGAAAATATTGGATTTTTCTTGGGTACACATTACAAATACAAACACGTTTTAAGTACAAAATACGCACATACTCTTGGTCTTGGGATTTAAGGCTACATAACATTTTAAAATGAAAATATTGGATTTTTCTCGAGTATTCATTACATTTACAAACAAAGGTTTTTCCAACATTTCATCCAAAAGCTGATGAACTCACTAACTTAATTGTTGACACTCTTTGAAAACTACTTGTATTCTCAGGAGATCAGTGAAACAGGAAAACAACAGCTTTTGAGGATGAGACGTTAAATCGTCAAACATTTCATTTTGTCATCATAGTGTAATTGATTCTGAAACATGTAAACTCATACTACGATGTAACTTTTTCAATTATAATTATGATGGTTGTATTTACTATGAGCACTATTATACTCGTTGTGTGATACTATACATGAAGTCATTCCCACCCCCGTACGTTTCCGCCATCCTTGGTTTGTGGGTGTGACAGATTGGTATCAGAGCATTGTTTATAGTGAACATAGTATATCAAACCACATAAGATATACAAACTATAAACATAAAGGGACTAAGATTCTCTGATTTAAATGTTTTCCCTACAAATATACTTCTAAAAATAATAAAAGCGTTATTTTTATGAAAAAGTATAAGTCCATACATGCATACCGGTATAGTGTCACGTCTAAGGAAAACGCGAAAGTTAAAAATAGAGGAGTTGTGCAATGTGAATATGCCTTGGGATATGCAATCAAGTCTGGGAGGAATATAGCCTGATCAACTATATTCGTCCGAGAAGTGACTAGTATATGCCGGGGGATAGTCATAGTGGACAACAAGTGTATCAACTTACCAACACCCATACAAGAAACACGTTAAGAATCAAACACAACCGTTAAAATACTATAGGAGTATTTTATGTTAACTAAGCACAATATTTCAAGATTCATTATGTGCCTCTCACACCCCTATTCTCGTACAGACGACATGGCAGGATTTCACTTACCAGGAGACCCTACTTTCCGAACCAGGGGAACGGTGGTTGGTTGGAAGCAGAACCGGAAGAGGATCCCGAGGAAGTATCCGAGGAGGAGCCCGAAGAAGACCCCGAAGAGGACGAAGAATAAGAGAAATTGGAGGACGAAGAAGAAGAGGAGGAGCCAGTGGAGGAAGTCATCAACCCTCCTTACATCGCCAGGGTGCCTGCGAACCGTTTTGGCTACAACGGGCCTGAGCCCCGTTGGGCAACAGTGATCGAGAGATGGAGCCGTCAACAAAGACAACGATCACCATTTGGCGATCAATGGGGTTACTACGACCTCAGTCATGGAGGACTGGCTGACAGAGCTCTCCCAGTCGTGATCTAATAAATCACGAACCTGGGAGACCAGAATAGGGAAATGGCAGATCGAGTTCGGGATCTCAACGCTGTTGTAGAAGCCTCAGATGCTCGTACCAGGGACTTGGAAAGAGACTTCTATCCCATGGACCAACTCATCGAGAACCTTGCCACCGCTCGGGCGGAGGTTAGGGAGTACCAGATAAGGTACGCGGCTCTCTAAGAGAGAGTGATCGCGACCGAACGTCGAATTGCGGAGCTACTGGGAGCCTCGACCTCATCTCAAGGACCGCAAGGGACCAGTTGATACCACCCGTCTCGAGTAGTGCTTGCAACTACTCATGTTTTGTTATAAGTTAGGTTTACGAGTATGTGTTGGGACTACTCTTTCCTTCAAGTAGTTTTGACCCTGCGTCTAAGTGATTACACCAGTCGAAGGGTCTATGTGCTGTCAAAATTTTCCGTTATGTGATATAATGTAGACCTTCTATAAGATCAAATTTTTCTAAGAACATGTACTAAATAGTATCAATGAAAATTGGCATGCATTTTATTTTATTGGGAGTTTACCTCAGCTTGCAAAACATAGCATTACAAATGATTTGCTTATGGTAACTCTAAGATTTTTTTTATATATACCTCGAGGTTATATGTAATTACAAGGAAATCGACTTAGAAATGGTGAGTCCGTGTTGGATCCTGTTCCTTGTTTGGTTGTGGGCTCAGGGCAGACTCATTTAGTTCGACGGTCTATTAAACCTTAGTTACACACAAATAGTATACATTGAGTGGTCTTATGAGTGGATCAGGCATTGAACAAAGATTAAAAGATTTCATTTGAGTCATTACCACTAAATTCGTGAGTTTATTCATATAGACTTCTACTATGAATTGTTTACAACATTAGAAAAATCGAGAAATACTACACTTGAAAACTAATAACCTAGTTTTACGACACCCGACTAAAAACCATTACTGAAAGACTTATACTCATTTCGTCTTTAAAATTCTATGACAGAAAGATGCCACCTCGTAGGTCTGCTTGACGCACTGGCAGAACACAAACAAATCCACCACCGCCGCCTCCCCAGTATGATCCTGTTATGTTCCAGGCTGCGGTTACGGCCGCAGTGGCAGCTGCTATGTCCCAAATCAGCATTGACGGTGGCAGGAGGATAGGGAGCGGTACTAATAACTCCACTCAAGGAGATATCCAAGGGCGTTCGAGAGAGTGTTCCTATAAGGACTTCACTAATGGAAAACCCGATTCTTTCAATGGTAGTGGGAGCGTCATCGCTTTGATGCAGTGGTTCGAGAAGACCGAATCCATCTTCGAGATCTATGTGTGCCCCGAAGCAAGCAAAGTTAAATTCGCAGCTTGCACTTTCATCGGCATGGCCCTTACTTGGTGGAACGGCCACGTAAAATCAGTGACACTCGCCGTGGCTAATTCGATAAGCTGGGAAGACTTGAAAGCTATGATACTGAAGGAGTATTGCCCAAGGGGTGAAGTGCAAAAATTAGAGCAAGAACTGTGGAGTCTCAAGATTACGGGCTCTGACCTTGCAACTTACACTGCCCTATTCAATGATCTAGCACTCCTCTGTCCGGCGATGGTCACTCTGGAAAGCAAGAAGGTGGAACGATATCTCTGGGGATTATCTTCCCAGATTCAAAATAGCGTGTTGGCCTCACGGCCAACTACCTTCGATAGTGCCAAGGAGTTGGCACAACAACTCATTGATCATCAGGCCAGCCACGAAACTGTGACAACCATCTCCGATCGAGCAAAAGGAGGGAACAACAAGAGGAAGTTCTGGAACAATAAAAAGAAGCAACCGGCGCAGGACCCCACCAAGAGGCAACAAACTGTTACCATCCATGCTGCCACCACTCCTTCCACTCCAACACCACTGAGACAATATGCTGGAACCCTTCCCAAGTGCAGCAAGTGCAACTTTCACCACAACAGTCCTTGTCGTGAAATGCACTGCAACAGCTGTAAAAAAAAGGGGCATACCGCCCGTTTCTATAGGGCGTCTGCCCAACAAGCCAACCCGACCACCAACGCCAGAGCAAGCTGAGCCTGTTACGGCTGCGGGGAAACTGGGCACTACAAGAGGGACTGCCCAAAAGCTAGAAACGCAAACACCGGCGGTGTCGGAAGGGTCTTGGCCTTAGGGCAGGGAGAAGCAAGGAAGGATCCCACGGTGGTTACCGGTACGTTTCTCCTCAATAACTCATATGCATGCATATTATTCGATAGTGGAGTGGAGAGGAGTTTCGTTAGCCATAAATTCAAACAATTATTAAAACAAAATCCCCAATCACTAAAAGATACATACGTTGTAGAAATGGCAAATGGAAAGACTGAAAGGACTAACGACATATACCAGGGTGTACCGTCACTCTAGACAATCACTCATTCAAAATCGATCTATTGCCGGTTTCAATAAAAAGCTTTGACATCATCATTGGCATGGATTGGTTAAGCTTAAATCGTGCTGACATTCTGTGTTACGAAAGGGCCGTACGCCTTAATCTGCCGAGTGGCGAAACTCTTGTCGTCTACGACGACAAACCTAGTGCAAACTTACAAATCATCTCGTGCGCCAAAGCCCAAAAGTATCTCTGTAAGGAATACCACGCCTTCTTAGCCCACGTAGTGGATAAGAAACAAGAGATGAAAAACATCAAGTACATTCCGGAGGTCTGTAATTTCTCGGACGTATTCCCCGAAGACCTTCCGGAGGTCTGTAATCTAAACTTTATCTTTCTTTTTCATATGTCTTCCAACACCGCTTCGGGCTCAAACCTCTCCGGCTCTTTCTCCCTCATGAACTTGTGTGGGAGGGTCATCTTTGATGGTTCGAACTTCAATGATTGGATTCGGAACATTAGGATGGTTACTCGTTACGAGGACAAGGAATATGTCCTCGATAAAGAGCTTAAGGAAATTGATGAAGCCACTGCTACTCCTAAAGAGGTTGTTGAATATAGGGCACATGAGAAGGACGCCACAAAGGTGTCATGCATCATGCTTGCCACTATGACAGCTGAACTTCAAAAGTCCTATGAGGACTACTACCCTTTCGAGATGCACCAAGACTTTATGGAAATATACCATCAAAGTGTTCGTCAGGAAAGGTATGAAATCATCGCCTCCATGATAGAAACAAAAATGAAGGATGGAGAGTACATCATGACCCACTTGCAGAAAATGCAAAGGTTTGTGGACCGCTTGCTGAAGTTGAATGTTAACTTCGGTGAAGAGTTGGCCATTAATATTATCCTACACTCTTTGCCTCCTTGTTATGATCAGTTTCGTATGACTTATCTGTAGAGTTTAATTGTGTTGCATCTTGGGCTTTATGTTTTGTATCCGGATTGGGACTGTCCATCCGTGATTATCTAGTAGGGTTATACTATAAATATGCATGCATGTATGCATAATACGCTGTTTATTATAACGTTTATTGTTTTGTAACCCTAAACACCTCTACAGTCGAAGTTCTTAATCGAGCTCTTTTGAGGTGTTGAAGCATTAATCATACGACATATTCAAAGCTATACTCATGTTCTTATTTACGTTCATAATTGTTTGCTTGCATAGAATCTAACGATCCTAATAGAACATTGTTCTAACAATTGGTATCAGAGCAGGAGACTGTGTGATCAATACACATTCCTTCTGTATTCAGAATTCCTTAGGGTTTCCGCTTTTATCGTATAAATAGAAGCCGTCTTCTTTATATCGACGGTAACTCTTTTTCTGATAAAACCCTAATCTCAAGTTTACAGGTTTGATTCTAGCAGCTCACCATGTCTCACGAAGATTCGCAAACAAATCCCATCAACATCTCAAACAGCATTGGATCTACAACCAGAATACCCATTCTCTACACTCAAGACTATGAAGTATGGGCGCATCACTTCGAAGACTACATGGTTGGATCTGAAGACAATGGCTATCTCATCTGGGAAGCTATCACGCTTGGGCCGTTTGTTCACTCAGGAATGAACACAACAGTTAAGTCTCAAAAGGAATATAACAAGCTGGTGGCGGATGTAGATAAGATGCCACAGGACGAGAAAGACAAATTGCTATGTAATGTGAAGGCCATGAGAATGATCAGATTCGCCTTGCAATCTGACACCTTTCGGTTGGTTGGTTCATGCACGACGGCCAAAGAAATCTGGGATAGGTTGAAAGAACTTTATTCAACTGATGAAGATCTGGAACACTCCATTCAAACCTTGCTGCTGTCAGAGTTTGGAGTTTTCGAACAGAAACCAGAGGAGAAACTCATACAAACTTTCGATCGGTTCAATCATCTCCTAAGTAAGATGATCAAGCATGGAATAGAAAGAAAGTTGATCGAGCAGAAGGTGACCTTCATGAATGGATTGAGACCAGAATGGATGGCTGTGGTTTCAACCGTGAAAGCACACGAACAGTTTAAGTCTTACTCACTAGCGAAACTTGTGGGAATACTTAAGTCCCATGAAAGTGTAATAACCAAAGAAGCGAAAGTGGTTTATGGTGTGGGATCGCTGGCTCTTGTCTCAAAAGGAAAAAGCATTGCAGAAGAAGAAGAAGAGTCTGATATGTCTGAGTGTGATCTTACAAGCGAAGAATACGCTATGATGTTCACCAATCCAAAGAAGTTTGCATGAAGAAAATTTCTTGTCAACAAGAACCGAAACTGGCAGGGAAGTTATAGCTCTGAGAAGGTGAAGGATGAAGCGAAAATCACCTCTCAAAAGGATGAAGATAAGAAGGAGAGCAAGCTTGCAGGAGACTCTGGGTACGATTGCAATTACTGTCACGGCAAAAACCACTTTGCCAAAGATTGCATGCTAAGGAAAATGGCTGAGAAAAGAGACGGCGAAGATGATGAGGCGTACTACATGCGCAAGTTGGAAGAGATCAAGAAAAAGAAGGCAACTAACAGCTCTATGAATGCCCTGATTGTGCAGGAGAATGCAGGTGAAGATGAGTTCGGTGGCGTCGAAGTATGGTCAACCGATTCTGAAGATGAAGAGGTGAGAAAGCCCACTCATGGAAAGGCTTATGTGGCAAAGGAAGTAGGTTCGGCTGGAAGGTGTTTAATTTTCATAGCTGGTTCATCAACCGAAAGTGCAAGTGAGGAACCGAACTTGACTGAGGACAAGTGTTTTGCAGCCAAGCCTGTGAGTGAGAAGATCAACGACTGCGATCGGCTGATCAAAAAGGTACAATCCATCCTTGAATCACTTAAAGTTCCAATAACAGATTATGAAGAAGAATTAAATGAATTAAAATTTCAATTTTCTAACTTAAGTGGTAGTCTCATGCAAACTCGCTTAGCGAATTCTAACCTAACTGACCAACTCAGCAGGGTGTCTTCAAAAAGTGAGGAGAGGAGGATGTGGATTAAGCTGAAGGAGGGAGAATTGAATAGAGCTAGGGACAAAAGTATTTATTTACAAAGAGATAATTTAAAGTTTTTAAAACAAAGGAATGTTTTTTGTTTAATTGCTAAGCGTTTATACTTTAATATTGCTCAATTGCATTTAAATTGTGAGATAGGAAAGAAGATTCATAAAATGATGTTACCCTTCCTTGAATTTAACGAGGATGAGGTCATAGCAGAATGTGAATCAGAAGTGTCCTCAGAAGAAACGTCAATTCATTACAAAATCGGACTGGACAAAATAGAAACCTTCATTGACTGTAAGGAACATAAATGTATGCTCAAAGATCTTTTAGATGAAAATGATAGGTTAAAAATAAAGTCCAAAACTATTAAATCATTTGACTCGTCTAACGCAAAATTGATATCAGAAAATAAAATGAACTTAGAAAATACGTCTGAGTTTGATGAGGAAAGTGAGATGAGCGAGATCTCAGTTGAAGACGAAGTTGATTGCTCTGAGTTCATGAAGAAAGAAACCGAGAATGAGAAACCCCTTATTTCAGAAAATTCGGTTGAATTCGCTCGCTTGTCTAAAGAAAAGCCACAAAAACTCAAGGAAAAAGCTATGGTCTATCAAAAGGTTCAAACCGTGCCGAATTAGGTATATGCAGTTACAGGAGTCACTGCTAAACAAACGGCAGAATTAAAGATCTTGGTTGACAAAGACAATGCTGAAGGATGTGACGATTATTTCTGGTCTGCCCCTATTGACAACGCAGATGAAACCGTAGGCTTATCTGAGCAAACGTCATGAAGGGTTAAAGGAATATATGTTGCTGAACCCATCAACAAACCCTCAAGTTTTGACAAACCAAGCACGAGTGGAACTAAAGAAATTCCTGAAGAACCAATGACAGAAACAACTGTTCCAGCCAATACAACCGAAAGTCAAAAGGAGAAGCTAAAGGCCAGCTTCAATATCCACAAATCTCAGAAAGACTTAGCTGAACAAAAAGGCTTGAGAAATCAAAGATACGCAAAGAATCTGAATGAACGAAAACGTCACTGGGAATCTCAAAATCCCAACTACGTTCCTCATAAGAAAGAATCAACGGATAAAGGAAAGGAAAAACTGAATGGAAAAGAAAACTTCAGCCCAAGTTCCTATTATTCCAAAATTCAGAACCGAAAGTCCAGTTTCGGTCCCCAAGAGGGCTCTCAGAACCGAAAGTCAAGTTTCGGTCCCCACACAGGCTTACAGAATCAAAACATAAGATTCGGTCCGAACGTTACGGTTAACAACCGAAAGTACGATTTCGGTCCCAACACCGTCACTCAGAACCGAAAGTCAGGTTTCGGTCCTAAGTCCAGTTTCGTTCCTAAGTCTGGTTGCGGTCCTTCCAAGTCCCAATGCAAAACAAATCCTGTGAAGGACATCAAAGGAATGGGAAAGCTAGCATCAGATTCTAAGTTCCATAATAAGAAATTATCAGCTAACCCTAGGAGTCAAAAGAAAAATCCTAAACCATCCAACAACACACCAAGTAATGCACCAAAAATCAAACAAGATAAAACTAAAATCAAGGTGTATACCATTAAAAGAAAAGATCAAACCACTCTAGTAAAAAGAACATATTTGGTTGATATTTCTTCTGTAATTCCTTTCTCTGTGAAAGACTCACCAGGACCCAAGAAATTTTGGGTTCCTAAATCTGCTTGAATTTGCAGGTAATCAGTGACGAGCAGTTCGATGATGAATGGTATATAGACAGTGGCTGCTCGAGTCACATGACAGGAAGGAAGGAAGAGCTAAGAGAGTTTCGGTCCCTGAAAGATGGTGGGTGTGTAAAATATGGAAATAACTCCTATGGAACAATCAAGGGATACGGTATGATAACAAATGGAGATTTCTCGATTCGAAAAGTGGCGTATGTGGAAGGATTGCAACATAACCTCATTAGTGTGTCACAATTAGTTGTGGGCACAGGTTTGAAGGTTTCATTTGATGATGAGGGATCTGAGATAATTGAGAAACAATCTAAGAAGGTTCTGTTGAAATCTGAACGCAAGGGAGAGATGTACCCTTTAAATCTTAACCCAATACGAGGAAAACCAGCAATATGTTTGCTGTCAAAGGCAAACACAAATGAAAGCTGGTTGTGGCATCGGCGACTATCGCACCTGAACTTCAAAGACATTAATAAGTTGGTGCTTGGTGATCACGTTCGAGGCCTCCCTCTTCTCAAGTTTGACAAAGAACATCTATGTGCAGCGTGTGAGATGGGCAAACAAAGCAGAAAGAGCCACCCTACACGAATCAATACGAAGATTGTTGAAGCTCTTGAACTTCTACATACTGACCTACGTGGACCTTCGGCTATCGAGAGCATCAGTGGTAGTAAGTACATCCTTGTTATAGTAGACGATTTTTCGCGCTTCACCTGGGTTTTCTTTCTTAAACAGAAATCAGATGCAACTCCCAAGTTGAAGACATTTATCAAGCAAGTAGAAGTACAGCTGAGGAAAACGGTGAGGAATATCAGAAGTGACAATGGTCTGGAATTCAAGAATAACGATTTTGAAGACTTTCTAGCTGACAAGGGGATCATTCACAATTTTTCAGCTCCTTATACACCACAACAGAATGGGATTGTTGAAAGACGAAACCGATCTTTGTATGAAGTAGCCAGAACCATGCTTAGTTTCGCTTCTCTCCCGTTACACTTCTGGGCTGATGCAGTAGCAGCCACATGCTACACTCAGAACCGATCTTTGCTCAACAAGAGATTCTCGATCACTCCATACGAGATCATAAACAATCGGAAGCCCAACGTCAAATTTTTCCATGTGTTCGGTTCAAGGTGCTTCATCTTTAATTCAAAGGAGAACATAAACAAGTTTGACGTCAAAGCAGATGAAGGAATTTTTCTTGGTTATTCACTATCTTCAAAAGCTTACAGAGTGTTAAACAAACGCTCTAAACGTATTGAAGAAACATATTACGTCACCTTTGACGATAATTACATGAAGAAAGTGCAAAGGAGTGAAGGTGACTTAGCTGAAATATTTCCGGAATCTGGACACGTCTCGGTTCCTATCTCCAACTTGTTTGAAGAGTACATTCAGTTATTCGATGAACCAGAGAAAACGGCACACTCAGAGGCGAAAGCAGCAGATAACAAAATTGATAATCTCAAAAAGATCATAGATGAAGCTGCCAAAGAAATGGAAAGTGAACCTCTTAAAACTACAGATGGTCAATCCTCAACTGACTCTCCAATTAACGGCCCAATATTCAAGGGGGAGAGTTCATCAGCACCAAAGACAACTGGAGTATCTTTCGAGGGGGAGAATCCAATTTCATCCCCGATTCTTATAGGTCTAGGTTTAGGGGACAACTCTGCCACAAACCCACTCAATAGCAGTTCAATCGAGGGGGAGAATCCATCTCCAACAGAGGATGCAAATTCTGATACTGCGACAGGTTTCACTTCGCCAGTCGAGGGGGAGAAAGAGAATACAACTGACAAAGGCGAGGGTGATCAATCAGAACTGGAAGAGGAGGTGGATGCTGAATTGGATCCTGCATATGACCTAAATTATCCTCCATTAGTCAAATGGACCAAGGACCATCCCAAAGCTCAAATTATTGGAGAATCATCTTAAAAAGTGCTCACTCGTTCACAGTTGAAAGCGAAACAAACTGCATTATTCTCTAAAGTTGAATTATGTATGTTTAATTCATTCATCTCCAAGGTTGAGCCAAAAACAATTAATGCTGCACTTGATCATTCTGATTGGGTTCAAGCAATGCAAGATGAGCTCCATGAGTTTGAATGCAACCGAGTGTGGAGGCTGATTCCTACAACAAAGGATGCTTCAGTGGTTGGCTTAAAATGGGTCTTCAGAAATAAATTGGATAAAGAGGGTAATGTCATTCGCAACAAGGCTCGGTTGGTGGTTAAAGGTTATTGTCAAGAGGAAGGGATAGATTATGAGGAAACCTTTGCTCCAGTAGCTAGGTTGGAATCAGTAAGAATATTCCTTGCATATGCTGCTCACAAAAACTTCGAAGTTTTCCAGATGGATGTCAAATGCGCTTTCTTGAATGGAGAATTAGAAGAAACAGTTTACGTTGAGTAACCGCCTGGGTTTGTGAACGAGAAATTTCCTGATCATTGCTATGTGCTGGATAAAGCAGTCTATGGATCGAAGCAAGCACCAAGGGCCTGGTATGAAACTTTAACTCGCTTTCTGAAAATGTCGAAATTTAAGCAAGGTTCGGTTGACCCAACCTTCTTTCGAAAGAAAGAAGGAGAACATCTAATGATAGTTCAAATCTATGTCGATGACATCATCTTCGGCTCTACGAATCCTAGCTTAACAGCTGAATTCAGGAAGTTGATGGAGACTAAATTTCAAATGAGCGCAATGGGTCCGATTAATTTTTTCCTTGGTTTGAATATTAGTCAGGGACCAGAAGGTATCTTTATCAACCAGGAGGCGTATACAAAGACCTTACTAACAAAATTTGGCATGACAGGAGACTCTAAAGTGAAGGTTCCTATGGAATTTGGCACTAAGTTAACACCATCTCTGGAAAAACCTGCTGTTGACATAACACTATATCGTCAAATGATAGGGTCCCTTATGTATCTAACAGCTAGTAGACCGAACATTATGTTTTCTGTTTGTTATTGTGCCAGGTTTCAAGCTAATCCAAGAGAACCTCACATAGTGGCAGTGAAGAATATATTTCGTTACCTGAAGTGAACCTCTTCTCTCGGTCTCTGGTATCCTACAAGATCTGGATTCTTCATTCAAGCCTTTTCTGATGCTGATCTTAGAGGATGTGGTCTAGACCGAAAGAGCACTATAGGTGGATGCCAATTTCTTGATGGAAAACTCATTAGCTGGCAGTCCAAAAAGCACACCTACGTGTCAATTTCAACAGTCGAAGCTGAGTATATAGCTGTTGCATCTTGTACTTCTCAAGTCATATGGATTGAAAGTCAACTGAGAGATTACGAGCTAATTATGAAGAAGATTCCTCTCTATTGTGACTCAGAAAGTGCAATAAGGATTTGTCACAATCCAGTGCAACACTCAAATACTAAGCACATTGCACTTAGATATCATTTCATCAAGGATCATGTAGAAGATGGGAACGTGGAAGTGCATTTTGTTCGATCCTCTGATCAATTGGCTGACATATTCACTAAGGCCTTACCTGAAGCAAGTTTCAATAAAATTTAAAAGGCCTGGGAATGATGGAAGCAGAGTCGGTACCGAATCCTCAAATCTTACACTAAAAATTAGACAAGCGAAATGGAGCGACCGCTCGGTCTATTTCGGCTCCAAAATTTTCGGGAACCGAAATGAACCGAACGCTCGGTCTATTTCGGCTCTGGAATTTTAAGGAACCGAAATGAACCGAACGCTCGGTCTATTTCGCTTCATTCAATAAAGATAAGGTTTCAGTTGTATATTCTGTGTTTTCTCTAATCTCTATTCTTTTAACTACTTTCTGTTTTTATTTTTTTTTCTTTTTAGAAAACTTCAAAACACCAAAAATATTTTCTCTTTCTGTTTTTATTTCTTTTTAGAAAACTTCAAAACTTCAAAAATATTTTCTCTTTCTATTTTTATTATTTTTCAGAAAACTTCAAAACTCCAAAAATACTTTCTCTTTCTGTTTTTATTATTTTTCAGAAAACTTAAAAAAAAAAAAATCTCAAATTTTTTGTTTTGTTTTGTTTGTTTGTTTGTTTTGTTTGTGTGGTGTGTATGTTTGCTCTTTCTTTTTATTAGATCATAAGTGAACCAGTCCAACAGAATTTGGAGCTAAGGCATGTACAATCATTTCCATAAGAACTAGTTAAGGGTCCCTAGAAGCATGCTGCTGCATCTTGACCAAAGCCTCTTTGACTAAGAGCAAAGACTTAATGAATCGATCTCTACCTATCGTTTCTTCCCAATCAGGCTATTAAACTTAACTCGGTCTAGAGCTGCCTTACTCTTCTCATATGAGTTAAGAGTGTTTCTGCTTTGTCCCACCTATATAGTAGAAGGTACCTTCGGTTCTTTAAACCACCTTCCTTATATTCTCCATCTACTTTTGGTTCATCACTGCAACCCTTGAGACTCTCGGTCCTTGCCACTGAGGTTTATGGTTGCACAAAATCTGTGTTTATGATCTTAGATGCGTATACCACGTGCTAAGTGAAACCCAAAATTCAACACCTATAATGAATTGACGGTGAATTCTTACATTCAAGATCTTACTAATTACCGATTGAAATCTTATTTTTATTTTTGAGTGATCTTTTATGAATTCGTCTAACACCAAGGCTTTTCTTCCCATAAAGATCCAGTTTATTTTTGTTTTTAAGATTTCTATATCTTCTTTAGTCATAATAATATATCCTACCTACTTGTTCAACAGACCACATCCGTCTCACAAGTACTTCTTCCAACGTTCGGTCTTATGTTAAGACTCGAAGTTCGGTTGAAGATAAGCTACCCAAAGCCTAACAATTAAAAGAAGCCTTTCAATTTTTCTCAACAAACACTTGATCGTATTTTTCGGGAAACCACACAAGCACTTCAAGTCTCTCTTGACTTTGAAGGAAGCGATTCTTGCCCAGAATCCCCTGCTTTCTGTCTTATAATGAGACATCACTCACATCCCATACACATTTGCTTTATTTCTTTATCTTTTGTCACTCTATTGCACGGAAATTTTATTTTCCAACTTTCTGGTTGCTGTTGGTTCGAGTTTTGTTTATCTTTTGGCTAAACAGGGGTTATCCTGAATTTTGGAACGACGCAGAATTTCAAACGACGATTGAGGATAAGAATTTGGGCGCGTGGATTTGAACGGTCTCTATACTCACGCGTGCTGACGTATTCCTGGGAGTAACCACACTGCCACATCGCGCTTTTTCAGGCGACGTTTTAGTGATCACGTCATTATCGTCATGATTTTTCTCTCTCCTGGCAACGGTATATAAAGGGGTTTTACTTTTGTTTGTCTTTTACCAGCAACAAATTCTCTCAAATTACAAGGCAAGTTCAAACTGTTCATCTTCCTTCTTCGATCAACAATGGCGGCTTCTTCATCAGTTCACGATCAGACTGCTTCGTCCACATTGCTTTCGATAAAGCCAAATCAGTTAAATGATCATCGAACTCAATCCGTTTTTTTATGATTCATATATGCTGCACGTAGTTGAATGTTTGAAGTATTCACCGTTGGTTCTAGCCCTAACGCAGGTGGAAGCCGTTCCGATGTCGCTCTTATCGCAGGTCTACTCTACTGGCATGTATGACAAGAACAAAGAACACATCTACTTTCAAATACATAATAAAAAGGCTTCTATTTCAAAGGGGAGATTTTGTTCGTTGATGCATCTTGCCGTGGATTCCTCTGTTATCTCGCCAGACTTTATCACGACTACTCAATTATTATCGATGCTTTACGAGATGGGGTATACGGATGTGCTCACCACAGTTACAAAGGTTAAGAAGTCTTGTTTACCATCACAGTGGAATGGCTTGCTTACTCTTCTAATCAAGAGTTTGGCAGAGAGGAGTGGTGGATCGGATGGCACCAGCAAGGGTTTTCTAACCCTTCTCTACGGTCTTTACAATGGTATTAATCTGGATTATGGGACGATTATCTGGTCTCAAGTGGTGCAGAGCCTCAACACTTCTACGAGGCATTCAAAGATTTCGTGTGGACGCTTCTGGACTCTTATTACACGCAGGGCGATTAACACTTTGGATATTCCTATAATGAAGGATGCCCTAGTCGCGTCAATTACCACGTTTCACACCAAGAAGATCATTATTTCTGATCCAATCAAGTTCCCTCACAATGGCTCTATTCCTGAGTCTATGTATCGATGTGTCACAGCCCAGAGTACGGTAATGGCTGATTATCGCAAACTTACTCCTACAGGACCGAGAGTCCTTTCTCCAGAACAACAGGCTGCCCTGGAAGCTATGGACAAGCCTGGAAACCGAGGGAAAAGGGCTACAACAAAGAAGGAGACAACAGAGGAGGACAAGTCTAAGGCTCCTAAGTCAAAGAAGCGAAAGTCTGATAAAGGAGATTCTTCCAAGCCCAAGAAGATTAAAAAGATGGCCAGAAGGTCCAAGAGTCCCACTCCTCCTACCTCAGAAAATGACAAGGAAGATGAAGAAGAGGAAAGTCATCATGAATCGCCGAGAGGTAATACTCCTCCCCGCTCCCCAACTCCAACCGAACCTATTCATGACAAAATTCCTACCCCACCTTCATCACCGAAACCGACAGTTCCAGTTTTTGTTCCACCTATTCCTCCACCTACCACATCACCAACTACAACTTCTTTACCACCACCACCACCAGTTACTTCTACTCCTATTTCTACGAGTCCTGTACCACCTCCTATAATCTCCCAGTCTACCACCACCACTATTCCTGAACCGACAGTAGTGGTCAACGTATCTGATATGGGGGCAACTACTGAAACCAAACCTCCTGTCATCACTAAACCTCTTTCACCTACTAACTCAACCGACTCTGGTGCCACTCTTGGTGGTGCTAATGATGAGTATGACTCTACATACTTCAGTCCCTATCGGCTTCCTACTGATGAGGATGATGATGCTCCTATTACCAGCCAACACTTGCAGAGAATTCATGAAAAGTTGGATAAGTTGCTTGAAGACAACAAGTCCTATAGTGGTGTGGTGCTCAAAGCCTTTATGGATACTGCTCTAGAGCAAAACACAGAGTCAATTGAAAAATCCACAAAAGCCATTGATGCGTCTACCTCCTCTTGCAAAAAGGCCACCAGTGATGTTACTGACATTGTTCATACCACTCAGATTTTTCTTGAGTCGCTGAAAGGGCATGCTGACACGAATGCAGCCAAGGTTCAAGCCTCTGTGGATTCCTTTTCTAAGTCTCTTCAAGAAGAGCAAATCAAGTTTGAAGCTGTGCGTTCATCTATTCAAACCGAGAATTCATCACTTATCAGCTCAGTGACTTCTCGCCTTGAATCTCTTCACGCTAATCTAGCAACAGAAAGTGCTCTGAAGGAAGAACTGGCCCGACAATCCTCCACTATTGAAGTACAGAAAGTACAGCTAGCCCAAGCAGAAAAAGAGATTTCTTTGTTGAAGACCGAAAGGGCTGTATTCCGTAGCTGTGTAGGAGATGTGAAGGACATGTTGACCAATCTTCTTGGTGCTCATGATCCTATTCTTACTTTGACAATCAGAAATCATCTCACTACAAAACTTCTACCTGCCCTTACCATGTTACACGAAATGAAGGGTGTTTCGGAGCCATTCACACCTCCAAAACAAGGGGGAGAAGGTGTTCAACAGAAGGTGATTGTGAAAACAGAAACTACCCAACCGAAAGTCAAAGTTACAACCGAACTGAAGGATAATGTAGCTTCAGGTTCTGGTTCACAAACCAAGCGAAAGGGAATTGATGATGATAGCGATAATGAATCTGGTGAAACTATTGCTGAAGCTCTCAAGCAAAAGAAGAGAGATAAAGAGCTTGATGAGAATTTAAAGGTTGCGAAGGAAGCAGAGGAGAGGGAAAGGAGAAACAAGGAAGAAGAAGAAGCCTTGATCTGCAAGAAGGCCTTGTTTCACTCATGGACTAAAGAGGCACTTATCAATCAAGCTATAGAGTTTCCAAGTGTTTATTGGTTGGAACCTGTCGCTTCGTTTGACTGTGATAACTCTAAGGACTCGCAGTTCGACATGCCAATCACAAGAAAAGCATTCACGTTTCACTGCTTTGACTCGACTGCTGAGGTTCCTTTTCCTCATCCAAAGGTTGACCGAGAGCTGATTGATTTCTATTTGAAGTATGGACAACCTCAGTACTTGACATGGAGCGCACAGAAAATAATCACTATCAAGGTACTCAAACCAACGCCTGCTGGGAAATTTGTGAATGTCAATTTCAAAATCACACGAGGATCTGCAAACTCGGTGTCGAATATCTCACTGGCAGACCTTCCAAATCTAAACCCTCATGATTGGATTTTGCTGTTCAACATTCTGCTCACAAATCCGAGAGAATATGAGCCGATTTTGGAACACTTGAAGAGGATGTTGGCTTCTTACATCCATGAGGTTGCGGCTATGGATCAAGAGATAGCAAAAGTGATGAACAAGAAACCGACCATCAAGCCAACACCGAAACCAGGAGATGTGAACAAGATGAGAATGGGCCAAATAGATTCAACACATCTTACTGTGATGTTTACAAAAGGCGAAGCTCACAGATTTTTGTTTCCCCTTGTTGATAAACATTTGTTTTCAACCGACTGCTTAGAGCACATCATCAACATTATACATCGGTGCAAGCAGAACTCGGAGGCTGACAAGAAGAATTTTACTGACATGCTTCGGTGGTACATAACGTTTCGTCATCATTTGCTGGCTATCATTCCGAAGGTGTTCAAAACAATAAAGAAGACTTCTGCAGCTCAACCGAAGTGAGCCTTCGGTTCCAATGACGCAAAGGGGGAGATTGTAGAGTTTAATTGTGTTGCGTCTTGGGCTTTATGTTTTGTATCCGGATTGGGCCTGTCCATCCGTGATTATCTAGTAGGGTTATACTATAAATATGCATGCATGTATGCATAATACGCTGTTGATTATAACGTTTATTGTTTTGTAACCCTAAACACCTCTACAGTCGAAGTTCTTAATCGAGCTCTTCTGAGGTGATGAAGAATTAATCATACGACATATTCAAAGCCATACTCGTGTTCTTATTTACGTTCATAATTGTTTGCTTGCATAGAATCTAACGATCCTAATAGAACATTGTTCTAACATTATCATATAAACAAGGAGGATGTCACTCTTAGCAAGCTTCAAGGCCTTTTGAGAACTGTTGAAAGTAGTCTAAAAGGAAAATCTGTTGTATCTACTCCTACTCCTACTGCTGATGCCCCAGTCCTGGCAATTGGACATGGGAAAGGGAAGAAGAGGAAGGCTCCTTCTAAGAGCCGCAAGGGAAATTCTCATCATGGATCCTCTTCTAGTGCTAATCCCTCTACCAATCCAAAAGAAGCAGAGTGCTTCTACTATCATGATAAAGGGCACTGGAAGCGAAGCTCCCCCAAATACTTGTAGGATGTCAAGGATGGGAAGATAAAACCAACCCATGCAGGTATTTACACTATTCTGTCTAATAACTCATCACATGCTAATTCTTGGGTCCCTGACACAGGTTGTGGTTTTCACATTTGTTCTAATATGTAGGGACTAAAAAGAAGTAGGGATGTGGAGCACGGGAAGATGAACTTGATCATGAGGAATAGGAAATTGTCGCCTGTCACCAAGATTGGAGTTTATTCTTTATTGCTTGGTAATGGGTTAAGATTAGATTTGAATAATTGTTGCTACTCGTCCGATATGGCGAGAAACATTATTTCCTTTCATGGTTTGTACAAACAAGGTTTTAGATTTTCATTTGATAATGAAATTGCTTCTATTAATGCTTTTTATAATGGAGTATTTTATTTTAAAGCATTGCCTTGTAATGGTGTATATGAAACTATGATGGTTGTAGACAACTTAGGAAATAATGTATTGCATATTGATTCGTCCAATAATTTGGACAAGGCATGCTTGTGGCACTATCGTCTTGGACATGTCAACAAGAAGCACATAGGCCAACTCCAAAAGGCTGGCGTGTTGGAGTCATTCAACTTAAAGTCGGATGACACTTGCGAATCTTGTTTGCTTTGAAAGATGACCAAGTCACCTTTCACTGGTACTTGTGAAAGGGGTGAGGGTTTTTTGGATCTCATATACACCGATGTGTGTGGACCCTTCAGATCTACCACAAGGGATGCTAACCGCTTATATGCGAATTTTACTGCTGATTACAGCAGATATGGCTATATCTACTTAATCAAGCATAAGTCAGAAACCTTTGAAAAGTTCAAAGAGTTTAAACAAGAAGTGGAGAATCTATTGGGCAGGAAGATAAAGATGCTATGATTCGATCGGGGTGGTGAGTATCTTAGTATCGAGTTCCATGACTATCTTAAGGAATGTGGAATTATCTCACAATTGACGCCACCCAGGACACCACAACTTAATGGTGTGGCTGAGAGGCACAATCGAACCTTGTTGGACATGGTTCGTTCCATGATGAGTCGAGCTTCGTTACCTATCTCATTCTGGGGGTATGCCTTAGATACCGCCGCCCATATCCTTAATCTAGTCCCTACTAAGAAGGTTGCCAAAACACCTCACGAGATGTGGACAGGGAAGGTTCCCTCGTTAGCACACATCAAGGTTTGGGGTTGCGAGGCTTTCCTGAGGTGTGAGACTCACGACAAGCTCGAACCTCATAGTGAGCAATGTATTTTCATTGGCTACCCACATAAGTCTTCTGGATATCTCTTCTACAAACCGAGTGACAATGTTTTCTTCGTTGCGAGGAGAGGGGTTTTCCGAGAGAGAGAGAGAGAGAACTCATATGCCAAGAGGACAGTGGGAGGCAAATTGACATTGAAGAGCTTCAAGAGTTAAGTGATGAAGGATCCTCAAACACTAGCGCTCAACCTAAGGAGGAAACTCCTGTTGAACCAGTTGACGAGTCCTTACCTCTGAGGTGTTCCAGTAGAGTTAGTGTTCCACCTGTGTTATATGGTTTCCTTATTACTACAGATGGTGATACATTTATCAGTGATAGCACACTGGTAAATTTGGATGAACCTAGCAACTACAAGGAAGCCATGGCAGGCTCTGAGTCTGCAAAATGTAAAGAGGCTATGGACAGCGAGATTCAGTCCATGTATGACAATCAAGTTTGGAACTTGGTTGACAATGTACCGGGTCGTAAGACAGTTGGGTGCAAATGAATCTTCAAGAAGAATACCGACATGGATGGGAAAGTACACACATATAAGGCGTGATTGGTAGCGAAGGGCTTTACTCAAGCTCATGGAGTTGACTATGATGAGACCGTCTCTCCAATAGCGAAGATTAAATGACCATACCTCCATACTAAGCATGCAAATACCCCCCAAGTATCAATGAAACTATCCCATCCCTCTTCCATTTATACCTTCGGCCGTGGATCACCACACCACCACCAAAAATTCCTTCTCTCATTTTCCTCATCTCTTTCTCTCAAAAACTAGCTAAGTTCTTCCAAGGAATTATCTTCCTCAAGTGATTTCGGATTTTGGTAAGTGTTCTCGTAATATCCTAGTGTTTTATACATTTTTATCATAGTTTCATCATCTTCATACACATTATCATGTGTTAAATCTTTAGGATACTAACATTTCCAAGAAAGTTCATCATCTCCATCTAAGATCCTAGGCTCGAAATCTTCATCTCATCACTTCAAACTATCCACAAAATCCACTCAAGGTGAGTTCATACCCCGACTTTTTTTTTTCCGAGATTTCCATGTTTTAAGGGGGGGGGGAATACAAGTTAAAATTGGTTATTTATACCTATACTTGCATGATTTTCTTAAATGTCAAAATACAAGTCCTTATATGCACAAGATATCCTTATTACTAGCCATTTTGCAAATATTATGATACTTGTTTTAAGGATGCAAAAAGAACAAACATATTCTAGGTTATAAAAGTCATATCAAGGTTATGGTTTGTAAAACTACATGGTTTTTGGAATCTTTCTATAAAAAGGTAGTTTCCTAAGAAAAATGGGTATTTTGTAGTCTTTATACTATTTTGGTGGGTCACAACCCAAAAACATTATGTTTGACTATATATGTTGGGCACAAGATGACAACTTTATATTTATATAAAAGATTATATAAAAAGTTTCAACAAACAAACAGGATAAACTATAATGGGTATAGTTGGGAGTCATAAAACTATATTATCGGCTTGTAATAGTTAAATGATTATTTAAAGACATAATTATTTTATTTACAAGCAAAAAGAGTTTTCAGTTCACGTAAACCGACTGATATAACTTTGTGAGACAGTTAGCTTCAGTGTGTCACACCCCCAAACCAGAATGGCGGAAATATTCGGGGGCGGATGACTTCACGTAGTATCATAACAGTTGAATATTTGTAAAGAAAGTAAACCCAACCATCATAAATATAATAAAAAGTTACATTGTTGCATGTAATACATGTTTCAAAAGAATATTACAAATATGATGATTTAAAATGTTTTGATAACAGATGCCTTAGCGTTCCTTCTCCAAAAGCTGATGGTTACCTGTATTACTGATTCCCTGAGAAATACAAGTAGTTTTGAAAAAGTGTCAACAATTAAGTTGGTGAGTTCATAAGCGTTTTTGTACTAAAATTTGTATGTCCTTCGGTAAAAATAACTGAACGTGTTTCCCAGAAAATCCAATATTTTCTATATATGTGTGATAGTTTGAAAAAGTTCCAAAGGCTGGAATGCAATAGTATCTTTCATGCTAAAATGGTGAAAGTGGATTTATACATATATAATGTGATTACTGAATGCATTTAAGAGTCTCGTAAATCAAAAATATTTCGATACTCCATGTGAGTTTTATAACCATGCTATTGACCCAGACTGCCTGTAACAACGTTCTTCAAGCGTTTGCAGTGTTATGACGTTTGTCACCCCAGACCTGCCGGTCTAACTGTAGCTAACAGTTTAGGTGCGGGATTGTCAATCCCATATAGATCTATACACAAGTATCACACTCTCCCTACAAGAGATTATGGTTTATAATATAGGACTTGAAATGCGTACTTGAGAGTACGGTGAAGCCGAATGTCTCACAAAACTTTGTATCAATAGATTTACGGAATGAAAAGTCCACTTTTCTTGTAAATAAAAGTATTTCCTTTTTATTGTGTGTATGTAAAGATGTCATGAATATTTCGTAAACTATACCTATTATAGTTTTTCAAAAGTGTGTTCCATTTGGTGATAAAAACATGACGTAATACCAACTTTGCATGTAAAGTGTAACGTTGGTATTAATGTTGTTTAACATTTATAAACAGAATGTAGGTAAAGTATTTGAAACCATATATATACATGCGTATTTGAACATAAGTTTTTCTCGTGTTTCACTTGTATTTCCCCCCTAAAACATGAAAAAGACGTGAAAATGCAGGGGTATGAACTCACCTGGGAAGTGTGGTGATTTGAAGAAAACAAGATTTTCTCGGGCGGCACTTCGACCGGAAAGTGGTGAATTTTTCGGGAATCTCGGAGCTTCGGACCTTCGTTGGGACTTGGATACGGAACCAGGGCGTTGGGGTAGTCTCAGAATAGTAGAAGTATGAAATTAGGGAGAGAAATTGAGGAATGAGCAAGTAAAAGTCGGAAGTCTCGCATGCTATTTATAGGAGGGCTGCCAGGCTTCGTACGCTGGGCGTACTCCGAAGTACGCTGGGCGTACCTCGTACGCGGGGCGTACGTCAGCGATGACGTCTCCGGTCGCCGGTCTTCGGATGGGACGGTAGTAGAGGCATAGGGGCGACGTGGCCGATCCGAGGCCTTGCATTGGGTACACTGGGCGTACTCCGAAGTACGCTGGGCGTAACCCTTCGGATAAGCCTCGAAGTGTGTGCCTAAAACTTCAAAAATGCGTAACTTTCACATACGAGCTCCGTTTTTGACGTTCTTTATATCCACGCGTAGGGGAGAATATATTCTACAACTTTCCTTTAGACTCCGTCGGCAAATTTTGATTTTGATTTTTAATTATATTTTGTTTAATAGGCCGGGACAGGATAAATCCGTTACAAATTCATAACTTCTTCATCTGATGTCCGTTTTCGTCTGTCTTTTTACCGTTGTACTACTATTATCGAGACCTTCAATTATCGTTTAGGTTGCGTCGGATAAAAATCGTTCGATTTTTATCTCGAGTTTTTAGTTGTCTACTGCTACATCCGAAACTTCGAAAAATCATAACTTCCTCATACGAAGTCAGATTTGGGCGTTCTTTTTATACACGCTCACAGTTTAACATAATCTACAACTTTCGTTTAGATACGTAAGGCTAAAAAGTATTTTATTGAAATTTCACTTTTTACGCTTAACAGTGTTTTACCGGTTGTGTCGCGGATTTTCGATTGGTCATAACTTCTTCGTTATAATTCGGATTTGAGTGTTCTTTATATTTCTGAAAACCTTGACACGATATCTAACACTTTCTGTATTCCAATTGAGACTTTAGAACACTTCATTTTTGACGCTATTTTTATTGATTCAAAATGGTGTATAATATTTGACTTTTTGAACATTACATTGACTCGAAATATCGGGTTGTCACACACCGTACCCACCAGTGTACACGTTAAAGTCCTGATTTATAACCAGAATCTCTTGTAGGGAGAACATAACACTTGTGTATAGATCTAGACGGGATTGACAACCCCACACCTAAGTTTTTAGCTACAGTTAGACCGGCAGGTTTGGGGTGACAAATGTCATAACAGTTCCGACGCTGAAGCACGTCGTTCAGGCCACTAGTCGTATTAGTATGGTTAAAATAACTCACATAGGGTATCAACAATACATTTGATTTACGGGGTAACATACATTTCAAGTAACTTTATATAAAGATAAAACTTCATTACATCATTTCATAGTACAATATTACTTACATTTCTAGGCTTGGTACCTAAGACTTACTACTCATTTTTAAGAAAATATTGGATTTTCTGGAAGTATACACTATCATTTTCACGAAACATTACAAACCCTTTTTTCATACAAAATGTTTATGAACTCACCAACTTAAATGTTGAGACTTTTCAAAATCACTTGTATTCTCAGGAAATCAGTAACAGGTAATCACGAGAAATTTAGAGGATGGAACGTCATCACATTATTTCTTTCATTTTTGTCACATGCATCTGATGTCATGTAAACAATATTCGAACACAATGTAATCGTATTAAACATTCAATGCAATGGTTGTGATGCTATGTTTCATTTATATTCAACTGTTATGATACTGTACAGGAAGTCATCCGCCCCCGGACGTTTCCGCCGTTCCGGTTCGGGGGTGTGACATGTTCCAACTCTCTCTCTCTCTCTCTCTACATATAATCGGGTTCATTCCACTCGAAGGACTCAACCCCCATTTCGTATCGATACTAACTTGATCGTCACAGGCGGCCGGCCGCTCCTAGGGTGACTCTAACGATCCTGTTTATGAATGTCACAGGAATTAAATCAGGGCTCGCTAGCGGCAATGAAGAACACATCTGAGATCCCGACTCAATCATGCCTCGTGACGAACATCCGGGTTACATCAAGTGGCGCCATCCGTGTGTCACACCCCCAAACCAGAACGGCGGAAACGTTCGGGGCAGAGGACGTCGTGCTCAGTATCATAACCATAGTGAAGAAAGTAAACACAACCATCATAAATCTAATTTAAGAGGTTACATCATTGCAAAAATACATGTTTCCAAATAAATTACATATGATGACAAAATAGTTCAAAAGAAATATGCACCTTAGCGTCTTGCCTTCAAAAATCTTATGGTCACCTGTATTACTGAATACCTGAGAATACAAGTTGTTTTGAAAGAGTATCAGCATAAAGCTGGTGAGTTCATAAGCAGTTTTATGAATGAAAGATGAATGTTGTTCCTTAAAGATTGTTACAAGTTTGTTACCAGAAAATCCAATATTTTCTAAAAGGTTTGTTGTAGTCTTAACTGAACCAAGACTTAGTATATGTAAGTAAATCGTCATACTTATGTGTGTGGTTTTATATTTAAATAAAACTCCTTAAATCCCCGTGAACTGTGTGTTTTGTTAATTCCCCATGTGAGATGTTATAACCATGCTAAAACTCGAAGACCTCGTACTCGACGTTCTTCAGGCGTCGGAATTGTTATGACACTTGTCACCCCAGACCTGCCGGTTTAGCTGTTGCAAGCATCTTAGGTGCGGGTTTGTCAGACCCAATATAAATCTATACACAACTATCACGCTCTCCCTCCAGGAGATTCTGATTATAACTACAGAACTTTTCTGTGGTACTTAAGAGTACCTCGAAAGAGAATGTCTCACAAATTTATTCATTAACAAGTTCACGTAATTTGTAATGAAACCCGGTTTGTAAATCGATTGTGTTACTGTTTTCTTTGTTAAACGAAGTGCTCAAACTATACCTATTATAGTTTATCAAAAGTGTTGTGTGTTTGAATGAAACCTTGTTATGCATGTCCTTGTATTTCAATAAAATGACATTGAAAATACTAAGTGTAAATCGTACACACCTTGCTCAGCATGTTACAAGGTGTGAATAACTCTTAAATTTGTGTTTGACAGTTTTACCCTTAACTGTCATTGTTTTAGAATATTTATAGGAAAATCATCGTAAGTCGAAAACTGAATCCGTAAACTCTGAGTGTTTGGAAAAAGATTCTACTGTGTTCATAAATTTTTCTATAATTTTGGGTGGTCTTAAACCAGTGTGAAAATGTTCATCTTCACAACCTGGTCCGATTTTGTTGCTGCAGTGATACACAGTTTTGTAAAAATCACCATAAATTGTAGAAAAATCGTATGGAGATGTGCAAGTAGTCATTTTAAAGGTATAAACCTGAACTATTTTCATATTAAACAGTGTTGAAACATATTAAGTTTAAGTTGGGTAAAACAGTTCGTGAACAGGTCACAACTTTTCTGTTGTAAGCTGTCAAGTTAAGTTTCAAATATGTTTTGGTGTTTTAGCTTGTATTCCCCACCCCCTTGAAAACTAAAGAAAACTGGAAAATGTAGGGGTATGAACTCACCTTGAGTGATTTCTTGAAGGGTGGAATGTTGAAGACGAGGAGTATCAAGTCAAGAACACTTGATGAACACGTGAAAGCTTGGATGATCCTAAGAACGATCTTTGGTGTTAAAATGTGGGTCGATGATCCAAGAGTGTTATGAAAATATGGAATAACACTTCAGTTTAGATGAAACACTTACCAAAAAGTGAAGTAGTAGCTCAAGAACACTTTCACAAAGTGGTGGGAAGTAGAGAGAAAAGAAGCTTTCTTGAGGGTAAGAGAAATGTGTAAGTGAAGGAAATGATCAAGGAATTCAAGAAGTTACTCCAGGGGTTTCTTTATATAGATGTTGCTGGAGCAATTTGCAAGTTGAAATGATTTTTACCTTGGTTTGTGTGATGTGGATAAGATTGGGCCAATGAGAAGATGACACATGGCTTACAAGTGGGCACACTTGACCTACTTGTTGTGTAGAACACTCTCCTTAATGTAAAATAATGTTCTTTAATTTATAAAACCTTGAGAAATGAATAACATATGAGTTTTGGGAGTTTAAAATGGTAAAAATATGAATTTGGTGAAAAATCCCCGTCAAAAACGTCAAAAACGGGCTTAACAGGCGAAAGTGGTCGAAAACCGGACATTAGAAGCGAACCTGCGAGGTTCGGTCCTTAGGAGGTGAGAACCGAGAGAAGGGAGAAGGAGGGCCGAAGGGGAGGCTTGGGTCTGAAGGGAGGGTCTCGGGTCCGAAGGTGCGAGAGGAGCGAAATAGACCGAAGGCTCGGTTCATTTCGAGTGCAAGAGGTTCGGTCCGAGAAGGAAGGTGAGAACCGAAGGTATGTTCGGTCCAAGGAGACTCGCATGCGAAATAGACCGAAGGTAGTCTGAAGCGAAATGGACCGAAGCTAGGAAGAAGCGAAATTGTCCGAACCCGAAGGTGACTTCGGTCCTTTAAGAGGCTTCGGTTACTTGAGGGCAGTTCGGTTCTTATGTAGGGTTCGACTCTAAGAGGTTCCCTCTAAGTGGGTTCGGTTCCTAAGAAGGGTTTCGGCCCTAATTAGCTGTTTTTCATGTAAACTCCCCGTTTTAAGCGGTTTTTGGCCAAGTTAAGGGTCGAGATGACCCGGATGACTATTAAAAGTTGAGAGATTTGGGAGAGATTTGGGAGAGATTTAATTTTAGCCATTATTATCGTATAATCTTGCAATGTAACGTTCGTGAACCCCGTTATGCTTCGTTTATGATTATCTTAAGTTCTCAAAAGGGTCCATATTCGTGTTTTGATGCATTTAACTCCCTTTTTAGGGTTTTATATTGCTAAACACATAAATTCTCCGAGACACTTGGATTCTTGACATACAAATGCACATTTTTATACATAGAATAACTTTTATCATACAAGTCCTAGTTAAGTTTGACCGGTTTGACTTGTTGACTTTGACTTTGACTTGTTGACTTTGACTTTGACTTGAATTTGACGGTTGTCACATTATCTCCCCGTTAGAAGGAATTTCGTCCCGAAATTTGCATTTTGAGTGGGACTTCAAGGGTTGGGGAATAGATGTGGGTACTTTTGTTTCATTTGGTCCTCACGTTCCCAAGTAAATTCGCGTCCTCGCTTGGCGTTCCAGTGGACCTTTACGATGGGAATGCGGCTTTGTTTCGTCGATTTGACCTCTCGATCCATGATTTCAACAGGTTCCTCTACGAAGTGGAGGTTCTCATTGATCTCAATTTCTTCCAAAGGAATGACAAGGGTCTCATCAGACAAACATTTATTCAGGTTCGACACATGAAAGGTAGGATGAACGTGATTGAGTTCCTGTGGTAATCGTAGCTTGTATGCCACCGGGCCAATCCTGGCGAGGATTTCGAATGGTCCGATATACCTTGGATTTAATTTCCCACGTTTTCCAAAACGTATTAATCCCTTCCAAGGTGATACCTTTAGTAGTACTCGATCCCCAACTTGGAACTCCAAAGGTTTTCGTCTCTTATCCGCGTAGCTCTTTTGTCGGTCTTGCGAAGCCTTCATTCGTTCTCGAATTTGGACGATCTTTTCTGTTGTTTCCCTGATGATCTCCGGGCCAGTGAGTGTGCTGTTAGGAACTTGAACTCTTGTTAGTTGCGTATCTCCCACCTCAGCCCAACACATGGGTGATCTGCACTTACGACCATAGAGGGCTTCGAACGGAGCAATTTTGATGCTAGTGTGATAACTATTATTGTATGAGAACTCGATAAGGGGTAAATGAGCATCCCAAGCTTTACCAAAGTCTATCACACAAGATCTTAGCATGTCCTCTAACGTTTGAATGGTCCTTTCACTCTGCCCGTCGGTCTGTGGGTGGTAGGCTGTACTCATGTCCAGCCTAGTTCCCATAGATTTCTGTAGTGATTGCCAGAACCGTGACGTGAACCGACTATCTCTATCAGAGATAGTGGATATCGGTACTCCGTGAAGTCGCACTACTTCTTTAATGTAGAGCCTTGTCAGTTTCTCCATTTTTTCTGACTCCTTTATTGGTAGGAAGTGTGCGGATTTGGTTAATCTGTCGACGATTACCCAAATGGTGTCAAGTCCACCCGTTGTCTTGGGTAACTTGGTAATGAAATCCATCGTAATCCGCTCCCACTTCCACTCGGGTATCTCTGGCTGTTGAAGAAGTCCCGAGGGCTTCTGATACTCCACCTTAACCTTGGCGCAAGTCAGGCACTTGCCCACAAAGGTAGTTATTTCGGCTTTCATGTTTGGCCACCAATACAGCTTCTTGAGGTCTAAATACATCTTGTCTGAGCTGGGATGCACTGAGTAACGAGTTTTATGAGCTTCGTTCATGACAACGTCCCTGAATCCACCAAATGTTGGTGTCCAGATCCGGTTCATGAGACAACGAACTCCGTCATCCCTGACTTCAAGATTTTTGTCCATTACTCTCAACGCTTCACCTGCCACGTTCTCTGGTTTTAAGACTTCTTCCTGTGCCTCTTTGATTTGTGCGGACAGGTGTGAATGGATGGTCATGGTTAACGCTTTTACTCGGCGGCCCGAGTATTCCTTTTTGCTCAAGGCGTCTGCAACCACGTTGGCTTTTCCGGGGTGATAATGAATCTCACATTCGTAATCGTTTAGCAATTCCACCCATCGTCTTTGCCTCATGTTGAGTTCTTTTTGATTGAGGATATGCTGAAGGCTTTTGTGATCGGTGAAGATAGTGCACTTGGTGCCATAAAGGTAATGTCTCTAGATTTTTAGGGCGAAAACTACTGCTCCCAATTCGAGATCGTGCGTCGTGTAGTTTACCTCGTGCGTCTTTAGCTGTATTGAGGCGTAGGCAATGAACTTTCCTCGTTGCATTAACACACATCCTAGACCTTGGTTTGACGCATCGCAATAAACCACAAAGTCATATGTTCCATCCGGTAAGGACAAGATCGGAGCACCGCACAGAGTTCGTTTCAGCGTTTGGAATGCAGCCTCTTGCTTATCCCCCCAGACGAAAGTCACTCCTTTTTGAGTCAAGGTGGTGAGTGGTTTTGCGATTTTGGAGAAGTTTTGAATGAACCTTGGATAGTAACCGGCGAGTCCTAAAAATTGTCGGATTTATGTGGGTGTTCTTGGTGCTGCCCAACTTTCGATTGCCTTGATCTTTGAAGGGTCCACATGAATTCCTTCCTTGCTGACTACATGTCCGAGGAAATTCACTTCTCGAATCCAGAATTCGCACTTGGAGAATTTTGTGTACAATTTCTCCGCCCTCAGTGTATCCAGGGCTTGACGTAAATGCTGGCTGTGTTCTTCCTTACTTCGGGTGTAGACTAGTATATCATCGATGAAAACAATCACAAACTTGTCTAAGTAAGGTCGACACACCCGATTCATCAGGTCCATAAATGTTGCGGGTGCATTTGTTAAGCCGAAAGGCATCACTACAAACTCGTAGTGACCATAGCGTGTTCTGAAGGCTGTCTTGGGAATATCCTCCTCTTGAACTCGTAGTTGATGGTACCCTGATCTAAGGTCAATCTTTGAGAAGAAACTTGCTCCTTGTAGCTGGTCGAATAGGTTATCGATTCGAGGCAAAGGGTATCCGTTTTTAATGGTGAGTTTGTTTAATTTAAGGTAGTCAATGCACATACGGAAGGATCCATCCTTTTTCTTGACGAACAAGACCGGTGCTCCCCAGGGTGAGAAGCTTGGCCTAATGAAACCTTTGCTTAGCAGTTCGTTCAATTGACTGGACAATTCCTGCATCTCGGCTGGGGCTAGACGGTATGGCGATTTGGCTACGGGGGTAGCTCCAGGAATTAGGTCGATTCGGAATTCGACTTGTCTAGCAGGGGGCACTCCTGGAAGGTCTTCCGGGAATATGTCGGGGAAATTACAGACCTCCTGAATGTCCTCGATGCTTTTCACTTCTTGTTTCTTGTCTACGACGTGGGCAAGGAAGGCGTGGTACTCCTTGCGGAGATACTTTTTAGCCTTGACACAAGAGATGATCTGAAAGTTTGAGCTAGGCTTGTCGCCATAAACGACGAGGGTTTCGCCATTTGGCAGATTAAGGCGAATGGCCTTTTCGTGACATAGGATTTCAGCATGGTGAAGGCACAACCAATCCATGCCAATGATGACATCAAAACTTTTTATGGTGACCGACATAAGGTTGATTTGGAAAGAGTGATTATTTAAGGTGAGGGTACACCCGGTGTAAATGTCGTTAGTGTTCTCTGTTTTTCCGTTAGCCATTTCTATGGTGAATGTGTCTTTTAGTGTTTGTGGTTTTTGTTTAAGCAAGCGTTTAAATTGATGGCTCATGAAGCTTTTCTCCGCGCCACTATCGAAAAGAATGCATGCGTATGTATTGTTGAGGGGAAACGTACCGGTGACCACAGTTGGATCTACAACCGATTCCTCATGACCTATCGCCAGAACTCTGCCCACTTCACCAGGGTTGGGGTTTCTTGCAGTCGGGCAGTTACGCTTGAAGAGTCCTACTTCTCCACATCCATAGCAGGTTCGACTGGCTCCGGCGTTGGCAGCTTGTGCATTCTGTTGGACTGGAGCTTTACAAAATCGAGCGGTATGCCCCTTTTTGTTACACTTGGTGCAATGCATTTCACGACATGCGCCATTGTGGTGAAAGTTGCATTTGTTTCACTTGGGTAGGTTCCCGGCGTATTGCCTTATCGGAGTTGGGTTGGCAGTGGTTGTGGCAGCGTGCACCGCAACCACTTGTTGCTTTTTGGCAGGGTCTTGAGGAGGTTGACCCTACTTCTTGTTGCAGAACTTCCTTTTGTTGCTCCCCCCTTTTTCTTGTTCGGTGGTGGTTGCCACAGTGCCATGGATGGTTTTATGATCGATGAGTTGCTGTGCCAGTTCTTTGGCACTGTTAAAGGTAGTTGGCTTTGAGGCCAATACGTTTCCTTGAAGTTGGGGAGATAGTCCCCATATGTATCTTTCTACCTTTTTGCTTTCTGAAGGAACCATCCCGGGACACAGCATGGCTAGATCGCTAAACCTTGAGGTATAAGACAGGATGTCAGAGCCTGTCATTTTGAGACCCCAAAGTTCTTCTTCCAACTTCTGTATCTCGCCCCTTGGGCAGTACTCCTTCATTAACATGGTTTTCAGGTCTTCCCACGTTATCGAATTAGCCACCGGAAGTGTCAATGCCTTGACGTGGCCATTCCACCAGGTGAGGGCCCTTTCAGAGAAGGTGCATGCGGCGAATTTGACCTTGCTTGCTTCAGGGCATGCGCATATTTCGAAAATGGATTCGGTTTTCTTGAACCATTGCAGCAATGCTATGACACCTCCGTTTCCATTGAAGGTTTTGGGTTTGGCATTTGTAAAGTCTTGTAGGTACACTCTCTCGAGTGTCCCTGGCTATCCCCGTGGTTGGAATTTGTGGCACCATTACTCGCACCACCCGCATTGTTGGTGCTGATTTGGGACATTGCGGCTGCTACTGCAGCTGTTACGGCCGCCTGGAACATTATTGGGTCGAACTGAGGGGGTGGTGGAGGTGGTGGTGGCGCTGCAGCTCCTGTGGCGCCGCCGCGTCTAGGATTTCTTCGAGGTGGCATTTTCTGCCTTATCAAGAATGAAAAGACAATAAGTCTTTGATAACACTCACAAGTCGAGAGCTAAACATTATTAGTTCTTTATATGCATCATGATTCCGACTTGTAAAGATATTGTATGAATCCATTCATATTAGAGGTCTATGGATAATGAAATATAGACTTTATGAATGCTGATAGTCTTGATTCACATGAAATGTCGGTAATAGAATCCATATCGGGACCATCCATCGATCGTTTGAGGTATAATATTTATATATAATTACGATTAAATAAACTTTCGAATCTAATGGGTCTGCCCTGGGCCCACAACCAAACAAGGAACATGATCCAAGGCAGAACCACCATTTCTAGGTCGACATGGTCTTAATTATATATAACTTTGATTTATACATCAAACAATCATAAATCGGACACCAGTAAATTTAATCTGAAAGCAATCCTTGCCATGAACTTGATGTAATAAAGCAAACAGCGTGTCAATTTCATTGATATAACTTAGTATACAATATTGGGAAAATTTGACCCTATAAGGGTCTACACTACATCAATGTATGGGAAAATTTTGACCGCCGAACAGATCCCGGAAGTGTAAACACTTAAATCGCGAGATCGGTCATGAAATACTAGAAAATAATAGTAGTATTTATCCGCAAAACTAGATTAAACGGAAGCAAGCAGTGCAAACACTACTTGCGGCGGTTGAAGCTTGAGGATCACGGAGTGAAGTCACGAAGTTCCTCATTTAGGCTCTGGATTCTGCCGCTTGGCGCTCTGCTTCTGCCAGGCGTCCTTCTAGAGTGGCTCGGTGTTCTCAGAGTTCTTGCACTTCAGCTCGGGTTGCGGCCATTTCCCGTCAAAGAAGCTCGGTGCGGTCTCGAGTTCGATCGTGGTCATCATCCAACCGGCGAATGCGAACGGAGTTGACTTGCCTGGTTGCACCAATTTCCATGAGGTGGCGGGTGTTTACTCTTGTTTGCTCTTCATGGTGTGCGACACGGTGAACCATGACAGGAAGGGCTCGGTCGGCTGACCCTCATCTGCTGAGGACGTAGAAACTTCGTTCCATGCCATAGGGAGGTCGTTGACCTTTCTCTCGGCTCCATCAATGTATAGTTTCGGCCCATTGGGGCGTCGGGTCCTGGAAGTGTTGCGGAGGGATAGGGGCAAGGTGTGGATTGTAAACTTCGGGTTCGGTGTCGGTTCCATCTGAGTCTTCTTCCTCTTCACCGTCTACTAATTCTTCCTCCTCCATGGGTTCCTCATCTTCCATGGGTTCTTCATCCTCGATGGGTTCCTCTTCGGAATCTTCCTCTGGGTCTTCCATAATCCAGCTGGCATTCCCTTGGTTGGGGAAGTAGGGGTCACCTGGTAAGTGAAATCCTGCCATTACGCCTGTACGAGAATAGGGATAAGAAGGATATCGCGAGAAATTTTGGGAGTAAGAAGTTAGTTGTCGCAATTTATAATGTGGTTATTACGGTTCTTGTGTTAAAATACTCCTATAGTATTTTTATGTTTGATTCTCGAAGTTTTTGGTAAGTTGAAGACTTGTTGCTCATCATGATCCTTCTTCGACATACATTGGTCCTACCTTGGCTAAATATAGTTGATCAAACTATATTCATCCAAGATCTGACTACATACCCCGAAGCTGAATCATGGTGTCCAACTTGCCTTGATACTTTTATGTTATTGCCATTATGATACCGAATTAATGAGTGCGAATGTGCGTGTACTTTTATAAAAACACAATTTTTTTTATTTTTAAAGTACTTTTGAAAAGCTACGTCAGAGAATTTTTGTCCCGTTGTATTTATAGTTTGTATATCTTACGTGGTTCGATATACTTAGTTCACTATAAACGAAGCTCTGATACCAATCTGTCACACCCCCAAACCGGAACGGCGGAAACGTTCGGGGGCGGAGGACGTCATGCTCAGTATCATAACCATAGTGAAGAAAGTAAACACAACCATCATAAATATAATTTAAGAGGTTACATCATTTCAAAAATACATGTTTCCAAATAAATTACATATGATGACAAAATAGTTCAAAAGAAATATGCGCCTTAACGTCTTGCTTTCAAAAATCTTGTGGTCACCTGTATTACTGAATAACTGAGAATACAAGTTGTTTTGAAAGAGTATCAACATAAAGTTGGTGAGTTCATAAGCAGTTTTATGAATGAAAGATGAATGTTGTTCCTTAAAGTTTGTTACCAGAAAATCCAATATTTTCTAAAAGGTTTGTTGTAGTCTTAACTGAACCAAGACTTAGTATATGTAAGTAAATCGTCATACTTATGTGTGTGGTTTTATATTTAAATAAAACTCCTTAAATCCCCGTGAACTGTGTGTTTTGTTAATTCCCCATGTGAGATGTTATAACCATGCAAAACTCGAAGACCTCGTACTCGACGTTCTTCAGGCGTCAGAATTGTTATGACACTTGTCACCCCAGACCTGCCGGTCTAGCTGTTGCACGCAGCTTAGGTGCGGGTTTGTCAGACCCAATATAGATCTATACACAACTATCACGCTCTCCCTCCAGGAGATTCTGATTATAACTACAGGACTTTTCTGTGGTACTTAAGAGTACCCCGAAGGAGAATGTCTCACAAATTTATTCATTAACAAGTTCACGTAATTTGTAATGAAATACCCGGTTTGTAAATCTATTGTGTTATTGTTTTCTTTGTTAAACGAAGTGCTCAAACTATACCTATTATAATTTATCAAAAGTGTTGTGTGTTTGAATGAAACCTTGTTATGCATGTCCTTGTATTTCAATAAAATGACATTGAAAATACTAAGTGTAAATCGTACACACCTTGCTCAGCATGTTACAAGGTGTGAATAACTCTTAAATTTGTGTTTGACAGTTTTACCCTTAACTGTCATTGTTTTAGAATATTTATAGGAAAATCATCGTAAGTCGAAAACTGAATCCATAAACTCTGAGTGTTTGGAAAAAGAGTCTACTGTGTTCATAAATTTTTCTATAATTTTTGGTGGTCTTAAATCAGTGTGAAAATGTTCATCTTCACAACCTGGTCCGATTTTGTTGCTGCAGTGATAGGCAGTTTTGTAAAAATCACCATAAATTGTAGAAAAATCGTATGGAGATGTGCAAGTAGTCATTTTAAAGGTATAAACCTGAACTATTTGCATATTAAACACTTTTGAAAAATATTAAGTTTAAGTTGGGTAAAACAGTTCGTGAACAGGTCACAACTTTTCTGTTGTAAGCTGTCAAGTTAAGTTTCAAATATGTTTTGGTATTTTCGCTTGTATCCCCCCCCCCCCTGAAAACTAAAGAAAACTGGAAAATGTAGGGGTATGAACTCACCTTGAGTGATTTCTTGAAGAGTGGAAGGTTGAAGACGAGGAGTATCAAGTCAAGAACACTTGATGAACACGTGAAATCTTGGATGATCCTAAGAACGATCTTTGGTGTTAAAATGTGGGTCGATGATCCAAGAGTGTTATGAAAATAAGGAATAACACTTGAGTTTGGATGAAACATTTACCAGAAAGTGAAGTAGTAGCTCAAGAACACTTTTACAAAGTGGTGGGAAGTAGAGAGAAAAGAAGCTTTCTTGAGGGGTAAGAGAAGTGTGTAAGTGAAGGAAATGATCAAGGAATTCAAGAAGTTACTCCAGGGGTTTCTTTATATAGATGTTGCTGGAGCAATTTGCAAGTTGAAATGATGTTTACATTGGTTTCTGTGATGTGGATAAGCTTGGGCCAATGAGAAGATGACACATGGCTTACAAGTGGGCACACTTGACCCACTTGTGGTGTAGAACACTCTCCTTAATGTAAAATAATGTTCTTTAATTTATAAACCCTTGAGAAATGAATAAAATATGAGTTTTGGGAGTTTAAAATGGTAAAAATATGAATTTAGTGAAAAATCCCCGTCAAAAACGGGCTTAACAGGCGAAAGTGGTTGAAAATCGGACATTAGAAGCGAACCTGTGAGGTTCGGTCCTTAGGAGGTGAGAACCGAGAGAAGGGAGAAGGAGGGACCGAAGGGGAGGCTTGGGTCCGAAGGGAGGGTCTCGGGTCCGAAGGTGCGAGAGGAGCGAAATGGACCGAAGACTCGGTTCATTTCGGGTGCAAGAGGTTCGGTCCGAGAAGGAAGGTGAGAACCGAAGGTATGTTCGGTCCGAGGAGACTCGCATGCGAAATAGACCGAAGGTAGTCTGAAGCGAAATGGACCGAAGCTAGGAAGAAGGGAAATAGTCCGAACCCGAAGGTGACTTCGGTCCTTTAAGAGGCTTCGGTTCCTTGAGGGCAGTTCGGTTCTTATGTAGGGTTCGCCTCTAAGAGCTTCCCTCTAAGAGGGTTCGGTTCCTAAGAAGGGTTTCAGCCCTAATTAGCCGTTTTTCACGTAAACTCCCCGTTTCAAGCGGTTTTTGGCCAACTTAAGGGTCGTTATGACCCGGATGACTATAAAAAGTTGAGAGAGATTTTGAGAGAAATTTGGGAGAGATTTAATTTTAGCCTTTATTATCGTATAATCTTGCAATGCAAGGTTCGTGAACACCGTTATGCTTCGTTTATGATTATCTTAAGTCCCAAAAGGGTCCATAGTCGTGTTTTGATGAATTTAACTCCCTTTTTAGGGTTTTATATTGCTAAACACATAAATTCTCCGAGACACTTGGATTGTTGACATACAAATGCACATTTTTAGACATATAATAACTTTTATCATACAAGTCCTAGTTAAATTTGACCGGTTTAACTTGTTGACTTTGACTTTGACTTGAATTTGACGGTTGTCACACCATGGGACACGGACAAAACAACCATTGACTCGCATGTTCTAAAATCTTTCGCACAACGATCTCTGCAAATTCATCCCATTAAAGAAGGTTATGTCACTAAACAATACTATGTTTGATTTAATGATATGAAGCTCATGATATCAGCAAATAATAATATAAAAAGAGAAATGCAAACAAAATATATATTATTTTGTCATTCCAATATTAAACGAGATGACATCTCCAAACCAAAGAGCTATTTTTTTCGTTACTATAAAGCGAGAGTAAGGTGAAAACATGATGAAAGAATTTATGTTGAAAATCCATGAGTTGCACCCAGTTTTTTACTTACAGCTGCTAAAGGTACGGTTACTAAAGTTTGTTTATTATTTACAGTTGTTTATAGCCGTCTAAGCAGTACTATACATAAAAGGTATAAACAAATTCAATCCCGTACAAAAAGAAAAGGAGGGTGCAATTACCAAGAAATAAAAAACTTTTAGGTCCGTTCATAACAGGAGAGTTCAATCTCAACTTGCAGAACCTCTCAACTTCGGTCATCTGTGGTTCGAGGATCTACACCTCGGTCCTTTATGGTTCGGACATTTACACTTCGGTCATCTATGGTTCGGTACATACTTGTCTTCTTGAGAGTTGTACACCAATTGAAGGAACATCGATCATTAAAGAACCCTATCTTTGTGTTGATTTGCTTACAGTTTTATCCTCCACCTCGAGGATCGTACCAACAAAAATCAACCAAATCAAAATGTTGGAGTTCAGGAAACCCATCGTTGATTATTGGAGCTTTTTAAGGGGTCGGATATATGAATCGGCATCTGTACTCGTAAAAGATTATTAAAAAAAATCGATCCTCACCCATAGAAGATACTTCTCAGTGTTCTGTTCTTGAACCATACGTACATCTACTTTAATCATGGCCTCCATGTCTTGTACTCTCAACACAGATCAAAACTTCGACCTCCCATTAAGCTACAATAGCTATCGTTTCCTTCAAAAACCACAAGCAACTACTGGAGTTGCCGATTGCATCACAGTCACAAGGGGGCTCAAGACCTTACAAGCATCACCAAAACCTGGAAAAAAAACAACCTTATTGTGCATTTGGTAATATGCACACCAATTGGTTGTATAAATAATCCAACGACCCTACTTTATTCACACTCGTGTTTGGTTCAGGTACCTCAACACAATAGGCATCACTTATCAAAGATTACTTAAACCTAACTATTCTCTTGCATAAGCACTTGGGTTATACACTTATACCTTTTGTTACCTTTATAACGAAGAGGTATTCTCGGTTTTCACAACTACCCTCAAGTTATCATATTTACTCTATTTTCATGGTGAAGGGTTTTATTAGAAGCAATCCAACCATCTATCCTAAAAGGAATTTCAAAGAAGATACCAAATCATTTGTAAGCATGTTACAAAAGATGAGTTGTGTGCTGAAAGCGTTTGGCAAAACACCACCATTAACCATGGTTTCGAGCCCATACCAGGTTTTACATGATTTCTAGATACCACCTTGGTGCTTCATCCGGATCATGTTTACCTGAAAAGCTCATATACACGCATTCACATACATGCAAATATGACACTAGTTTATGTTGGTCAGTTTCACCAAGTTATACAAGACTATCTTGAACATGTTTCTAATCAAACAAAGAAAAACCCAAGAATCACTGATACAATCTGAATGGTACAAGCAACTCAATTTTCATGATCTCGAATTTCCACGATCACGAGAATTAGTTATTTACTCTGTCAGCAACTACAACAGACATAGTGAATCAATGATACACTTTTGGGGAACTTGATACCCATGAAGACCACCAACTTCCTGCTCATATCTTGTGCTTGAACCCGTATTTGAGCATAAGATTTTCAATTACACCACTTTTTATTGGGGTAGTTTCGAGAAAGATAAGCTCATGAAAATTGTTATTATCCAGAATAGTAGCAGAAGAAACGTTGAAGTCAATCTTTTCTTTATTGCCACTCCGGGCTTTTAGTGTCGGGAATGGCCATCTCAGAAGCTCCTACGCGAAAGACATCCTGCTCGATAGAGAGATCTGATCTCTTTTATATTAGACTAGTAGCACAAACCTTATAACTCCCTTCGAACCAATGCAAATCTTACATAACCCCAACTTAGTTCATCACCTCAACGAGCTATGCGCTCCAGGTGTTCGACATGCCTGCAACTCCAGCTTAGTTGTTTTCACGGTAACACGTAGTATTTGAAGACCTTATCGCTTTGATCTTTCTGACCACAACAAAATAACAGGGGAGATTTTGATTCTTACCGCATCTCATTAAAGCAAAAAAAAAAAAAAAGAGAGAGAGAATCCTGATTTCTCTCACATTAGTTTGGTGACATAAACTCTTCAACTTTCTTCATTTCAAAATAAATGCTTCGTCCTTCCGAGAGCTGAACAAAGCTACTTTCTTGCAAAGGATCTCGTACTTAAAATCATACATCACATCATATGGATCATAAGGTATGATTTAGATATTTTTAATATGTCGCTAATAATAAGTGAATGCGAACGCATGGATAACGTGCAAAGTGCGCCTCATACTCGCCACTTTCGTATGATCTGATAACTTGCCTATCATTCAAATGTGATATTTTGTTGTGTCATAATTGGTCACAAATTTGGATTGACTTGACAAAGTCTTTCCTAAGTAAATAATGCAAATCATCATATGAATCACAACTTTGGATTGGCTTAACAGGCCATCTTTAAGTTTAAAATGGATGATAGGATACATTAAACACTAATTTTCGGATCGGTTACATATTTTAGTCCATTCCACCGGACTCTGAGGTTGATCAAATTCGATATCACCACTCATGAAGCCTAAGTCAAAACTTAGCACTACGAACCATAAGCCAACGCCATATTTATTGAAACGAACTTTACCGAGATGGCAATTATCGAAACAACTAGTACCACAACTAGTAAAAAATAATTTAATAACAATTATCAAAATGACTAGTATCACAACTAGTCGAAAAAAGCTATCGGATAATATCAAGCTACACCCGATGTTATACAATTGCCGAAACGATATTTATCGAAATGGAAATTATCAAATGACACATGACGAATATCACCGAATTATACACGTATAAACGAACACCGTGCTTCGTAAAATTCATATAAACTAAATGTTGATGTTGTGTGTAAACCAACATCAATTTATTGCTTTGCAACATTCATAAAAAACGCGAAACAATGTTTATCAAAATAACAACTTTCGAAACGAAATTTATCGAAATAACACTTATCGAATCGAGAGTAAACAACACTAATCAAAACGAGATCCATCCTAAAATGGATAAGTGTAAACAATGAATGGGCCCATATACAATACAAACATATATGTTTGTAACTTGTCTGTAATTAACCAAAATCCTGACTCGTGCTATAATTCATTATAGTATAAGTCTGAAGCAGGACCGAACATCGAATCGCTCCTACTTCGGACTTGGGGGACTTATTGGACAACTCCACTTTTAAGGAAATTTGATCAATGTTAGTTTTTCTCGACATATTGATTATACATGACACCTTCGATTTAGTAAAACTTCATGACCATACAAAGTCATATCGAATAAATGTTAATATGAACAGAGTTGTTATAACTTAAATCTCGTTCACATGCACTTGAAAACATTTGATTGCGTATGCGTGCTGCTATAAGTACGAAGCAGGACCATACATCGACTTGCTCCTACTTCAGACTTGGAGAACTTGTTGATATACATATATCATCGACCATTTCTCGACGGTTCGGCCATTTCCCGATGGTTCGCCCATTTCTCGACGGTTCGGCCATTTCCGGCCATCTCCATATGGTTCCGCCATTTCCCGACGGTTCGACCATTTTCCGACGGTTCGGCTATTTCTCCTGTGGTTCGGCTATTTTCGATGTTCTCATTCCCAAGATAAGATGGTACACCCATCACCTCAGGTACAACTCATACACTTACCTCTCCAATGCACAACTGTAAACTTACCCTCCAAGATAAGAAGGTAATCCTGCCACTATATATAGAGCTTGGGAGACACTTCCAAAGGTATGTTCCAACTCTATCTCTCTCTCTCTCTCTACATACAATTGGGTTCCTTCCACTCGAAGGACCCGACCCCCATTTTGTATCAATACTAACTTGATCATCGGAGGCCACTCCCGGGATGCAAGTCCTGGGGCAACTTTAACGATCCCGTTTATGAATGTAACAGGAATCAAACTGGGGCTCGCTAGCAGCAACGAAGAACACATCCGAGATCCTGACTCAATCATGCCTCATGAAGAACTTTCGGGTTACATCAAACAACCCCTTAGTAGGAGAAAAAAACAGGGAAGCATTCGTTTCTCTTGAAATTAAAGAACAAATTAAAAAACATATGAAAACTTTGGGTTCTCTTGAGGCCACATGAGACTGGTGAAATTGTCAACTTTTTCTGGGATGTAAGGTGCATCGATCCCTATGTTTTCGTAAACAGGCATGAACGGGTCTAAAACCATTTCTTTTAAAGTGCATTCATAATAGATCTTTGTTTCATAGAAAACATAAACCAGCTAGAAAAACAAGAATCTAACATAACAAATTTTTCTTCATTTACAAGGTCTAATAGTTACCTTACATTCAAACTTGAAGTAAAAAATACATAAATACGTAAAAAAAATATAAAACTACATAAAAAATACTTAACAAATACATATAAATACGTCAAAAAATATGCTTATACATACATAAAAACTTATATAAAAAACTTAAAAAGTACATAAATGCATTAAAAAATACGTTTATACATGATACAGGCATATTTAGTCATATAATTCATGCACTATCTTAATACTTTATGTTGTTTTTGTATCAAATATTGAACCAAAGGTACTTAATTATTTTAAAATTTCATTTTCAGCAACAAAGACATGCTCGGAAGGAAAAGGAAGCGAAATTGGCGATTGGAAGCTCGAAATTTGGATTTTGAAGAAAGAAGATGAAATTGAAGAAGAACACGACGTGTTACCTTCACCAACACGACGTGTTTATGTAACATCCCAAAATTCATGACCAAAAATTTTATTTTTAATTAAGTAATTATAAAACAGTAATCTGAAAACATCGATAATGTCATCTCATATCATACTCAAAACCCATGTGTCAAATATCTCAAAACATGTCATATAAAAATAATGTTAGAGTACATCTCCCAAAGATCTCATGTGCGGAAAAAATTATGTGTGCTACGCTGCCATCATGCCGACTCCTTTCCCTTCGAAGAGGAAGTACCTGAAACGAAAACTGAAAACTGTAAGCACAAAGCTTAGTGAGTTCCCCCATCATACCACATAATCACATACTGCCAAGCATATCTGGGTGCCCGGCCTAACCTGTCAGGCATATATGGGGTGCCTAACCTACGCATGTCGAGCATATATGGGTGCTCAACCTATCCTATCAGGCATATCTGGGGTGCCCGACCTACCCATGTCAGCATATCTGGGTGCTCAACCTACCCTGCCAGGCATTGTGACATCCCCTAATTTCTCGGCCAGAAAAGACCGATTTAATTTATGCTTTTTAAAATAAAGTCAGAGAAATCCTTTTAAAAGATGTTGCGGAATTGGTCCCCAAAACAAAACATGATAAAAGTTTATCAAAACCTTTCTTTAAGAAATATATAATTTCATTTCATATCAAAACCTCGGGATGTCATCACCCGATACAGATCAAAAGCATAAACAAGACATTATAAGCCTTTCAACGGTTATTTACAACTACTGGTCTATAATCCAAAAATCTCTCATCATCCTCCGACTATGCTCGGGGTCCACTACCTGTAACATAAAAAGCTGAGTGGGTCAGGCTTGGGAGCCTGGTGAGCATATAGGGTTTTCAACCCACTATAATAATAAACTTATTAAGTTCATCAATCAACAATAACCCTGATTACCCGTTCCCGTTATCCTCACTTTACATCCCTAAACACTTATCACAAGGTACCTAGCCTAAAGAATATCATCGGGATGGACACTACTACTAAGGGGACTCCTCAGCCATACATGTCCTAAAGGCAACCATGAGGGGGATGGAGTACAACAAATGAACACCCAAGTTCATTAACACCTACAGGTTGCGGGCCTGCCAGCGTTCCACTGGTCTGTCTAGAAAAGTTCGTGGTCGTCATCCATACTCCGCTAGATGAATGGATCACTATCACATCGAGGCCTCTCATCATTTCATTTCGTCATACATCAACTATCTACCCATGTTTTACCCAACATATTTGTAGATAAAAATACATATACAGTTTAAAACTTATATAAAACATCTATTCAACAGTCACCTCAATTAAACAATTAATATAATTACACATAGCACGTATTTTATAGAAAATACTTCATATCTAGGTGTAAGATGAAGGTGACTATAAACTCACATGATTTACTGATAATCGGGCAGCACTTCGTTTCTCAAAACGATCGTTTCTAATAAAACCGGGAGTTTTATTGAGAAACCGGGCTCTGCGAATGTTGGGCTTCGAAACCGAAAAGATAAATTTCTCGGGCTTCTCGGGCACTTCGGGACGTGTTTCGGATGTTTGGTATGATACCGAGGCTTTGGGGAAAGTTGGAATGAAAGAAATATTGAAAAAGGGGTTAAAAATGACAAGTTTCCAAATATTCCCCGGGAGGTCTCGCACCCTTCTATTTATAGGGGCGAGGCTCCTGATCCAAGGGCTGAGAAGTCTCCACGTGTCAGCAGATCCGAAGCGAAGTCACGTGGGTTGCGCATGCGAGGTTCCTGCTGGCAGCTTCTAAGTGGACCGAAGTCTAGGGTCCGAGGAGGGGGGTTCGTGGCTCACCTGCGAGGCTCGGACACGCGAGAAAGGGGCACGCGTCGGACACCCATTGGACCGCGGCTTCAGATGCGAGGGCAGGCGACACGTCTAGGATGACTCAGCAGATTTCGGACACGTGGCACGTTTTGAGCGAGGGTGACGTGGCCGAAGTCCACCTATGCGAAATTTCTCGGATTTGACATTTTTTCTTAATTTTTGTGCAAAAACATCTAAAATCCATAACTTTCGCATACGGGCTCCGTTTTTGACGTTCTTTATATATACGCGTAGGTAAAATTACGCTCTACAACTTTCGTTTAGACTTCGTCGGCTAATTTTGAATTTAATTTTTATATTATTATTTTTAACAGACCGGGACAGGAAATCCGTTAAAAATTCATAACTTCTTCATCCGACGTCCGTTTTCGTCTGTCTTTTTACCGTTGTGCTACTATTGACGAGACCTTCGATTCTCGTTTAGGTCGTGTCGGCTAAAAATCGCTCGATCTAAAATTCGAGTTTTTAGCTGTCAACTGCTAAGCTGAAACTTAGAAAAATCATAACTTCCTCATACGAAGTCAGATTTGGGCGTTCTTTTTATACATACTCTCGGTTTAACGAGAACTACGACTTTCGTTTAGATCACTAAGGCTAAAAAGTAGTTTATCTAGAACTCACTTTTTACGACATTCGACACCGTGCTGGTTTTGTCGCGAAACTTCGACAGGTCATAACTTCTTCGTTATAACTCGAATTTTGGTATTCTTTATATGTTCGTAATCCTTGTCACGCCCACTACAAGTTTCTTAATAGATATCGACTTTATCTAATATTTATTTTTGACGCTCATTTTTATTCTTAATTAATTAAACCCTAATAATTAAGCATAAAACACATAATTCACATAATATTCACATAATTCCTTTTCATTTCTTCAAAATGAGTTACAAGGTTAACCTTGACTATAACGTCAATATTAATGCCTAGCCTAGAAACACGGGCGTTACAGGAATATTTGGGGTGCCTGACCTACCTATATCAGCATATATGGGTGCTCGACCTACCCTGGCAGGCATATCTGGGGTGCCCGACCTACCCCCTGTCTATTCCAACCAGTTACAGGGTCTATTTCACCCCCTACCACTATCACATAATAACATATCATAAACCTAATGTCATGCATATCTAGGGTGCCCGACCTACCCTCCGGTCTATCTCAACCGGCTACGGGGTGTATCTCACCCTTCTACTACTATCACATAATTGTTGGATTAGTGTCTAAGTCCATAACTATAATTGGTATGTACTTGACCCGACTCGGCATGGTCCATTTGGGTTGCATGGCATCAGAACATTTGGATAGACCGTTTGTGAGGAGAAGACATTTTGTGACATATTAATACATTATAAGTTCTAATATATTAATATGAAATCATGTTATTTAATTAGTATTGATCAAGAATTAATTTGGACTTAATTTAGTGATCAAAAGGAGACTAATTAAATATATGGGGATTGATTGTGCAAATCATTCATTCTTATATATGTGGGCTTATGATCCATGATTCCTTATGTTGGGTTTAACCCATGTGGTGATCCATGGATACTCCATGGAGGTTAAAACCCATGGAGCATAAGGAATGGGTAAAGTCATGAGTTACATGGTGTAACCCTAATGTGCACACTATATAAGGACCCCTTTAGCTCAAGAAATTGGCACTAGTGATGCATATATGAGGGCTAGCCGATTTGAGCATGAGTGTCTTCTTCTCATGGTTATTCCATGTGTTGGTGATGTTGTGTGAACCATTTGAGGTGTCACATTTGGGGCACTAGGCTCTCGAGCTTCATGGAGTCAAGCTACATAAACAAGGTATGTATTTCTATCTAGTTTATTACCCAAGTATCAATGTTTTGTATGCTAGTTAGGGTAATACCTTGGAATATTCATATTTGCATGTATAATAGAGAAAACATAGATCCAAGGTATTTAGGGTTGCATGTACACTTAGGAGTGTTAGAATGCTCAAAACCCATCAGTGGTATCAGAGTCAAGGCTTGTTTTCAATTATACTTGATGCAACGTGCTGAAAAAATCGATTTTCGGGATGTCTGGGCACTGGACTCGCCGAGTCCACTGATAGACTCGCCGAGTCCATGAGGAAACTCATCATACGCGTCGAGTATGTTCATACACTCGGCGAGTAGGACCCCCTGACAGCATATTTTCGACTTTTAAGGCTGTAATTGGACTAGAATCATTACCCTAAGCTGTTTTTGAACCTATAAACCTGTTTTTGATGTGGTAATGTTCATGCTAATCCAATTTCAAAGATAATTGTCAATAGATTCATGTTTTGTATTAGTTTTATGGTTAGGCTAATTACATGAAAAAAGTTTGATTAAATTATCTTGTTCTTATGAGTTGCTTAGATTAATAGAAAATTTATGTGAAATAGTATTTTTCAATCCAAATTAATCTAAGAGTTGGTTCTAAAATGTGTTTTTGTAACTTTTCCTCAAGTTATATGAAAAGTCACATTTAAGATTCATAAAACTCATAAATATTTCCATAGGCTATGAATAAAGAAAAGTCACATTCTTTTAATAGTTTAAAGTCTTCCATAACTTGTCCTCAAGTTATGGAACTTGAAGAGTTTTTTAACTAAAACTACTTTAAACACATAAGTTATGGAATTGAAAAGTTTTTGAATAATTCAAAACTTGCCCTCAAGTTTTGGGATTTGAAAAGTTTTCTTTCATGAATACTTTAATTCCAAATTAAGCCCTTAGGATTTTAAAAGTTAAAATTCAAGCCTTATACTTTATAATATTATAAGTTAATAATATATATATATATATATATATATATATATATATATATATATATATATATATATATATATATATATATATATATATATATATATATATATATGTATAAGATCAAGTCAGTCTTGCCGTTAGTAGGCCTCATTCACGAAGCCGGTCTTTAAGGGGGGTATAAGGTTACTGCCTATAAAATGGCAGTTTAATGGGTGTCCACTCTCACCGACCGCTTCCTTGACTGGTGGAGGGTCGTTAGCTGAACGGGTAGGACAAGGACTATAATTCTCCCTTCATTAAAAGTATTAATGATAAATACTAAGTAACTAAACACTTATAAATTCTCAATCTTAGTTACTTAGGAAAGTGTGAATAAGGTGCTAATCTATGAAATTTCACTTTGCACTTTGTTTAAGTCGGTTAGTGGAGCGCGTGTGGTTAACCAGCACACTAGCTTGATTTAACAAGGTAGGCAAAGGGTTTCTTAAAGTTTATCATAGGCCGGTGGAGCGTTTGTGGTTAACCGGCACATCGGTTGGGTGATAAACATTTTAGAGTTCCAAGTAATTTGCATGGTTACTTCACACCTTGTTTTGTGATCCTCGGCATCCCAGTCACAAAACCTGAAGGGCATACTCGAGATTGAAACATGCCATTGAACAGTTCAATGAATCTCAAAAGATCTAGGAGTTTCAAATCCAATTAAAACCTAATATTTCTATTTCATTTTCATGGTGGAAATTGGCGAATCGTCATTCACCTACCTTCAAATATTCTATAGCTTGGATTACGGCATCCCTCTTCCAAATTATAAAATATTGTGTTGGGTCCTAGCCTTAATATTTAATATTGGGTGTTATATTAAGGACATTAGATCAACTCTCTTGAATATCTCCCAAAAGATGTCTAGTTCAGACATCTATGATCTTCCCAAATCTCTTGGAACTTCACTTCCTCCACCTCCTCCAATTATTCTCCCTTACCCACAAGTTCAAGGTGACTCAAGCCCTATTGGTAAGCAAGGTCTATGTGTGATCGCATATTGGAGATGAAGTCACATATTGACAAGACGGGAGAGTTGGGTGTCAAAGTCTTAAGAAAGTTGGATGTTCAATCACTTTCTAAGTCACATAGTGAGTTCCTTTGGGACTACTATGAAACAGACTGTGACATGACCATTAATGATCTTATCTATTTGCTAGGTGCTGCTGAATCAGCAATGATTTGGAGTACTGGTAAAGCAAATTTGATTAGAAAATCAACTTCCCAAACTTCCATGGACATTGACAATGGTAACATTGAAAATCCAGAAAAACTTTCTCTTCCCAATGGAAAGGGATCGGTCATAGTCAACTCGGTTGACCAAATGGTAAAGAGAAAGGCTAAGTCTAAGACAGTCTCGTGTACCATTCCCAAAAGTTCCATATGCTTATATTGCCAAAGGAAGGGGCATTGATTGTGAAGCTGCCTATTTACCTGAAAGATCATAAGGTTGATCAAGTCAAGAAGTTTGACTCTACTTCAGGTAAAGTCCACTATCTAACTCTGTTAAGTTTCTATTCTGAGATTCTTATTACATGATGTGACTGGGTCACATGTTGATGTTTTAAGAATCAAAGAAAAGTGAAGAAACTTATAGGAAGTATATGTTGATTCTGATCGTGAAGATAGATTTCGATCACATGGTTCGGTGATCAGATTTTTGAGCTGTTGCTTAGGAGTTATGATATATTGCTTAGGAATAGATAACAACAAGTTTTTCATATGCTTTTGCACTGTAAGGATAAGTTTTTCCGCAAAGTTTTAAAATAAAAAGGAAAATTTTTGATTTTATTTATTTTAAATATCCTTACAATGTCATTTGTGAAAAATTGTTGTTTATATGATTCCATTGATAGCAACATTGGAAAATGGATTTGATTCTGTCATTTGTGGTAGTGTCATAATTTACCAAATAAGGAAGATTCTCATCAACCAAGTTTCAGTTGGATAGAAACTTGGAATCATGCAAGTTATATAGTATGGTGAATAAGAATTTTTCATCTTTGGAAAATTAAGACTAATACCTTGTTCACATGTATATGTGAGTCAAGTGAAGGACTAAGGGATCGAGTACACATTCGTGTGCACTGGTCAAGTCCACCACAAAAGATCGATAAGACTATTCGTCATGATTTACAAAATTTTAGTAAATATGGTTATACTTACAAGTTTAAGTATAATTCTGAAACATTGGAAAAGTTTCAACGAAAGGCAGAACGAATGAGAAGAATCAAACTAGGCAGAAAGATAAAAGTTTCTCAAATCTGAAAAGATGGGAGAGTACTTTAGTATCATGTTTTGTGATCATCTTAATGATTAAAGAACCATATCACAATTGGTCTTCTAAGGACTTCTTAGTGCATTCTTATGGCTAAAAAGAGGAGTCATGAATTGTTGAAATGGTTAAATAAAGAAGATGAGTCATACTTCGTTCCAAAACAAGTCTTAGAGTCATACTCCAAGATTGTAACTTGAGTGAAATATCTTAAAGAAAGGTTTATAACACTTGTCAAATGTAAGAGTAAAAGTGTCCTACTCTTGTACATTTGAAATTGGTAAGTTGTGATGTTTTGGATAAAACAAAGACTAACTAAGGCCAATTGTATGAAGTGTTTATCTTGATAAAGAATCCACACTATCTCTTGAATATTTGACAAGAAAGTCTTATAGGTCAAGAAGAAAGTGGGAGTGAAAAAGATCCTGAAATAGTTTCAAGAACTAATCAAGAATAAAAACCTGTATTTCATCACTAGCACATAACCAGAGGTTTATAACCTATTGTGTTGACATTTCTGTGCCCATTCCAGTAAAGTTGGCTATACTTATGAGTTCTGAGAGTTCTCAATTGGTTGCATAACAACTTGGAAGCAATGGCAGGCCCTTGTGCTGCCAGGTGGCAAGAAAGTAAGATTGAGTTCAGTCCATATGAGTTTGGATAAGAACACTTACACCATAAACAATCTAAGTGTCATAAGGTTTCTCTCTGATTCATGAAAATGATGGTGAGGAAACACTTTCACTAAGTAGATTTTTAAGTAGATAACAGTTGTGATATTTGCATTCTCAAAGTCGTTAGTGGAGCGTGTGTGGTTAACCGACACACTAACATGGACTTGTGAGGAATGGCAAAGGTATGAACAATTGAGACTATGATTACGACATCCCTTTTCATAGTTCTGAAATTGTTTAGAAACACATGTGTGCTATCTAAGGAAAGGTGTATGATCCTGATAAAGTTTTATCAAAGCATCTCGTATCAGAAATTTGAACTTTGGTAAGAAAGTCAATGCATTATTGATTTCTAGAAGTCCAGCTGATTTCTAAGTACATGTCAAAGCTAGTGGGAGCATAAGTGTTATGCTAATAATCATCATGTTAGTGGGATCATGATAATTATGATTAGTATTGCAAGATAGCAATGTTAATTATAGAAAACAAAAGTTTCAATTCCGGAAGTTGCAGGGGTTGAAAAGTTGTTTTGCTATAATTAAGGGAGAGGAAATTATACTTCATTTCAATTCTAAAAGCTTAGATTGAGGTGTTAATCATCTTTAGTCAAGGGTATATATATGAATTTTGTGTTGGAATGGCTCAACATAAGGAAATTCTATATATAGGTCCATTATTTGCATTCTAAAATTTGATTATGATTACGGCATCCCTTTTCATAATCTGAATTATGAGAACTTGGAAAATAGAAATAGAGATATTATAGCAAAAAGACTGACCTAGAATCATGTCTTTATGTGAGACATCATGAATCATGTCCCATTTTCTTTGGTTACAGGATCAATTGCATGTGCTATAATATTCATCCGTTCTAAATTTTCCAAATGCTCAAGGCATTAAGAAGGGAAAATTCTAGAATTGGAAATGACTAAAATGATTAAGCAATTGTCGAGGAAAATCTAAGGTTTACCAAAGATTGGTTGCTCAGGAACAGTTGGAAGTATAGTGTTAATTTTGGAAGGACCATATTGACATATTCTGAAAAGAGGCAACTCTTGTTCAGAAGTGATAGTCAAAATGGGAATATGGAAATGTTTCCACAGGTGGAAATTATTCAATCTGTGTAAGATTAAGAAAAAAAACTTAATGCAAGAAGGATATTTCCATGGAGTTGATCTCCATTGGAATACTCTGTAATGTCTGTTGACAAGTATTTGTGACTTTGTGCATAATCATTACTAGAGGATCAATACATATAAGTTTATAATCTAACAGATTTTGGTAAATGGCTGGATTTGGAATTCTTGTATTTGCGGTAAAGATTTGGGACTGTGAAATGAGAATCATTGGAATTATGTTCAGTCGATGTATTTCACAAAGTAAAGATCATAGACAAACTTAGTGTGCATACTTGGTGTATGGCATAACTAATGTTTAGGAAAACATAGTATGCATACTTGGTGTATGGCATGACTAGTGTTTAGAAAACATAGTGCACATGCTTAGAGCATGGGACAACTATTGTTTTAATTTAAGAATAAAGTTGATAGTTTGAAACAGTATACAATAAATAATGTGTAATCAATATGGTGATAAATAAAAGGTGAGTTTATTTATATTCATAAGTTCTGAGACCATATTGGATTCGATTATTCTTGTGTTTCACTTTGCATGTTTTGACTTCCAGAATAACTAGGTCGTTCTTCCTGAATGACTAAGTTATTCAAACCATCCACATTCGGTCATATGTTGGAAGTAGATATGAAGCAAGACTGTCATGGGTTGGCTTGTAGAGGTCTAAGATGTTGGACAAAGCGGTGCTACAAAACTCATGAGTGCTCATAAGTTATGAGTATTGGATTCAACCCACACTCATTGGAATCACTTCATGGATTTTATCACAAGTGATCATGAGACGATAATATCTTATATTATTCAAACCTAGAGATATGAGTTGTTACTATGAGTTGGTTGTACATTGATTTCACGAAAACGCATTGGTAACCCGATGTTATAAAATGTGTCGTTGTGTATGATTCAACAAGTAGTAGAACAAGCCATATGAGTCAAAGTTTATCCATTCCTTTTACCTTCGGGATAAAAGCGATATCTGTGGGCCCCTCGATGATTTAATGATGACACATATGAGTGCTTGGCCAAGCCAGGACTGATTTGATCTGTTCAATCATTCAGTCATCATGAATCGGAAATTGGGAAACAACAAATGGATAAAGAGAATGATTTATAATCCATGTCTCAGTCTATATGATATCTAGAATGGAGGAATATATGATCCCTTATCTAATGGACAAGTCATTGACGAGATCAGAGTTCAGTTACAACGTCAGAGTTCAACAGCGGCTTTTGAGAGCTACGATTGCCAGTTGGTTCTTGAAGTCATACGCAATAACAGTTTTAGACTTATCCAAGTGGGAGACTGTTGGATTAGTGTCTAAGTCCATAACTATAATTGGTATGTACTTGACCCGACTCGGCATGGTCCATTTGGGTTGCATGGCATCGGAACATTTGGATAGACCGTTTGTGAGGAGAAGACATTTTGTGACATATTAATACATTATAAGTTCTAATATATTAATATGAAATCATGTTATTTAATTAGTATTGATCAAGAATTAATTTGGACTTAATTTAGTGATCAAAAGGAGACTAATTAAATATATGGGATTGATTGTGTAAATCATTCATTCTTATATATGTGGGCTTATGATCCTTGATTCCTTATGTTGGGTTTAACCCATGTGGTGATCCATGGATACTCCATGGAGGTTAAAACCCATGGAGCATAAGGAATGGGTAAAGTCATGAGTTACATGATGTAACCCTAATGTGCACACTATATAAGGACCCCTTTAGCTCAAGAAATTGGCACTAGTGATACATATATGAGGGCTAGCCGATTTGAGAATGAGTGTCTTCTTCTCATGGTTATTCCATGTGTTGGTGATGTTGTGTGAACCATTTGAGGTGTCACATTTGGGGCACTAGGCTCTCGAGCTTCATGGAGTCAAGCTACATCAACAAGGTATGTATTTCTATCTAGTTTATTACCCAAGTGTCAATGTTTTGTATGCTAGTTAGGGTAATACCTTGGAATCTTCATATTTGCATGTATAATAAAGAAAACATAGATCCAAGGTATTTAGGGTTGCATGTACACTTAGGAGTGTTAGAATGCTCAAAACCCATCAATAATATCATATCATACTGACACATAAATCATAACGGATAGTAGCATACCAGACAATTATCGCAAAGACAATCATCTAACAACAAACTCCTACTAGTGGGCCGGCCTTGGTGCCTTAGACCCACTGCTATCGGGAAGGTAACTCACCTCGAATGCTGTTAAGTAGCTGATAAATCCCCGACTCTGAAATCACCCAACTCAAACCCCTACACATTAAAGATTTCCTTAATTACTCTTTCATACTTGTAACCACTTACAGGTCAACTTTGGTTAAAGTCAAAGTCAAAGTCAACACCCTGGTCTAAGTCAAAGTCAACATTCCGAGTTGACTCAACTTGCTTAGTTGGCCCTTCATCTCGTCGAGTCCTTTCATGAACTCGTTGAGTCCCTTCATATCAACAAAATTAGGACTTCTCAAATCTACCCGTCGAGTCCATCCTTGAACTCGTCGAGTTCTTCCTTTTTACAGAATCGGGACACTTCGACCCAACTCGTCGAGTTCCTCTATGAACTCCCCAAGTTCTTCAGTATGTTAAGCTTTCTTAAGGCATTAAGTCATTATTCATTCGAATCTAAGTCCCATATTCCAGATCTGGGTCGAATACACATCTAGGAGGGTAAAGTTTCCGACTTTACCCATTAAGACCCATTCAAGGAGAAATGAGCCCTAACCCTAACTCAAAATGGCTTAGATCCAACTCCAAAAGCCATCAAAACTTCAAGATAAGCCATGGGGTCATAGATCTGGAATTTAGGGACGATTTGGTCATGTAAAGTTGCCATCTTTACTTGCATGCATGGCCTACTTGGCTAAAAAGACTAAAAAGGTGGTCTACAAATTGCATGGGACTTCCATGCCCATAAAGTTGGCACTTTTATGCCATGAAGTCCCCTAAACACCCTAGATCTGAAGGGTTTGCCCACATGGGACGTCTAAATCGCAAAAGTCAACATACTTGGAGCAAATCATGAAGAAAACAACCTAAAACTAGATATGAGCATACTATAGGCAAGATAGGAGCTTTATACCTCAGATGAACCAGAAATGAAGCTCAACTTCTGGATCTACTCTCCTATTACACGTCCTTGCTCCTTCTTCAAGTATCTCCTTCTTCAAAATCACAAAGAATGCACAAAAATGGCTCAAAACTCTCAAAAGTGATTCAGGGTTTCGTGCCTAGGATTTGGGACAACGGAGGCTGTAAATGAGGCCAACTGATGGAGGTTAAGGTGTTTAAATAGGGTGCAAAACCCTTAAAATTAGGGTTTCATTCTGCCAGTCCTATTCATCGAGTTGAGGCTCCTCAACTCGTCGAGTAGGCTTCATAACCCGCGTCCCAATCTATCTTTACTCGACGAGTTTAGGGCCTCCAACTCATCGAGTTTCTGTACTAAAATGAATCAATTATGAATTAAATACATACTAGGAACCGGGCGTTACAAACCTCCCCTACTTATCTTAGACTTCATCCTCGAAGTCTGCCGCGTCTGGAAATAGATCTAGGTAGTGCTCCCTCCTCTCCTCTTCCGGCTCCCATGTCCATTCTGATCCCTTGTGGTGCTGCCACTCCACCTTCACTAACTCTACCTTCTTATTCCTCAGATCCTTCATCTTCCCGTCGAGAATGGCTATTGGTCTCTCGATGTAGTTCAGGCTGTCATCCACCTGAATATCCTCAAAAGGCACAACTGCGGAGTTATCCACTAAGCACTTCCGTAGCTGGGAGACATGAAAAGTGTTGTGGATATGACTAAGCTCGGCTGGCAGATCCTGCTGATATGCAACCCGGCCTACCCGGGCCAATTCCCTTAACAGACCAATGTATCTGGGGCCCAACTTTCCCCGCTTCCTGAACCGGATGACACCTTTCCACTGTGACACCTTCAGGAGGACCACATTGTTGGATTGGATGTCTAAGCCCATAACTATTATTGGTATGTATTCGACCCGAGAGTAGCATGGTCCATTTGGGTTGCATGGCATCGGAGCAATTGGATAGACAAAATGAGAAAAAGGATACTTATGATTTATAATAATATATTATAAGTTCTAATAGATTAATATGAAATCATATTATTTAACTAGTATTGATCAAGAATTAATTTAGAATTAATTTAGTGAGAAAAAATGAACTAATTAAATATGGACTCTTATATATAGGATGGGCCAAGTTCATTTAGGTTGGGCTAAGCTTTCATGGATAGTCCATGGAGTTTTAACCCATGGATGCTATGGAAATGAAAGGTCATGGGTATTAGGGTTTACATGAATGTAACCCTAATCCTCCACACTATATAAAGAGGTCTCTAGTTCATGAAATTGGCACTAGTGTATAGTACACAAGAGGGCAAGGCCGATTTTCATAGAGTGAACCTAAGTATTATTCTTCTCTATTTATTCCAAGGGTTTTTGGTGTTGTGTGAACCGTTTGAGGTGCAACACTTGGGGCACTAAGCTCTTAAAGGTTCAAGACTTCAAGCTCCATTAAAAGGTATGCCATTCTACTAGATTCTTGTATTGTATATACTCCATATTATGCTAGTTAGGATGAAACCTTGGAATATTAAATATTTGCATGTATAATAGAGAAAAAACATAGATCCAAGGTTTATAGGGTTGCATGTACACCATAGGAGTGTTAGAATGCTCAAAACCCATCGGTGGGATCAGAGCCTAGGCTTGTTTTCCCTTATACTTGATGTAATTGCTGAAAAACTCGATTTTCTGATGTTCTGGGCTGGGGACTCGCCGAGTCCACTGATGGACTCGCCGACTCCATGTACAAATTCATCCAACTCGCCGAGTTTGTTGCTGCACTCGACGAGTTGGAGCCCCTGAGTGCAAATTTTCGATGTTTTTGGCGGGAATTGGACTAGAATCATTACCCTAAGCTGTTTTGGACTTATAAAACCTGTTTTTGATGTGGTAATGATTATGGCAAACCAATTTCAAGGTTATTATCAAAAGTTTCAAGTTTTATATGTTTTTATATGATTTTGGAAATTGTTGATATGATTGTTCATACACTTATGAGTTTTAGTAGATCATATGAATTATTTGCAAATTGATTGTTAGTTAATTCTTGATCTAAATGTTTTTAATGGAGTCCATAGTTTTTCCTCAAGTTATGGATTACCAAAAGTCATTTTCTTTTAAAGATCCATTAAAAACTCATAGGTTACATAATTGAAGAGTTTTTCTCATAAATAGTTTTATGGACTCCATAACTTGTCCTCAAGTTATGGATGTTCAAGAGTCTCTCCATTAAAGTTTTTTAAAAAACCTTAATTAAATTCATAAGTTATGAAAATCCAAAAGTTTTTTTTTAAATTGTTCAAAACTTGCCCTCAAGTTTTGGAATTTGTAAAGTCTCATACACACTTTTATTCCAAACCCTAGAGTTTTAAAAGTTAAAATTCAACCCTTATACTTTATAGTATTATAAGTTAATAATATATATATATATATATATATATATATATATATATATATATATATATATATATATATATATATATGTATAAGAGAAAGTCAGTCTTACCGTTAGTAGGCCTCATTCACGAAGCCGGTCTATAAGGGGGGTATAAGGTTGTTGCCTATAAAATGGCAGCTTAATGGGTGTCCACTCTCACCCACCGCTTCCTTGACTGGTGGAGGGTCGTTAGCCAAACGAGTAGGACAAGGACTATAATTCTCATTATAAGTATAATGATAAATATATAAGTAACTAAACCTTTTATAAATTCCCAATATAAATTACTTTAGGAAAATGTGAATTTGGTGCTAACCCATGAAATTACACTTTGTACCTTAGCAAGTCGTTGGTGGAGCGTGTGTGGGTAACCGACACACTAACATGGACTAGTAAGAGTGGAAAATGGTGACTTAATGTTTATCATAGATCGGTGGAGCGCGTGTGGGTAACCGGCACATCGATTAGGTGATAAAATTAAGGGTACCAAGTTAATTTGCATGGTTATTCACACCTTGTTTGTGATCCTCGGCATCCCAGTCACAAACTTGAGAGGGCACAATCGAGATTTAAACATGCCATTTAAAAGTTCAATGAATCTTAAAAGATCTAGGAGTTTCAAATCTAATTAATACCTAATAATTTATTTCGTTTTTCATGGTGGAAATTGGTGAATCGTCATTCGCCTACCTCCGAATATTTTGTAGCTTGGATTACGACATCCCTCTTCCAAGTTATAAAATGTTGTGTTGGGTCCTAGCCTTAATATTTCATATTGGGTGTTCTATTAAGGACTTAAATCAACTAACTTGAATTTCTCCCATTGTAGATGTCTGGTTCAGACAAATATGATCTTCCCAAATCTCTTGGAACAAGCTTTCCTAATGAAGATGATGTCCCGCGATTGGATCATGGAAATCATACTTCTCTTCCTCCATCTCCTCCAATTATTCTCCCTGACCCACAAGCTCGAAGACTTGAAAAGTTCAAGATCACTCAAGCCCTAATCGCAATGAAACATAAAAATGGAAGACCTGTGTGTACTCATGTCTTAGAGATGAAGTCACACATTGACACGTTGAGAATGTTGGGTGTCGTTATCCCAAGGAAGTTGGCTATTGACTGGGTTCTTCAGTCACTTCCTGAGTCATATAGTGAGTTCATTAAGGACTACTATGTGACATATCAGGACATGACCCTTATTGATCTTTCTTATTTGCTTGTTGCTGTTGAATCAGAAATGTTTTGGCGCACTGTAAAAGTAAATTTGGGTGGAAGGTCTATTTCTCAAACTTCCATGGACATTGACAATGGTAACATTGGAAGTCCAGAAAAGCTTTCTCTTCCCAATGGAAAGGGATCGGCCTTGGTCAACTCGGTTGACCAAAAGGTAAAGGGAAAGGCTAAGTCTGTGATAGTCACGTGTACCATTCCCAAAGAGTCTATATGTTTTTATTGTCAAGAGAAGGGGCATTGGTTGCGAAGCTGCCCTAACTACCTGAAAGATCTGAGAGAAGGAAGAATCAAAAAGTTTGACTGTACTTCAGGTAAGTTCACTATCTAACTCTGTTAAGTTCCTAATTGTTGATTCTTAATACATGATGTGACTAGGTTGCATTTTGATGTTTGGCAGGATCATGCAAAGGGAAGGAAGCTTAAAAGAAGAGTATGTTGAATCTGATCGCGGAGATGGATTTCAATCGCATGGTTCGAAGATCGGATTTTTGAGCTACTACTTAGGGGTTATGATAGATTGCTAGTAAATATGTAATAGAATAGTTTTCATTTAAAGTTGCATTGTAAGGAAAAGTTTTTCCTGCATTTTATAAATAAATAAAATTTGTTTTATTTTATTATATCTCCTTGCAATGGCATTTATGAAAAGTTGATGTTTGTATGTTTCTAGCAATATTGGAAATATGAATTTGGTTCTTTTTTTGTGGTAGTGTCTAAATTTACCCAATAAGGAAAGATTCTCATCACCCAAGTTTCAATTGGACCGAAACTTGGAATCATTCAAGTTGTATTGTATGGTGAATGAGAATTTTCATCTTTGGAAAATTAAGACTAATTCCTTGTTCACATGTATATGTGAGTCAAGTGAAGGACAAAGGGACCGGGTACACTTGGTTGTGCGCTGGTCAGGTCCACCACAAAGATAGATAAGGCTATTCATCATGATTCACTAAAAGTTTGTAAATATGGTTACACTTACAAGTTTAAGTGTAATTCTGAAACATTGGAAAAGGTTCCGTGTATGGCAGGACGGATGAGAAGAATCAAATTAGGCAGAAAGATAAAAGTTACTCGAATCTGAAAAGATGGGAGAGTACTTCAGTATCATGTTTTATGATCATCTTAATGATTATGAAACCATATCACAATTCGTCCTCTGAGGACATCTTAGTGCATTCTTATGACTAAAAAGAGGAGTCATGAATTGTTGAAGTGGTTATATCAAGAAGATGAGTCATACTTCGTTCCCAAACAATTCTCAGAGTCATGCTCCAAGATTGTAACTTGAGTGACACATCTTATAGAAGGTTTATAACGCTTGTCAAATGTATGAGTAAAATGTTTTCTACTCTTGTACATTTGAAATTGGTAAGTTGTGATGTTTTGGATAAAACAAATACCAACTAAGGCCAATTGAGTGAACTGTTTGTCTTGATAAGAATCCACACTGTCTCTTGAATATTTGTTTGTCAAGGAATGGTTCTTGGAAAGAGAGTCTTATATGTCAAGAGGACAGTGGGAGTCTAAAAAGATCCTGAAAGAGTTTCAAGAACTAATCAAGAATAAAACCTGCTGTTTATCACTAGCACACGACTTGAGGTTTATAGCCTATCGTGTTGACATATTCCTATTTCTGTGCCCATTGCAGTTAAAGTTGACTATGCATCAGAGTTCTACAAGTTCTCAATCATTTGCATAACAGCCCGGAAGCAATGGTAGGCCTTGTACTGCCAAGTGGCAAGAAGTTAAGATTCAAGTTCGGTCCATATGAGTTTCGATTTGTCACTAACCTTGTCTTGTGATTATGGTTTTGAAAAATTCACATGGATAGGAACACATACACCATAAAATCTAAGTGTCATAAGGTGTCTCTTCGATTCATGAAAATGATGGTGAGGAAACGCTTCCACTAAGTAGATTTTAAGTAGATAGAAATTGTGATATTTACATTCTCAAAGTAGTTAGTGGAGCATGTGTGGTTAACCGGCACACTAACATGGACTTGTGAGAAATGACAAAGGTCTAAACAACTGAGACTATCATTACGCCATCCCTTTTCATAATTCTAAAATTGTTTAGACACACATGTGAGCTATCTAAGGAAAGGTGTATGATTTTGATAAAGTTTTATCAAAGCATCTCGTATCAGAAATCTGAACTTTGGTAAGAAAGTCAATAAAGTATTGATTTCTAGAAGTCCAACTAATTTCTGGATACATGTCAAAGCTAGTGGGAGCATAAGTGTTATGCTAATAATTATCATGTTAGTGGGAGCATGATTATTATGTAAAATGTTAATTATAGAAAACAAAAAAATCTCAATTCCTGACTCTGCAAGTTTTGAAAAGTTGTTTTGCTATAATTAAGGGAGAGGAAATTATACTTCATTTAAATTCTAAAAAACTTAGATTGAGATTTTAATCATCTTTAGTCAAGGATATATATATATATATATATATATATATATATATATATATATATATATATATATATATATATATATATATATATATATATATATATATATATATATGAATTTTGTGTTGCGATGGTTCAACATAAAGAAATTCTATATATATTGTGTTCTCAAAATTCGATTATGATTACGGCATCCCTCTTCATAGTCGAATTATGAGAAACATGGCAAAAAAAAAATATTTTAGCAAAAGACTGGTCTAGGATCATGTCTTTATGTGATACATCATGAATCGTGTCCCTTATTATTCGGATATAGGATCGATTACATGTGCTATAATATTTATCCTTTCTAAATTTTCCAAATGCCTAGGGCATTAATAGGGGAAAAGGCCTGGAATTGGATATGACTAAAATTATTAAGCAATTGTTGAGGACAATCTTAGGTTTCACCAAAGATTGGTTGCTCATGGACAGTTGGAAGTATGGTGTAAATTTTTGGAGAGGACCATATTGACATATTCTGAAAAGGAGGCAACTCTTGTTCAGAAGTGATAGTCAAAATGGGAATATGGAAATGTCTCCATACGTAGAAGTTATTCAATCTGTGTAAGATAGAAAAACTTAATGCAAGAAGGATGTTCAAAGGAATGTACTTTGAATTTGAGACTTCGTTTCCATGGAATTGATCTCCATTGGAGTACTTTCTAATGTCTGTTGCCAAGTATTTGTGACTTTGTGAATAGTCATTACAAAAGGATCAATGCATATGAGTTTAGAATCTAACAGATATCGGTAAATGGTAGGAATTTGGAATTCTTACACTTACGATAAGGATTTGGGATTGTGAAATGAGAATCATTGGAATTATGTTCAGTTGATCTATTCCACAAAGTAAGGATCATAGACAAACATAGTGTGCATACTTGGTGTATGGCATAACTATTGTTTGGGCAAACATAGTGTGCATGCTTGGAGCATGGAATGACTATTGTTTTAATTCAAGTATTAAGTTGATTATTTGAAACATTATGCAATGAATAATAGGTAATCAATATGGTGATAAATAAAAGGTGTTTTATTTATATTCATAAGTTCTGAGACACTATTGGATTCGATTATTCTTGTGTTTCACTTTGCATGTTTTGACTTCCCGAATAACTAGGTTATTCAAACTATCCACAGTCGATCATACTTTGGAAGTAGGTATTGAGGCAAGACTGTCATGAAGGGTCTGTAGTTTGTCTGGGACAAAGTGGCTGTAGTGTTCATGAGTGCTCCTATAATGAGATTCGAGTATTGGATTCAGCCCACGCTCATTTGAATCACTTCATGGATTTTATCACGAGTGAATCATGAGACGATAATATCTTATATTCTTCAAACGGAGACGTGTGAGTTGTAGTTGCGCGTCAGTTGCACATTGACATATGTAAACGCAACCAGTAACTTGGTTGTTATAAAACTTATCGTTGTGTGTGATTTGATGAGTAAGTACAAGCGAACACTTGGGTCAAAGTTTATCCATTCCTTTACCCTTGGAGGGATAAAAGTGATATTTGTGGGCCCCTCGATGATTTAGTGATGACACCCCTAAGTGCTTGGCCAAGCCTGGACTGATTTGATATGTTCAATTAGTCGATTGTCATAAATCAGAAATTGGGAAACAACAGATGGACAGAGAGAATGATTATAATGCATGTCTCAGTCCATATGATATCTAGAATGGAGGAATATATGATCCCTTATCTAAGGGACACATCATTTGACTAGGTCAGAGTTAGGCAGAGGCTTTAAGAGCTACGATTGCTAGTCGGGATCTTGGAGACACACGAAATAATAGTTTTAGACTTATCCAAGTGGGAGACTGTTGGATTGGATGTCTAAGCCCATAATTATTATTGGTATGTATTCGACCCGAGAGTAGCATGGTCCATTTGGGTTGAATGGCATCGGAACAATTGGATAGAAAAAATGAGAAAAAGGATACTTATGATTTTTATTAATATATTATAAGTTCTAATATATTAATATGAAGTCATATTATTTAATTAGTCCATGGAGTTTTAACCCATGGATCCTATGGAAATGAAAGGTCATGGGTATTAGGGTTTACATGAATGTAACCCTAATCCTCCACACTATATAAAGAGGTCTCTAGTTCATGAAATTAGCACTAGTGTATAGTACACAAGAGGGTAAGGCCGATTTTCATAGAGTGAACCTAAGTATTCTTCTTCTCTAGTTATTCCAAGGGTTTTTTGTGTTGTGTGAACCATTTGAGGTGCAACACTTGGGGCACTAAGCTCTTAAAGGTTCAAGACTTCAAGATCCATTAAAAGGTATGTCATTCTACTAGATTCTTGTATTGTATATACTCCATATTATGCTAGTTAGGATGAAACCTTGGAATATTGAATATTTGCATGTATAATAGAGAAAACATAGATCCAAGGTTTATAGGTTTGCATGTACACCATAGGAGTGTTAGAATGCTCAAAACCCATCACATATCTCCTACCTGAAACTCCAGGTCTGATCGACGTCTGTCGGCGTAGCTCTTCTGCCGACTCTGGGCTGTTTGGAGTCTACTCCGGACCTGCTGAATCTTCTCTTTTGTCTTGATTACCACTTCCGTACTCCCCATGACTCTCTGTCCAACCTTACCCGAGCATATCGGGGTTATGAACTTCCTCCCATAAAGCATCTCGAAGGGAGGACGGTCGATGTTGGCATGGTAGCTATTATTGTAGGAAAACTCTGCCATGGGAAGGTAAGTATCCCAGCTACCACCGAAGTCTATAACGCACGCCAGCTGCATATCCTCCAAGGTCTGGATGGTCCACTCGCTCTGATCATCCGTCTGTGGGTGAAAAGTCGTGCTGAAGTGCAAACGAGTACCCAATTCGTCATGAAATCTCTTCCAGAATCTGGAAGTGAACCATACATCTCGGTCAAAAATCACGGAAACTGGCACCCCGTGTCGAGCTACTACCTCTCTGATGTAGATGTCAGCAAACTTCTCGGCCAAAAAGCTCTCCTGAATCAGAATGAAATGGGTACTCTTAGTCAACCGATCCATGATGACCCAAATTGAATCCACTCCCCGTGCGGTCCTGGGAAGCTTCGTGATAAAATCTAGAGTAATATCCTCCCATTTCCACACAGGGATATCGAACGGTTTCATCTTGTTGTGAGGTCTCTGGTGTTCGGCCTTGACCTTCCTGCAGGTCAAGCACCTCTCAACGTATCAGGCTACATCCCGCTTCATGCATGGCCACCAATAGTCAGGACGAAGATCCGTGTACATCTTCGTCGCCCCAGGATGGATAGAAAATCTTGATTTTTCCGCCTCCTCCATTGGGATCTGGCGCAGACCGCCCGCGTACGGAACCCACACTCTACGATGGAGTGTTAATAACCCACGGCTATCATAGTCGAAGGAGGAAACCTGACCCACGATACGTTCACTCTTTCGGTGTTCCTCCTTCATAGCCTCCTGTTGGGCCTCCCGGATCTGCTCCAAAAGCGGAGTCACTACTGTCATCCTCAGGCAGATGTCTCTGATCAGGGTTGCGAATGCCTTGCGGCTAAGTGCATCAACCACAACATTGGCATTCCCCGGGTGGTAGAGGATCTCACAATCGTAATCCTTCACCACATCCAACCACCGTCGCTGTCTCATGTTTAGATTTGGCTGATCCATCAGATACCTCAGGCTCTTGTGGTCCGTGTAAATGGTACAACGGACCCCATAGAGGTAGTGTCGCCAAATCTTGAGGGCGAAACCAACCGCCCCCAACTCTAGGTCGTGCGTCGGGTAGTTTGCCTCGTGAGGCTTCAGCTGCCTCGAGGCGTAGGTGATGACGTGCCCTCTTTGCATCAACACTGCGTCCAAACTCGAGATGGACGCATCACGGTACACTACAAAATCCTCAATGCCCTCTGGCAGGGCTAAGATCGCCGCCTCGCATAAACTCTGCCTCAAAGTCTCGAATGCCACCTGCTGCTCAGGCCCCCCAGCAGAAAGTCACCGACTTCTTGGTCAGTCGGGTCAGTGGTACTGCTATCTTGGAGAAATCCTGAATGAATCTCCGATAATAGCCCGCTAAACCGAGGAAACTCCGAATCTCAAATGGAGACTTTGGAACCTCCCATCTCATCACAGCCTCCACCTTGTCCAGGTCGACCAGAATACCGTTTTGGTTGACAAGGTACCCTGGAAACTGCACCTCGCGCAACCACAACTTGCACTTGGAGAACTTGGCGTACAAACTCTCCCTCCTCAGGGTATCTAACTGTGACACCAGTTAAATTTAGGTCAAAAATAAATTGATCAACAAATCGTAATTGGGACGAACAAAGTGGTAGAGATTGTAACAAGGTTTCCAAAAATATAAAGAACACTGAAATCCGAGTTATAACGAAGAAGTTATGACCAAACGAAGATCCGCGACAAAACCGGCAAAACACTATTCAGTGTAAAAAGTGACTTTTCGATAAAAGGCTTTTTAGCCTTAACAATCTAAATGAAAGTTGTAGAATATGTTAAACCGAGAACATTCATAAAAAAACATAAAAATCTGACTTCGTATGAGGAAGTTGTGATTTTTCTAAGTTTCGATTTAGCAGTAGACAGCTAAAAATTTGAAATATAAATCGATCGATATTTAGCCGACACAACTTAAATGAGAATCGAAGGTCTCGTCAAAAGTAGTACAACGGTAAAAAGACAGACGAAAACGGATGTCGGATGAAGAAGTTATGAATTTTTAACGGATTTCCTGTCCCGGTCTGTTAAAAATAATAATATTAAAAATAAAGTCAAAACTAGCCGACGAAGTCTAAACGAAAATCGTAGAGTATAATTTTACCTACGTGTGCATATAAAGAACGCCAAAAATGGAGCTCGTATGCGAAAGTTATGAATTTTGCAAGTTTTTGGCACGAAAATCAAGAAATGTAGAAAACCGGGAATTTTCGCATGGACCCTCTTCGGCCACGTCACCCTCGCATGCAAGGCTTCCATGTGTCTGCTATGTGGCGTCTTCTGATTGGACCATAGTATCGCGTGGCACCTTCTGATTCGACCAAAGTCGCGGTCCACTTACCTTCGGACACCCTCGCAGGAGACACTCCTCGGACATCACTTGGACCCTCGTGGCACCTCCCCATTGGACCGAAGTTCGGTCCACACAGAAGCCAACACGACCGAGCCTCGGACCCGTGTCCCCTTCGCATGACCGACGCGTGCCTAGCTGACTCGCCTTCGCCATCGCCAGCTATCCGATGACTCACCCTTCGGCCGAACCCTCGCACCCCTATATAAAGGGTGCGAGACTTCTCGGATTTGAGAGGTTTTTCACCCCAAAATTCATCCTTTTTCACCTTTTCACCCCCTAAACTTTCTTACGACCCCCAAGGCCCCGGTATCGTGTCTAAAACCCGAAGCAAGCCCCGAATCCCCGAAATTCTCGAGAAGATAGCCTCTGTCCAGTCGAAGTGCTGCCCGCATAAAGCCCTATTTTAATTCAAAAACTCACGGTTTCTTCGAGAAAGAGCATCTATAGAAACGAAACGCTGCCCAAATCACCACTTATCAAAGTGAGTTCATACCGCTATAATATACCTTTTTAAATGGTTTTATATGCTTTTTAGGGGGGAAATACAAGTTGAACACAATTTAAATTGTGTTAATAATTGTGTGTGATAATAATCACACAAAGGCTTTCCTTATGATTTTAAGGATTACCAAATACTTCCAAAATGACTTAAACCCATGTTAAATCTCTAAAGTCGTGTAAACTCAGTTAAATTCTTTGAAAAAGGTTTTATAAACTATTTTGAATTATAATTGACAAAATCATGTTTATAAATGTATAAATATATAAATAACATTTGAAGGGCTTAGGACTAATGAATTATCTTATTTCCTTTTCCTTCTTTGGATGTGGAATTAAGGTGGGGTTATTTGTCCGAAGGTCATTTCCTTCTTAATTATATATATATTATACATATATGAGTATAAAAGGTTACTTCATTCGGTATCATTACCTTTGTATCATGCTGAGCAAAGGTGTTCATCCATGAGAAATTATGCTAATCAGATAGAACATATAAATTATAATAGGTATAATTTATGATTCAAAACTAAATATACAACTATGATTCACGATTGTATACTTTCCAATAAAATTACCAACAATTCATTTATCTATACCAGGATATGTATAATACTTTTAATATATGGATAACATATTAAAGAAGTAATAATACATCATACCGGGTTTGCATTAACAAGGGTACAGTAGAGAGTACCAGGGTTAACAATCACGGGGTAATAATACATCCTAAATCTCGTTGAAACAATAAATTTGTGAGACTCTTCATGGTGTACTTCTCCTGTAGGGAGGGCGTGAATTTGTGTATAGATCTATATGGGACTGACAATCCCGCACCTTCACTGTTCGCTACAGTTTGGCCGGCAGGCCTAGGGTGTCAAATGTCATATCGTTTCCAACGCCTGAAGAACGTCACATTAGGCACATCAGTCATATTAGTATGGTTAATTGAACTCACATGGATAAAACAACTAGTAAATTACTAAGTAATATACTTCTCTTAAAACAGTAAGAAAATATAATTACATCCTGACCAAATATACCTTCGGTTAGTTTTTACTTATAGTAAAAACTACGTATCATGAAATCAAGTATGACAAATATACTTGTACTTCTGGTTTTGGAACATTTAAATCCACAAAGCAGTATTATGGATGATATAATATTTTCCAGGATTAATACTAATGTTTTACTATAGAACAAATATAACTAAGAATACTTTTACAAAGGAAACGGTTTATGGGATTAAACCACTTTTACATATGAAAAGGTTTATGGAATTAAACCACTCTTACAAATGAAACGGTTTATGGGATTAAACCACCTTTACAAATAAAACGGTTTATGGGATTAAACCACTTTTACAAATGAAACGGTTTATGGGATTAAACTACCTTTACAATTGGAACTTAGTCAACTAATATAACATAAAGAACCTTTAGTGGTTAATTCTATAATTCCTTAGTTATTACATCAAAGTTATACATAAGTAATATCCGATTGACAGTGAAATGTGTGACTTCCGCCTTACTTCTTGTTCCTTGTTTGGTTGTGGGCTTAGGGCAGATACACCCATTTAACTGTCCGTTCGATATTAGGTTATATATAATTAGTATAAACTAAGTAATTACATAGGGAAATTATTGAGGTTATCAGTTTATCACCTCAGGAAATATAGGATTTACTAGAGGAACCAGTGAACTTATCCAAAGAACTTAGGGTATACTTAACAGAACTAAAATACTTATGAACTCACCAGCTTAAATGTTGATCTAATCTTTCCAAATAATTTGTATTCTCAGGAATCCAGTAGACAGGTACACTTCCGAAGCTTTTGAGAAGACTACCTAGTACCGTACCGCGACTCTTGTCTTCTATTGTACCTACTTTGGTGTTTGAATATGTAATGTTTAAACACTTATGTAAAACTTATACTTATTAATGCAATGGTTGTTTGTACTTTGATTACTATATTGCATCTGTTGTGATACTTACCTGAAGTCCTCCGCCCCCGAACGTTTCCGCCGTTCTGGTTTGGGGCTGTGACAGATTGGTATCAGAGTAGTGTTTATAGTGAACTCAGTATATCAGTCATAGAAGATATACAACTATAAACCCATTGGGATAAAAACACTCTGACCAAGAGTTATACTTTAAAAATATAACAATATTTTATAAAAGTATAAGTACATGTAGAATATATATACTAGAATGAGTATCACAAGAAGAACAAAACAAAAGTATTTGGATGTTGGACATTACAGTTAAACCTAGACAGTGACGTAATCATATCCGGGATCAATATAGCCTGATCAACTATATTCATCTGAGATATGACCAACATGTGTTTGGGAGTGATTGTAGTGTTGCAACAAGTCTAAAACTTACCTAGGTACCAGAAAAATTCTAGAACCAAACATAAAGGTTAAAATACAATAGGAGTATTTTAGGATGCTATAACAAGAAAACTGAAAGCTTATCAACTTCTTATATTTAGAAGTCTAAACTCATAACTAAAATACCATGGGAGTATTTTAGATACCATAAATAACTTTGGGGAAATGTTAAAAAGATCTTTTCTGATAAGTATATAATTACTAAATGGATATGGTAAGGTTATATATAGTTGAGATTTTATAGACTTAGAATATGTGATTTTCACTCTACTTCCTTTTCCTTGTTTGGATGTGGTTTTATAGTAGGATTACTTATTCAAAGGTCTATTTGATCTGGATTATATATAATCGATACACACCATGTGATTATAGAAGGACCAGAAAGGATCACCTTCGTAAAAATTTAAATTTTCTCATAGATTCTTTAGACATTCCCATTCTCGTATAAACCCCTTAGATAGATATAGTTACTTCAGCAATCAATAGAAGAGTCAAGGAGGATCCAACAAAATTTCATTAGGAGAATTCCGAGAAAGAAACAGATGAGAAGTAAATAAACTATAGAAATCATTTAGCGCCCTTACTCTATTAAGGACACCAATGAGAGATTCGCATGAACTTCCGCGATTCAAAATCTTCATTACGAAGTAATGGGGATCAGTATCAGAATCGGAAGTAAGACAGCTAAGGAATTCAATATACCAACGGACGAAAAGGACACCCTATAGATACCAGGAGAGAACAAATCATTACCACCCAGAATAGAACTGAGAACAGAGGAAAACCACGCGTGATTCATGTGAAGTGTTTGAGCGCCTTTTCATTTAAGTAATAACTAATAAATGATACGACCTAGTGAGTTAGTGATTACATTACTCACATTAGGTTTTGAGTTTATCCTCTTTTCCTGTCACAGCTAATAACAGTAAATCAGATCACGAAATCTTAATTGATAGTGATTACTTCTCAAATTCATAAGTCTATTTTATGTAGACACTGTTATGAATAGTTTTCGAATATTTTCAAAAGTTGGAAAACGATATCCACCCATCGAAGGTAAATTAGTTCGAATGATACTCGGTTCATAACCATTCTAGAAACTTATTTATGTTCCTTACCAGTTCTGCATCATAGGGATGCAAGTCGAGTCATTGAGAACAATATAACAAAACGAAAGATTTATACATAGATACAAATGGTTAGAATACATCTAGAGACAACGATAGTCGCTCACGAGCTCATTTTCTTATCATGAAACAGAATCATGCCTCTGAAGGAACGTAACCAACCCACCAGCAAAACACCAATCCTTCAAATAGATGCGGCTACGTTTCAAGCTGCAGTCATAACAGCTGTAGCAGCTGTCATGGCACACCTTAATGCTAACAATGCAAATGTTAGTAGTAATGCCATCGGTAACCCCGATCGTGGTGATGACCAAGTACAGCAACGAGTACCTATTTGTAAGGACACTTCGAACCTTAAGCCTAATATCCTGAAACGAAAGTTCAAAAACAGGAAAGGGAGTTGTTCAACTCAAAAACCTAACAAAGGGAAACGAACTGGGGCAGTCAATACCCCCATCAGCTCTGTTATTCTAGCAACGACCACATCGTACTTAGGAAACCTCCCACACTGCAGCAAGTACAACTACCATCATCATGGAGTTTGACGAGAGTTGCATTGCAATAGATGCAACCTGAAGGGGCACACCGCCCGCATCTGTAAAACTCCGGTTGAGTTCATCACTTCAACTGCCAATGTTGGAACCATTCCCATATGTCACCTTTGTGGTGAAATAGGACATTACAAGAGGGACTGTCCAACAGAGAAGAACGACGAGGGAGCAGGAGGGGTTTGACCCCAATACATGGCAAGGCATCAAAGAACCCTGCTATATTTTGGTACGCTTCCAAACACCGATAATTATCTATAATTATGAGTACTCTCCCATTCAAATTAAGTCACAACATCTATATAAAATTTGAAACGGTAGTAGGTAAGCTATGATGACTTAGTGTATACATAAGGGTCATTTATAATTAAGATTTGTAGACTTAGAGTGAGTAATCCCGCCTCATTTCCTGTTCCTTGTTTGGTTGTGGATTTAGGGCAGGGTTGCTCAATCAAAGGTCTTACCAATCTTAATTATACATGACTTGTATACACCAAGCGATTATAGAGAGACCTAGTAAGGATCCTTTCATGAAAGTTCATAATTTCAAATTATCAGAACCCTCGTATTGGTAGTACCCGCCAATTTCAAATCAAAAAAGGGATTCGTAACAGTAATAACAAAATAAAATCGGAAGCGCTGAAAACTTAGGTACATAGGATATCATCCTAGTAATCATTCCTCCCAGAACGACTTAATATCTATTTCGTCGAGAAAATTCCGACATCCTCATTCGACATGGTTTGGCCTAACCCTTACCATGTGAAAATTTTTATGCTTTGTAAGATAACTTTTTCCTTAATCAGCAGTAAGATGAAATTCTTCCAATCCATAACACAAACCCTTAGGTTGTCTCTCATTTCAAAACTTCAGAAGTACCCATGCGAAGGGTACCACGCCCTTTTAGCCTACTCAGTAGACAGGAAACTTCAAACGAAAAGCACCGAAGTAGTCTTAGAAGTCAGTAACCACCGAAGTACACCAATAGATCTCATAGGAAAATCATTGTACCGTAGGTCAAGTTCAAGAATAGAGACTAAGAACTCATTAGGTTAATCTATCACTGCTAAGTGTATACACAAAAGTGGTATATAATTTAGACTTAACAAGATTAAGGATGTGTAATTCCGCCCTATCTCCTGTTCCTTGTTTGGTTGTGGACCTGGGGCAGAGTCACCCATCCGAACATTTTGTGAAATCTAAATTATATACGACTTGTATACATGACGTGATGGTGGATGAGCCAAGTATGAGGCTTATCATGAAATTCAGAGCAAAAGCCTTCATCATATATTCTACCAGGAGGAATTCAACGTAAGACCACGACAGTGGGTCGAGCTACTAAATGACTACAAATTCAAAATTCGTTATCATCCCGACAAAGCCAATATAGTAGCTGACACCCTAAGTCGGAAAGAGTACTCAGGTCGTAGAGCCAATCATTGACTATGATAACCCATTCAAATATGTGCACACAAAGTAAGGAGGCTCAACAAGAAGCCTTGAAACCTGAAAATGTGGCAAGTAGAGAAGATAACTAGAACGTGTGAGTGCACGGTATTCCAATATCTGTTATCTCCGCTGAGATAATAGAATCATCTCTCAGTTCAGACAGTCACTTCAAAAATCTATGGGAACTAGGGTAGTCATGAGCCTATGTGATCGACTATGGTAAAGTATGGGATACCCATTTACCAATTAGTCGAGTCCTTTATCACGCTAGCATTCAAGTTGCTCCATTCAAAACCTTTTATGATCGCAAGTGCAGATCCTATCTGCACTGGACTAAATTAGGTAATACGCAACTAGCTAGAGGTCCAATTTCCACACAGCACCTTCGCTGATCTGGAATTCATCCGAGAAACTACCAAAAAGAAAATACGAATCAGGAAGCAACATAAAGCTTCCAGAGTTAATCAGAGAAGCTACGACTTCGATAAAAGAAAAAAACCTGAAATTCCAGGATTGATGACCTAGTCATATGAAGGTCTCACCCGGAAGGACAAGATACGCTTGAGAAAGCGTGGAATACAAAATTCAAGGTACATAGGGCCATTCGATATTCTTACCAGAATCGGTCTTGTAACTTATAAACTTAAACTACCACAAAAACTTAATAACATTCATCCCACCTATCACATATCTAATCTAAAGAGGTGTGTGTCCGATGAAACACTTGTTATTTCACTCAATGAAATCAAGTTAAATAAAAGTCTACACTTTGTAAAAGAACCAATGGAAATCATGGATAAGGAAATCAAAAAAACCAAGCAAAATCTTATCCCGTTAGTAAAGGTTCGTTGGATTACAAACCAGGGACCTGAATTCACTTGGGAAAGGGAAGATTAGACCTAGTCCATGAGAATCCCTTTAGACTTAATTTCGGGACGAAATTCCCTCTAACAGAGGATAATGTGACACCAGTCAAATTTAGGTCAAAATTAAATTGATCAAGAATCGTAATTGGGATGAACAAAGTGGTAGAGATTGTAACAAGGTTTCGAAAAATATAAAGAATATTGAAATCCGAGTTATAACGAAGAAGTTATGACCAATCGAAGATCCGCGACAAAACCGGCAAAACACTGTTCAGTGTAAAAAGTGAATTTTCGATAAAAGGATTTTTAGCCTTAACAATCTAAATGAAAGTTGTAGAATATGTTAAACCGAGAACGTTCATAAAAAGAACGTAAAAATCTGACTTCGTATGAGGAAGTTGTGATTTTTCGAAGTTTCGGTTTAGCAGTAGACAGCTAAGAATTCGAAATATAAATCGATCGATATTTAGCCGACACAACTTAATCGAGAATTGAAGGTCTCGTCAAAAGTAGTACAACGGTAAAAAGACAGACGAAAACGGACGTCAGATGAAGAAGTTATGAAGTTTTAACGGATTTCCTGTCCCGGTCTGTTAAAAATAATAATATTAAAAATAAATTCAAAGTTAGCCGACGAAGTCTAAACGAAAGTCGTGGAGTATAATTTTACCTACGCGTGCATATAAAGAACGCCAAAAACGGAGCTCGTATGCGAAAGTTATGAATTTCGCAAGTTTTTGGCACGAAAATCAAGAAATGTTGAAAACCAGGAATTTTCGCATGGACCCTCTTCGGCCACGTCACCCTCGCATGCGAGGCTTCCACGTGTCTGCTACGTGGCGTCTTCTGATTGGACCACAGTCTCGCGTGGCGCCTTCTGATTCGACCAAAGCCGTGGTCCACTTACCTTTGGACACCCTCGCAGGAGACACTCCTCGGACACCCCTCGGACCCTCGTGACACCTCCCCATTGGACCGAAGTTCGGTCCACTCAGAAGCCAACACGACCGAGCCTCGGACCCGTGTCCCCTTCGCATGACCGACGCATGCCTGGCTGACTCGCCTTTGCCCTCGCCAACTGTCTGATGACTCACCCTTCGGCCGAACCCTTGCACCCCTATATAAAGGGTGCGAGACTTCTCGGATTTGAGAGGTTTTTCACCCCAAAATTCATCCTTTTTCACCTTTTCACCCCCTAAACTTTCTTACGACCCCCAAGGCCCCGGTATCGTGTCTAAAACCCGAAGCAAGCCCCGAAGCCCCAGAATTCTCGAGAAGATAGCCTCTGTCCAGTCGAAGTGTTGCCCGCATAAAGCCCGGTTTTTAATAAAAAACTCACGGTTTCTTCGAGAAAGAGCATCTATAGAAACGAAACGCTGCCCAAATCACCAATTATCAAAGTGAGTTCATACCCCTATAATATACATTTTAAATGGTTTTATATGCTTTTTAGGGGGGGGAATACAAGTTGAACACAATTTAAATTGTGTTAATAATTGTGTGTGATAATAATCACACAAAGGCTTTCCTTATGCTTTTAAGGATTACCAAATACTTCCAAAATGACTTAAACCCATGTTAAATCTTTAAACTCATGTAAACTCAGTTAAATTCTTTGAAAAAGGTTTTATAAACTATTTCGAATTATAATTGCCAAAATCATGTTTATATATGTATAAATATATAAATAAGATTTGAAGGGCTTAGGACTAATGAATTATCTTATTTCCTTTTCCTTGTTTGGATGTGAAATTAAGGTGGGGTTATTTGTCCGAAGGTCGTTTCCTTCTTAATTATATATATATATATATATATATATATATATATATATATATATATATATATATATATATATATATATATATATATATATATTATACATATATGAGTATAAAAGGTTACTCCATTCGGTATCATTACCTCTGTATCATGCTGAGCAAAGGTGTGCATCCATGAGAAATCATGCTAATCAGATAGAACATATAAATTATAATAGGTATAATTTATGATTCAAAACTAAATATACAAGTATGATTCACGATTGTATACTTTCCAAGAAAATTACCAACAATTCATTTATCTATACCAGGATATGTATAATACTTTTAATATATGGATAACTTATTAAAGAAGTAATAATACATCATACCGGGTTTGCATTAACAAGGGTACAATACAGAATACCAGGGTTAGCAATCACGGGGTAATAATACATCGTAAATCTCGTTGAAACAATAAATTTGTGAGACTCTTCATGGTGTACTTATCTAAGTACGACCTTTAGTCCTGACTTATTAACCAGAATCTCCTGTAGGGAGGGCGTGAATTTGTGTATAGATCTATATGGGACTGACAATCCCGCACCTTCACTGTTCGCTACAGTTTGGCCGGCAGGCCTAGGGTGTCAAATGTCATATCGTTTCTGACGCCTGAAGAACGTCGCATCAGGCACATCAGTCATATTAGTATGGTTAATAGAACTCACATGGATAAAACAACGAGTAAATTACTAAGTAATATACTTTTCTTAAAACAGTAAGAAAAGATAATTACATCCTGACCAAATATACCTTCGGTTAGTTTTTACTTATAGTAAAAACTACGTATCATGAAATCAAGTATGACAAATATACTTGTGTGACAACTCGAAATTTTTTTGCTTTGAAAGCTCAGTCAGTCAACTCAACTCAGTGACAGACTCAATCCTGCTATCATTTAACACAATTTAGAGTCCGTTTGAGTGTTCTGAGCCTAGTACACTCAAGTGGTGAGTGTTAGGAAATACCAGTTAGCTTCACTGTACAACACTAAAGCCCTAAACTCCAACATGTGGAGTTTACGGCCGTAAACATGGAGTTTACGGCCGTAAACTCAACCCTGGCCGGAAACTCCTCTATAAAGACCCCATCCCTTCATTTTTCTTTCATTTCTTCATTTCCAACTCAAGAACACTTCCAAATCCTCTCAAGTATCATTAAGTTCTTCATCTTAGATCATCAAAAACGTAAGTGCTCTTTCCTTGATTTGTGTTACACTTCATCTCCTAGTTACACTCTTTGATTTCATCGATGAAAACATTCATTTCAACTAGATGTTCAAATCTTCAAGTTTCACCAAGAACACCAAGAACACACACTAGTGTTCTTGGCCAAAATCGACCCTTTCAAGCCTCTATATCGTAAGTACTCTTCCCTATACTTGTTATCTAGTTAAAACTCATGCTTAGAGCCTTGAAAACATCAAGAATGCAAGACCAAAAGGAGTTTACGGCCAAGCCATCTCCCATGGCCGTAAACCCCTATAAAGGTGCCATTTTGGCCATAAACTCTTCCTAAGGCTTGGATTTGAGGCTAGAACACTCCCTTATGCCTTGTAAGACCTTGAATCATCACCAAACTCATCATTTAGAGAGTTTACGGCCCAAGAGTAAACACCCTTGGCCCTAAACTCCATTTATGGTCAAGTCTTGGACCTTAAACACTTCTAGACCCTTGCTAAACCTTAGAACACTTGAACCCTTGAGACTCCTTACCATTAATACCCTAAATGTGACCATTTAGAGAGTTTACGGCCCAAGAGTAAACAACCTTGGCCGTAAACACCTCTACACTCTCCATTGAGTGGGTCTTTCTCATCCATGTGTAGAGCAAAATTCCCTCAAGCTTCCCTAGCCTTCAAACACCATCATATGCAACTTTGACCATGAGTTTACGGCCGTAAACTCCCTTGGCCATAAACAGATGGTCGTAAACACCAAACTATGGCCTTAAACACCCTTTAGATGAATCACATGTGATTCCAACACTTGGTCAAAGTGTTTCCTAGTCCCGTGAGGTGTTTCCTTGCATTTGGTTGCTGCCAAGCACTATATTTATGTCAATATATGCCAATGTATATCATTTAGGACTTGTTGTGTCTCGGGACGTCATTCGTGGAATTCCTCATCCTTACGCGCATATTAGTTGAATCACCCACATCGGGTGAGTTCATACCCCGTAATCAATCTTTTAAACTGTTTTAAATGTTTTAAGGGGGGGGGGGGGGAATGCAAGTTGAACACAATGATAATTGTGTATATGTTTGTTATAAACATCTTTCAAATTATTACTTATGCCTTTTATAAGTGATCAAAACTTTCCAAAAGCTCTTTCAAGTTATGTTACTTTATAGTTTCACAAAACTCCATTTTTAAAGTGCAAGCATAACTTAGTGGTACAATGAGTATTTTCAACAACAGTTCAAGTATATTACTAGTAAACTATAATAGGTATAGTTTAAGGGTTCAGTTCATACTATAACACGTATATAGAGGAACATACTATACAACTAGATAGAGGAACATACTATACAAGGACATAGAGGAACATACTATAACACGTACATAGAGGAACATACTATAACAAGTACATGGAAGAACACACCACACTAAGTGCCGAGAAAAATCACGTTAATAATATATCTTTCCGGGTTTGCATTGACACTGGTATGATTTCACGTACCAGGACTAGCAAGCACGAGGTGATAAATATAATAATATATCTTTCCGAGTTTGCGTTAACTTTAGTACGATTACATGTATCTGGGTTAGCAGACACGAGGTGATAAAATATAATATTATATATTTCCGAGTTTGCGTTAACTTTAGTACGATTACACGTATCTGGGTTAGCAGACATGAGGTGATAAAATATAATAATATATCTTTCCGAGTTTGCGTTAACTTTAGTACGATTACACGTATCTGGGTTAGCAGGCGCGAGGTGATAGCAATATATTAAATCGAATTTAGTTATACAGAACATACTTATAAATATTTGACATAAATGAATAAATCGGAAAATTATACAAAACTTACATCAGTACCAACTAAGTTGTCTAAACGATAGAACATTGAGTAAACAAAACTAGAAATGTTGCAGTAAAGGGTTTAATCCATTCTATTAAACAAGTATAAACTTAAAGGACTTTAGGTGATTAACTCTATAATACTTTAGTTTATATATCATAATTATATATCATTAATACCCAATAGGTAGTCGGATGTGTGCTTTCCGCCTTACTTCCTGTTCCTTGTTTGGTTGTGGGTTTAGGGCAGATTCACCCAATTAACTTTCTATTCGATATTAGACCATATATAGCCAGTATAAACTAAGTGATTATAGAAGTAATCACTGTGGTCACCATTTTATTATAAGGAATAAGGGTTTTCATAAAGGAACTTTTCATTAAATATAAAGGAACCATCATAATTAACTCCATGAGTAACAAGTGAACACACCAGAGTTATATACAACAATGATCTAAAAAACAATGGGATGCGTGCTATCCGCCTTACTTACAGTTCCTTGTTTGGTTGTGAGCTTAGGGCAGATGCGCACAGTCGATTGTTTGTTTACTCTGAGTTTTATATCACTTGTATCCATTTATTACTCATAGAAGGGATTGTAGAATCATTTTTACGTATCCTTCATCAAAGTAGGAAATATAGGATTTTCTAAGAGGAACAGGCGAACTTTTCTAAAAGGAGCTTACAACTTACTACATTTTTCAACTACAGTTTCAACAACATGTTACAACAACTTTTTACAACTTACTACATCACTAAAATCTTATGAACTCACCAGCTTAATTGCTGATCAACTCTTTCAAATAACTTGTATTCTCAGGAGCCTAGTAGACAGGTACTCGCACTGGGATTCAGAAGATGGAGGAGTTTAGCTTCAAGTCTTGTTTGTTATTTCCTTATGTATTCTATGTTTTATGAACACACATATTGTAAACACCTTCTTTCTAATGAAATGGTTGTTCATTACTTTGCTTACTATGATGCATGTCTTGTGATACTAAACATGACGTCCTCCACCCCAGAGCGTTTCCGCCGTTCCGATTTTGGGGTGTGACAACTTATACTTCTGGTTTTGGAACATTTAAAACCACAAAGCAGTATTATGGATAATATAATATTTTCCAGGATTAATACTAATGTTTTACTATAGAACAGATATAACTAAGAATACTTTTACAAAGGAAACAATTTATGGGATTAAACCACTTTTACAAATGAAACGGTTTATGGAATTAAACCACTCTTACAAATGAAAGGGTTTATGGGATTAAACCACTTTTACAAATAAAACGGTTTATGGGATTAAACCAATTTTACAAATGAAACGGTTTATGGGATTAAACTACCTTACAATTGGAACTTAGTCAACTAATATAACATAAAGAACCTTTAGTGGTTAATTCTATAATTCCTTAGTTATTACATCAGAGTTATACATAAGTAATATCCGATTGACAGTGAAATGTGTGACTTCCGCCTTACTTCTTTTTCCTTGTTTGGTTGTGGGCTTAGGGCAGATACACCCATTTAACTGTCCGTTCGATATTAGGTTATATATAATTAGTATAAACTAAGTAATTTCACAGGGAAACTATTGAGGTTATCAGTTTATCACCTCAGGAAATATAGGATTTTCTGGAGGAACCAGTGAACTTATCCAAAGAACTTAGGGTATACTTAACAAAACTAAAATACTTATGAACTCACCAGCTTAAATGCTGATCTACTCTTTCCAAATAACTTGTATTCTCAGGAATCCAGTGGACAGGTACACTCCCGAAGCTTTTGAGAAGACTACCTAGTACCGTACCACGACTCTTGTCTTCTACTGTACCTACTTTGGTGTTTGAATATGTAATGATTAAACACGTATGTAAAACTTATACTTATTAATGCAATGGTTGTTTGTACTTTGATTACTATATTTCATGTGTTGTGATACTTACCTGAAGTCCTCTGCCCCCGAACGTTTCCGCCGTTCTGGTTTGGGGGTGTGACACCAACACCTCTCACAAGTGCGCTTCATGCTGCTCCTGGGTCTTGGAGTAAACCAAGATGTCATCAATAAAGACTATCACAGAACGATCCAATATCGGTCTGCATACGCGGTTAATGAGGTCCAAGAACGCGGCAGGGGCATTGGCGAGCCCAAACGGCATCAACACGAACTCATAGTGACCATAGCGATTCCGAAAAGCAATCTTCTACACATCCTCATCTCTGACTCTCATCTGGTGATAGCCTGAACGCAAATCGATCTTGGAGAACCAAAATGCTCCTTGAAGCTAGTCAAAAAGATCATCGTTCCTCGGGAGTGGGTAACGGTTCTTCACCGTTACCATATTCTACTCCTGGTAGTCTATACACATCCGGTGGGACCCGTCCTTATTCTTCACAAACAGAATTGAGGCTCCCCATGTAAAAAATACTTGGCCTGATAAATCCCTTGTCTAACAGCTCCTGCAGCTGTGTAGACAACTCCTGCATCTCGGGAGGAGCCAACCGATATGGTGCTTTGGCTATCGGTGCCGCACCAGGAACTAGGTCAATCCTAAACTCCACCTGTTTCTCTGGAGGTATCTAGACACCACCTCTGGGAACACATCCGGGTACTCCCGCACAACTGGCACTTCGCTCACGGTCGCCTTAACCTCCTCTCGGGCATCCATAACGTAGGCGACATAACCTGCGCAACCATGCTGAAGGTAGGGCCTAGCTCTCGCTACTGAACACAAAGTCGGCCCACGCTGTAGTCTCTCGCCCTGAATCACCAACTCTCCCCCACTTGGGGTCCTGACACGTACCAATTGCTGCTCACAGTCGATCTCGCCCCACTAGGGCTCAACCAATCCATGCCTATGATGACCTTGTTCCCACGCAAAGGAATAGGAACCAAATCCACGAGGTAACGCTCTTCATACATCCTCAGGACACAATCTCTGTAAACCTCTGACGCCCGCACGGATCGGTCGTCCGCAATGTCGACCTCTAAAGGACAATCCAACCTGCCTGAAGACTCAGCAAACCTCTTGCTGAGTGTAAGAGATACGAATGATCGGGTAGCGCCCGAGTCAAATAACACTTGTACTGGGACGTCGTTCACATGGAACGATCCTAAAACATAATACATGAAACATAAATATCAAAACTGACATATAATAAAAGATAGGGAGAAGAAACATACCCTTCACCATATCTGGTGCGACACGTGCCTCCTCGGCGGTCAGCTGGAAGGCTTGGCTCCTCACCACTGGAGCATTTGTCTTGCCCTGTCGGCCATTTGTGATCTGCAGGGTCGCTGGAGCTGGCGCCGCCACTGGTGCTCCTGATACCAATCTCGGGCAGTTGGCCTTTTTATGGCCCCTCTGATTGCAATGAAAGCAAATTAGGTCTAATATTTGAATGGTGGGGGTAGGGGCTGTACAATCCTTGCTAAAGTGCCTAGTCTTGCCGCACTTATAGCAGCCTGATCCCCCAGCTCTGCACACTCCCTCGTGTGGCCTGCCGCACTTCCCACAACGGCTCCGGCCCTGGTGGCCCTTTGACCTCGAGTCGAATCCCTTGGGTTTCTTTGCAGAAACCCCAGTCGTCTACCCTGTCTCTGCCTTCCTCTTCCTAACGTGCTCTATGTCAATCTCCCTCTCTCGTGCCCTGGCTATCATGTCCTCTAAAGTCGGGCACGCCGAGTAACTGACATGTTTCCGAATGTCAGCTCTCAACATGTCATGGTATCGGGTTTTACTCATCTCCTCATCACCCGCATACTGAGGCACCAACAAGGCCCTCTCCCTGAACTTGGCGGTAATCTCCGCCACTGTCTCAGTAGTCTGTCTCATATTCAAGAACTCCCTGGCTAGCTGCTGAATCTCCATGGCTGGCACAAACTTGGTCCGAAATCTGGTAACAAAGTCCGACTAGGTCATAGCCTCAATGGCTGGCGCTCCCAACATATCACCGACTACCTCCCACCAGTCTCTAGCTGTCTCTCTCTCTCTTTCTCTCTAAAACAACTAGCAGCATACCTGACCTTCGACCCCTCAGGGCAGAAGCTCGTCCACTGTGCAGACTCGATTTTTGCAATCCATATCCTAGCTACAATAGGGTCTTTCACCCCGCTGAAGTCTGGCGCACCACATCCCCTGAAATCCTTGAAGGAGAGTGTTCGGGTCGATGACTAGCCAGGTGCCATGTCACTCCTAAATGCCCTAAGGCGATCCTCCATCAGCTCAATGATACCTTCCTTGATCGACACGAAAATTACCGGGGTCAACTCAAGGATGCCTCTCGTAATCTCGGATGCGATGAAATCGTGCAATCCATCATCAACCGGCTCGGAACCCACGCCCGAACCTAACCCAGACCCTCAACCTCCTGCTCCGTGATATGTCACCACCATTCTGAAAAAAAACATATAATCGTCAGGGTCATACATAACCTCGAGAGGTTCTGCACACACTACAAGTTCCCTGGTTCTATCTCAGCCCTCCTTGACTCGAGTACGGATCCTCTGCTTTCAGTAGTACGGGCCCATACTACCTTCCACATCTATCCGTACTTTCCTCAAGGATTGCTTTGAATTCACCAAGTCCCTCCCACTACTACTTCTTTCCGTGCTAATCTCATCCTAGGCTTACCCTAGGGTAATCTCCGACCCACTCTCTGCCATCAGTTGCATAAGAAGTCCCTGCTATCTCTCCCTAACTAGCTCGCGAATACCATTACATATTACTAGGACTAGATAATTCTTCGAATAAGAGGTTCTACCCTACAACGGTTAGACTCAGACGAGAGCTGTGCAATAGGGCTAAACCTAACGTACTTAAATTATTTAGTCCTCATAATATGTAACTTAGCGTATTCTTTTACTAGCTAGTTAAAGATAACTAGAACTCCTAAAATCACAAAGCAAGCAACATTCGAGCATTGAGTAACCAAAACCAAGCATATCCTAATCAGACAATCATATTACTGACTAATCAGTACTAGCATGCAGTTCAATAAGCTCATACGGTAGGCATACAAGGCATCCTTCCTAGATCCTTAGCCCTAATCTAGCATACAGTTCTCATACACATACAGTAGGCATACCAGGCATCCTTCCTAGATCCTTAGCCCTAATCTAGCATGCAATTCTCATAATCATATCGTATATCATAACATGTATAGATATCTTGGGGAAAACTTACTTGAGCTCGGCTGATTGCACGCATCACACTCCTTGTTCTTTCTCAAAAACCCTTAGTTTTAAATTTTAGAAAAATAATTTTTCTTGTAAAAACCTTTCAAACCCTCGATTTTAGTCCAGCCACCCCCGAAAGTGTGTCCGAATCCCTCAAACCAAGGCTCTGATACCAACTTGTAACATCCCAAAATTCATGACCAAAAATTTCATTTTTAATTAAGTAATTATAAAACAGTAATCTGAAAACATCGATATTAATGTCATCTCATATCATACTCAAAACCCATGTGTCAAATATCTCAAAACATGTCATATAAAAATAACGTCAGAGTACATCTCCCAAAGACCTCATGTGTGGAAAAAATTGTGTATGATGCGCTGCCATATTGCCGACTCCTTTCCCTTCAAAGAGGAGGTACCTGAAACCAAAACTGAAAACCGTAAGCAGAAAGCTTAGTGAGTTCCCCCATCATATCACATAATCACATACTGCCAAGCATACATGGGTGCCCGGCCTACCCTGTCAGGCATATCTGGGGTGCCTAAGCTACCCATGTCGAGCATATCTAGGTGCTCGATCTACCTTGCCAGGCATATTTGGGGTGCCCGACCTACCCATGTCAGCATATTTGGGTGATCAACCTACCCTTCCAGGCATATCTGGGGTGCCCGACCTACCCATGTCAGCATATCTAGAAGCTCAACCTACCCTGGCAGGCATATCTAGGGTGCCCAACCTACCCTCCGGTATATTCCAACCGGTTACGGGGTCTATTTCACCCCCTACTACTATCACATAATATCATATCATAAACCTACCGTCAGGTATATATGGGGGGCCCGACCTACCCCCTGGTTTATCTCAACCGGCTACGTGGTCTATCGCACCCCTCCTACTACTGTCACACCCCCAAACCTGAACGACGGAAACATTCGGAGGAGGAGGACGTCATGTATAGTATCACAACAATTGATAATAGTAATCAAAGCAACAACAACCATTGTATTGATAATAAAGTGTTTACATTGTATTCGAATCACAACAGGATTGACTCCCAAAAGTAAATAACAGAACAAAAGTTTGAAGCTACTATTCTCCATCTTCTGATATCTGTGCGTGTACCTGTCTACTAGATACCTGAATATACAAGTGATTTTGAAAGTGTATCAACATTTAAGTTGGTGATTTCATAAGTGTTTTCGTTGTAAAAATATATCCCTTATTCTTTGGTAAATGTTATCGTGTTCCTCCAGAAAATCCGATATTTTCTTATTAGTTGAATGGAATGTAGTCTTAGTACCTTAAGACAAAAGTTGTATAAGTTTCTTACACTTAAAGATTGATTCTTTGAAATATGTAGTCGTATTTGTTTCCAGAAAATACTATATTTTCTATAGAAATGAGTTGTGCTCTTTAATGTTCCAAGACCGAAAGATGTAAGTATAAATGTCATACTTAGTTTAATAACGTATAGTTTTATTATTAAGTAAAACTAGTTGAATACGTGTTTGTCCTGTAAACTTGTTTGCTTGAAAAATATTGATGTTTATCCCAGAAAATCCTATATTTTCTATAAAGATGAGTTGTAGTCTTAAATGTACCAAGACCGAAAAAGTATAAGTATAAATGCCATACTTAAAGCTAGATTGTAGTCTTAGTTACTCTAAGAGTAAAACATGTACAAGTAATTCACCATACTTGAATTAATGATATGTAGTTTTATTCGAAAAAAAAACTATTTGAAGAGATGTGTATATTCGTTTTCCCTATGTAAGATTTCATAACCATACTAACAAATGATTTGTGTACCTCGACGTTCTTCAGGCGTCATACTGTTTGATATTTGTCACCCCGGGGACTGTAGCTAACAGTCAGGGTGCGAGGTCATCAATCTCGTATAGATCTATACACAAGTATCACGCTCTCCGGGAGGAGACTTGGGTTATAAAACAGGACTTGCTGTTATACCTTGATAGGTACTGTGAAGACGACTGACTCACAATTTCCCAACGAAATATATATACTTGTATATGAGAATACTCATATATGAAATTGTTACTGTTTTCGTAATGTTTATAACATATAAAAATAATCATATTTTTATATAACTGTTTTATTTGTCCTGAAAGAGTAAAATATATTGAGAATGTAACCCAAACTATATCTATTATAGTTTACAATATATGTTTCAATTAAATCGATAATTGTTGTGTCATAAGATATTCCATATGTATATGTTTTCATGTAAAAGTTATATAAAATGAAAGAAAACATAAACCACGATTTATATTTAAACACTAATATTCTAGTGTTTTATTTGTATTTTCCTCCTTTAAAACGTATAAAAAGTGTAGGAGTATGAACTCACTTGATAAGTAGTGAATTGGGCAGCACTTCGTTGTTAGAAAAAGGCTTTACTGCTAAAAAGCGGGCTTTGTGAGGGTCGGGTTTAGAAACCGAACGACTCTTTTCTTGCGGACTTCTGGTGCCTCGGGATGTTCTTCGGGTGTTGAATATATTACTGGGACTTCGGGGAGTTGTAGAGAAGTTTATGGAAGTGAAAGAAATGAAAAAGATGTGAAACTGGAGTGAAAATGGTGTAGGAATCGGGAGGGTTCGCAACCTCTTATAAGAGGCTGAAGCCTCGGATGCGAGAGGGAGGAGTGTCAGGCGTCGGTCTCGCAGGCGAAGGGAGACACGCGTCGGACTCCTGCGAGGCTGCTCCTTCGAACGCCACATTTTGCACACGCGTGGGAATCTCGCTTCGGATGACTCAGCAGCTCGGACACGGGGCAGCTCGCATGCGAGGGTGACGTGGCCGAAGCCTGGCCTAGCTTTATGCGAAAATTCTCGGTTTTTGTGCCCCGAACTTCTAAAATTCATAACTTTCGCATACAAGCTCCGTTTTCGACGTTCTTTATATGCACGTGTAGGTGAGATTATACTCTACGACTTTTGTTTAGACTCCGTCGGCTAATTTTGATTTAGTTTTAATATTATTATTTTTAACAGACCGGGACAGGAAAATCCGTTAAAAATTCATAACTTCTTCATCCGACGTCCGTTTTCGTCTGTCTTTTTACCGTTGTAGTACTATTGACGAGACCTTCGATTCTTGTGTAGGTTGTGTCAGCTAAAAATCACTCGATCTTTATTTCGAGGTTTTAGCTGTGTACTGCTATGTCGAATCTTAGAAAAATCATAACTTCTTCATACAAAGTCAGATTTTCGCGTTCTCTATATGGACACTCTCAGTTTAACGTATACTACAACTTTCATTTAGACACTTAAGGCTAAAAAGCATTTTATTGAAATCTCACTTTTTACACTTAACAGTGTTTTGTCGGTTTTGTCGCGGATCTTCGATTGATCATACTTCTTCGTTATAACTCGAATTTCAGTGTTGTTTATATTTTGGAAACCTTGTTACAATCTCTACCACTTCATTCATCCCAATCAAGATTATTTAATACTTCATTTTTTACGCTACTTTTCATCTCAATTAATTTCTATTCTTATTATTTCAAAATAAGTTACAATTTAACCTAGACTATTACATTGACCTGAAATATCGGGTTGTTACATTATCCCCCCGTTAGAGGGAATTTTGTCCCGAAATTATTTCTAAGGTAATGCTCATGGACTAGGGAAAAGATGTGGATACTTTTGTTTCATCTGATCTTCCCGTTCCCAAGTGAATTCAGGTCCCTGCTTAGCATTCCAGCGAACCTTCACTATTGGTATACGGCTTTGTTTTGTTCGTTTGACTTCCCTATCCATGATTTCTACTGGTTCTTCCAAGAAGTGTAGAATCTCGTTCAATTCAATTTCATCGAGTGGAATCACAAGAGTCTCATCAGATAGGTATTTCTTTAAATTAGATACGTGGAAGATAGGATGTATGTTACTAAGTTCTCGAGGTCATTTTAATCTGTAAGCTACATGACCAATCCTTGCGAGGATTTCAAATGGTCCAATGTACCTTGGATTTAATTTACCACGCTTTCCAAAGCATATCATGCCCTTCCAGGGTGAGACCTTTAATAGAACACGGTCACCAACCTGAAATTCCAAGGGTTTTCGTCTTTTGTCTGCGTAGCTCTTTTGTCGATCTCGAGAGGTTTTCAGACGTTCACGAATTTGAACAATCTTTTCGGTAGTTTCTCTAATGATTTTCGGACTAGTGAGAGCGTTGTCTCGAACTTGACCTCTAGCTAACTGTGTGTCACCCATCTCAGCCCAGCACAGAGGGGATCTGCACTTACGGCCATAGAGGGCTTCGAATGGAGTAGCCTTGATGCTAGTATGATAGCTGTTGTTGTAAGAGAACTCGACCAGTGGCAAATAAGTATCCCAGGACTTGCCGAAGTCGATAACACATGCTCGCAGCATGTCTTCTAGTGTTTGAATTGTTTTCTCACTCTGCCCGTCGGTTTGTGGAAGATAAGTTGTACTCATGTCCAGCTTAGTTCCAAGAGCCTTCTGAAGTGTCTGCCAGAATCGAGAGGTAAACCTACTATCTCTATCCGAGATAATGGATATAGGCGCACCGTGCAGCCGTACTATCTCCTGAATGTAGATTCTAGTCAGTCTCTCCATCTTGTATGTTTCTGTGATTGTTAGGAAGTGGGCGGACTTGGTCCATCTGTCAACGATCACCCAAATAGTGTCATGGCCACTCGCGGTTTTGGGTAATTTGGTGATGAAGTCCATTGTAATTCGATCCCACTTCCACTCAGGTATGTAACACCGTAAATTTTCAAACGAATTTTTCATTTTAAAAACGCATACTTTTCATAACATTTTGTATAAAAACCTCGTTTATTCAAATTACAAAACACAACTCCATTAATAATCCAGGATCCTCAAACATAACTCTTTCTCTGATGTGTACAATTAAGCCGGTGCCGTCCCGCGATCCTGAGAAACCTGAAACACATAGCACATAACACGGTAAGCACAAAGCTTAGTGAGTTCCCCCAAAATACCACATACAGCACATAGCCACTCGAGGCTATAACTCGGTATGACCCTCCGGTCAATGTATCTCAGCGGGACCCTCCAGTCCCGTAGCTCGTTGGACCCTCCAGTCCAGTCTAGCTCATTGGACCCTCCGGTCCGGTCTAAATCGTTGGACCCTCCGGTCCGGTCTACTCGAGGACCCTCTGGCCTCGTAAGTCGTTGGACCCTCCGGTCCGGTCTATATAACACATAACATACATATATCACAATGCACATATTCTCAAACATACACATAACACATAAGACCCTCCGGTCTGCACATAGATACCACTATAGGCAATGTATAGTGAGAAGACTCACCTCGGGTAATCTCGGAAAGTCTCGAACTCGAATCACTGATCTAGCCTTCGCCTAATCACATAAAGTAATTATCTCTAATTAATACGGCTCTCAAAGGCTAGACTAGTCCATCCCTATATTCTCTCAGAAGGGGAAAGACCATTTTACCCCTCCAATAGTCCAATGTCCAAATGTTGACCAAACCCTAAAAGTCAACCCCAGTCAACGACCCAACTTTGACCAGACCCGTCGAGTGCACTCGGGTGACTCGGCGAGTCCATGTGTGTCCTCTGAATCCTCCTAAGGCCTCACTCGACTCGTCGAGTTAACCTTTCTCTCGACGGGTTACCACTGATCACGAATCGCGGTGCAACACAATCCGACTCGTCGAGTCCTCTCATGGACTCGGCGAGTTTCTTCCATGAGAATTCTCAAACGACCTTCTGAGGTCAGATCTGTTTCTCTAACTTATAGATCTGACCTTGTAACACCCAAAAGTCACGTAAAGGTCTGAACTTTACGTTCATGCATCGCACATATGGCTCTATTTGATGAAATAACTCTAGAAATGGAGTCCTAGGCTCAATATTCTCATATAACAGCATAAAGCTTGGTTGTTGGGACACTCTGGACCTCTCAAGGTCCAGATCTAAAGTCTATTCCTCAATGGGACTTCACATGCTCCATATTCCAACTAAAGAAAGGGTAAAGAAACCCTAGATTCAAGAGATCTACTATATACACGAAAATAGGCATGGATTCATACCTCAACAACAACCTTTGGTGAAGTAATGGTAGGTCTGAGCTCCTCAATCAGCCTAGCTTGAATCCCCTCTCTTCTTCTTGTAAGAATGCACTAAAGGTGATGCAATTAGCTCCTTCCCTCACTCTCTATGCTCTCTGGTTCGTTAGGGTTTCTCAAGGGAAGTGTAGCCGCAGATGAAGGCCATAAGGGCCTTTAAATAGGTCACAACCCCGGACTGTAACGACGTAAATTTTCAAAACAATTTTTCATTTCTAAATAATACTTTTAATCATAAACAATATCAAAACATAATGTATCCAATGACATCTATGAGTGTGTACTAATCATGCCGGCGCCTTCCCGCGATCCTCACTGGTACCTGAAACACATAACACACAACACGGTAAGCATAAATGCTTAGTGAGTTCCCCAAAATACCACATACAACACATACGCCACTCGAGGCTACAGTACGACCCTCCGGTCGATGTGTCTCAGCGGGACCCTCCAGTCCCGCAGCTCGTTGGACCCTCCGGCCTGGGCATAGCTCGTCGGACCCTTCAGTCCAGTCTGTGTCGTTGGACCCTTCGGTCCGGTCTATATCGTTGGGCCCTCCCGCCCGGTCTGTTCAACACATAGCATACATATAACACAATGCACATAATCTCATACATACACATAGCATACAAGACCCTCCGGTCTACACACAAATACCACTCTAGGTAATGTATAGTGAGAAGACTCACCTCGGGTATCTCGGATGATCTCGCACACGAATACACTGATCTAGCCCCCGCCTAATCACATACACAATATCCTCAAATAAATAATGGCTCTCAAAGGCTAGATTAAATCCCCTTCTACAATCCCTCAGAAGGGTAAAAGACCATTTTACCCCTCCTTGACGCAAAAGTCCAAATGTTGACCAAAACCCTAAAAGTCAACGAAAGTTCACGGTCAAACTTTGACCCGACTCGTCGAGTGCACATGGGCGACTCGGCGAGTCCATGCGGGTCCTATGAATCCTTCTAGCCTCTCTTGGCTCGTCGAGTCATCCTTCCACTCGACGGGTTCCTCCTGTCACGAATCGCGGGGCAACCCCGACTCGACTCGTCGAGTCCACTTATGAACTCGGTGAGTTGCTTCCATGTTCATACTCAAATGACCTGCTAAGGTCAGATCTGCTTCTCTAATCTATAGATATGACCTTCCCAAGCCTGAAAAGCACGTGAAGGTCGAATCTTGGTACACATGCAACACACCCAAAGCTTCTTTTGGTGAAATAACCTCTAAAATGGCCTCCTAGGCTCATAACTCAAAAGGTATGGCATAAAGCAGAGTGGTAAGGACTCTCTGGACCTCTTAAGGTCCAGATCTATGAACCAACTCGCCTTGGGAGCTCACATACTCAAGATTCAACTAAAAGAGGCATAAAGAAAACCCTAGATTTCACTAGAATCATAATATACAAGAGAATGGCACAGATTGTTACCTCCAACAGCTTCCTCTAATCAAATGGAAGTGGATCCAAGTTCCTTAACCTGCCAAGCTTGTTCTACCTCCTTCCTTCTTGCTAAAACACACAAGAAATGGTGAATTAGCCTTCCTCTTGCACCACAAACGATCTCTCTGCTCTCTAGGGTTTCTCAGGGGTGAAGTGGTCGCAAATGGAGGCCATAAAGGCCTTTAAATAGGGCACAGACCCTGAGAATTAGGGTTTCCATTTACAGCGCAGACTCGTCGACTCCACCCTTCCCGACTCGTCGAGTCCGCTCATTAATCCAGTCAGCAATCACGGTCCTACTCGACGAGTCTACGACTCAACTCGTCGAGTCCCTCTCTTTTAGTCATAAATAAATGATCAAGCATAATGCCTGGAAATGCGGATGTTACAGTTCTCCCCCACTAGAATCAGACTTCGCCCTCGAAGTCTTGCTCTGCAAATAACTCTGGATGCTGCTCCCGCATCTCCAATTCCGGCTCCCAAGTCAGCTCGGACCCTCTCCGATGTTGCCACTAGACCTGAACCAGGGACACCTCCTTGTTCCTCAGAACCTTGATCTTCCGATCGCGGATCGCGATTGGCCTCTCAGCATAATTCAGGCTCGCATCCACCTGAATATCCTCCAGCGGCACCACCGCCGACTCGTCGGCTATACACTTCCTCAACTGAGACACGTGGAAGGTATCATGAATCTGGCTCAACTCCGCAGGAAGCTCCAACCGGTACGCTACCCTGCCCACCCTCGCGGTCACCCTGAACGGCCCAATGTACCGGGGCCCCAACTTGCCCCTCTTCCTGAATCGAATCACTCCTTTCCAAGGAGATACATTCAGGAGTACGAAGTCTCCCACTTAGAACTCCAACTCGGATCGTCGCCTATCCGCATAACTCTTCTGGTGGCTCTGAGCTGTCAACAACCTCTGTCTAACCTGCTGTATCTGCTCGGTCGTCTGAAGCACTATCTCAGTGCTGCCCATCACGCGCTGTCCCACCTCTCCCCAGCAAATGGGAGTCCGACACCTCCTCCCATACAACAACTCGAAGGGAGGCATACCAATACTCGAATGGTGGATGTTGTTATAGGAAAACTCAGCCAATGGTAGGTATGTGTCCAAGCTTCCTCCGAAGTCCAACACACATGCTCGAAGCATGTCCTCGAGTGTTTGAATCGTCCGCTCACTCTGTCCGTCCGTCTGTGGGTGGTATGCAGTGCTGAAATGCAGCCTCGTACCTAACTCCTCATGGAATTTCTTCCATAATCTGGAAGTGAAACGTACGTCTCGATCTGAAACAATCGAGATCGGTACTCCATGCCGCGATACCACCTCCCTCACATATAGCTCTGCCAGCCTCTCTACAGAAGAGCTCTCACTAATATCAAGGAAGTGAGCGCTCTTCGTCAGCCGGTCGACAATCCCCCAAATTGCATCGACACCCCTTGCGGTCCTTGGCAACTTGGTGATAAAATCCATGGAGATCTGTTCCCACTTCCACTGGGGAACCTCAAGTGGCTGCAACTTGCAGTACGGACGCTGGTGCTCGGCCTTAACCCTGCGACAGGTTAAGAACCTCTCAACAAACCATGCAACATCCCTCTTCATACAGGGCCACCAATAATCTTTCTTCAGATCCAAATACATCTTAGTGGCCCCGGGATGAATCGAGAACCTCGATCTGTGCGCTTCCTCCATCAATGTGGTACGTGTCCCGCCTGCATATGGAACCCAAACCCGACCCTGAAAGGTCATAAGCCCTCGGCTATCGGTAACTAACTCAGATACCTGCCCAATCACCCGCTCTCTCTTGCGGTTCTCCGGTCTCACAGCCTCTGCTTGGGCCTCCCGAATGGTGTCCAACACCAGAGTCATCACCGTCAACCGCATACAAATGTCTAGAATCGGGGCACTCTCCGCCCTACGGCTCAGGGCATCAGCTACAACATTAGCTTTGCCCGGGTGGTAGAGGATCTCACAATCATAATCCTTTACCACATCCAACCATCTCCTCTGACGCATATTCAGGTTGGGCTGATCCATCAAATACTTCAAGCTCTTGTAGTCCGTGTATATGGTACACCGAACCCCATACAGATAGTGAAGCCAGATCTTGAGGGCGAACACTACCGCCCCCCAACTCTATATCGTGGGTGGGGTACCTCGTCTCATGAGGCTTCAACTGCCTCGATGCATATGCTATCACATGACCCCTCTGCATAAGTACTGCACCCAACCCCGATATCGATGCGTCACAGTACACCACGAAACCCTCCATCCCCTCCGGAAGGGCTAACATTGGGGCTTCGCATAATTTCTAGCGAATTGTCTCGAATGAGGCATGCTGCTCCGGGCCCCAACTGAAAGCCACACCCTTCTGGGTCAACCTGGTGAGAGGAACATCAATCTTGGAGAAATCTTTAATAAATCTCCTATAATAGCCGGCCAACCCCAGAAAACTCCTGATCTCGGTGGGGGATCTCGGCACTTCCCAGCTCATCACCGCCTCAATCTTGGCCGGATCGACCAATATCCCATGTTGGTTAACGAGATGCCCCAGGAACTGGACCTCTCGTAATCAGAAATCACACTTGGAGAATTTGGCGTAAAGCCTCTCCGATCTGAGAACTCTGAGGACCTCCCTTAAATGCTCCTCATGCTGCTCTCTGGATCTCGAATACACCAATATATCATCAATGAACACGATCACCGAACGATCCAACATCGGTCTGCACACCCTGTTCATGAGATCCATGAACGCCGCCGGTGCATTGGTGATCCCGAAAGGCATCACCACGAACTCGTAACGATCACCGAACGATCCAACATCGGTCTGCACACCCTGTTCATGAGATCCATGAACGCCGCCGGTGCATTGGTGATCCCGAAAGGCATCACCACGAACTCGTAATGCCCATAACGAGTCCTGAACGCCGTCTTCTGGATATCCTCATCACGCACTCTCATCTGATGATACCCCGACCATACATCAATCTTGGAAAACCAAGACGCTCCCTGCAACTGATCAAACAAATCATTGATCCTCGGTAAGGGGTAACAGTTCTTAACTGTTAGCTTGTTCAACTCCCGGTAATCAATACACATCCGGTGTGAAAGAATACATACCAACCATGACATCGGGCGCTGCGCGGACCTCCTCCGCTGCAACTGGAAGGCTCTCCCGCGAGCCTTGGGTACCTCTTCCTTCGCTGGCCGGATCTCAGTAGCTCGAGCAGTAGGTGCAGATCCCTGCGCTGCTCCCTGCAGTAGCTGTGGGCACTCGACCTTCCGATGGCCGGTCTGGTTGCAATGAAAGCAAACCATGAACCCCTTGCGGCAATCCCTCGCATAATGCCCCTCCTTTCCGCACTTGTAACACACCCCAGCTCTACACACTCCCTCGTGGCTCTTGCCGCACTTCCCACAAGTGTGGCCCATCGGACCCCCAGATCTCGAATCAGCGGGCTTTGCCCGCTTGGCTGCCGGCTGAGACTGTGCCGGCCGCCGATCCCTCCCCTGAGACTCCGCCTCCTCCCTGGGCTGAGTCTCTAGCTCGATCTCCCTCTTCCGAGCATTTGCCTGAAGTTCGGCAAATGTCTGGTATGTCGAGTTCGCCACGAACTCGCGAATATCTCTCCTCAGAACGCTCAGATATCGGCTCATGCGTGTCTGCTCGGTAGACACCTCCTCAGGGCAAAACTGTTGGGTTTTGAGCAAACTAACACTCCTAAGCTGTTCATGAAACCCTAGAAACCTTGGATCTATGTTTTTCTAAAGTACATGCAAAATATTTTTTCCAAGGTTCATAACCTATCTAGCATACATGGGGTACTTTTAAACATAAAAATACTAGAAGAATTACATACCATTGTTAGTGAGTTGATTCCTTGGGAGTTTGAGAGCCAAGCACCAATAATGTGAATGCCTCAAATGGAAATCACAGATCACCACAAACATGGAAAACTTATGAGAGAGCACTCTAATACTCTAGAAATCGGCCACACCTTATGCACACACACATCGTCACTTTTCAAGCACTATAAGCCTCTTTATATAGTGTAGATGATTAGGGTTATGAACCATGCAAACCCTAATAACCCATGTCTTTTCCTATTCCAAGGATCCATGGGTTAAAAGCTCCATGGATCATCCATGGACTCCCATTCAAGCTTAGCCCATTTCCTTATGAGTGTTAGCCCACACTATATAAGTACAATAGCCCATTATTTAATTAGTCACCTTATGATCACTAAATTAATTCATAATTAATTTAAGATCAATACTAATTAAATAATACAATTTCATATTAATATATTATAACTTATAATATATTAGTAGGCCGCAAATATACTCTTCTCATAATGTTATCCATATAAATAGTTCGGGTGAAGTGCAACCCAAATGGACCATGCCGGGTCGGGTCAAGTATATACCAAATAAGTTATGGACTTAGACACCTTATCCAACAGTCTCCCACTTGGATAAGTCTGATAACTGTATTTGCCTATATAGCTTCAGGAACCAACCGGCAATCGTAGCTCTCGAAAACTCTGTTGAACTATGAAGCGCCATTTTAGATAAGTGATCACATAATCCTCTTCTCTCATGATATCAGCCGGACAAATACATGGAACAATCTCTTACTTATTGTCCAACAGTTTGTTTCCCGATTTCCGATTTGTTTGACAAAGAACTTAATCGAACACATCAATTTAGTTCTGACCGGGCCCAATACATAGGTCAAAACAAAATCATCGAGGGGCCCAGATATCGCTTCTATTTCTAGAAGGAACAGATAAACTTCGACTCATATGCTTGTTCTACTACTTATTGAATTGCACACAAAGGCACGTTTTATAACATCAAGTTACTGATGTGTTTACGTGCAATCAATGCACAACCAAATCATAGGTAACAACTCATATCTCTAGGTTTGAAGACTTATATGATATTACCGTCTCACGATCACTCGAGATAAATTCCATGAAGTGATACAAGTGAGCGTGTGTTTATTCCAATACTCATAACTTATGAGTACTCATGAATATTGTAGCAACCATTGCTATGGCTAAACACCTTTAGTCATCTACAATCCCAATTCATGACAGTCTTGATTCATACCTACTTCTGACATATGACCGACTGTGGAGAGTTTGAATAAACTTATTATTCTGGAAGTCAAAACATGCAAAGCTGAAACAATAGTAAATAATTGACAATGATAGCAACACCTTACTCATAAATAAATCACAACTTTTATTCATCATCAAACATCGATTACATTTTACAGGTTTCAGTAATAACTATCTAATCTGTAAAACTAATATCGTCCCTCAGCCCGATGCGTCTCGCATGTTGCAAATGCTTCACCCTCGTCAGTCCCTTCGTAAGGGGATCCGCAGGGTTCTCATCTGACGATACCCTCTTTGCCACGAGGAGTCCCTCTTCTATCTTGTGTCTTATGAAGTGATATTTTCTGTCAATGTGTCGGGATCTGCCATGATCTCTTGGTTCCTTGGCTAAGGCAACCGCACTATTGCTGTCAGAGAAAATCTCCATAGGCTCCTAAATAGTTGGTACAACTCTAAGGTCTCCGATGAAGTTCCTCAGCCATATCGCCTCCTTTGCCGCTTCACTCGCTGCTATGTACTCTGATTCACAAGTCGAATCAGCTACAGTCTCCTGTTTGGAACTCTTCCAAATGATTGCCCCTCCATTTAAGGTAAAGACCCAGCCCGACTGAGAGCGGAAGTTATCCCTATCAGTCTGAAAGCTAGCATCACTATACCCTACTACTCTCAAGTCATCACTCCCACCAAGGGTAAGGATCCAATCCTTAGTCCTCCGCAGGTACTTGAGAATATTCTTTACCGCAGTCCAATGAGCCTTGCCAGGGTTCCCCTGATATCTGCTGACCATGCTCAAAGCGAAGGCCACATCAGGACGGGTACAAGTCATAGCATACATGATCGAGCCAACAACGGAAGCATAAGGTAATCGACTCATCTCAGCTATCTCATCTTCTGTACTCGGGCTCTGAGCCTTGCTCAGTTTGGCATTGCTTTGGATCGGTAATTCTCCTTTCTTGGAATTCTGCATGTTGAACCTTTTCAACACCTTATCCAAGTAGATACTCTGACTAAGTCCAATTAGTCTTTTACTCCTTTCTCTTAATATCCTTATCCCTAGGATATAGGCAGCTTCTCCAAGGTCCTTCATAGCAAAGCACTTCCCAAGCCAGGACTTAACCTCCTGCAAGGTTGGGATGTCATTTCCTATGAGTAGTATGTCATCCACATACAGTACCAAAAAGCTAACTATACTCCCACTAGCTCTGACATACACACAGGACTCATCTTCAGTTCTTGAGAAACCAAACTCTTTGACCTTCTCATCGAAACAAAGATTCCAACTTCGAGATGCTTGTTTCAATCCATAAATGGATTTCTCAAGCTTGCACACTCTATTGGGGTACTCTGCACTGACAAAACCTTCTGGCTGATTCATGTAAACATCCTCAGCCAACTTTCCGTTAAGGAAAGCGGTTTTGACATCCATTTGCCATATTTCATAATCATGAAATGCAGCAATGGCTAGCATAACCCTAATAGACTTAATCTTTGCTACTGGTGAAAAGGTTTCATCATAATAATTACGCTGAGTTTGATTAAAACCCTTCGCAACCAGTCGAGCCTTATAAGTGTGCACCTTCCCATCCATGTCGGTCTTCTTCTTGAAGATCCATTTGCACCCGACTGTCTTACAGCCTGGTACATTGTCAACCAAGTTCCAAACTTGATTGTCATACATGGACTGTATCTCGCTGTCCATAGCCTCCTTCCATTTAGCAGACTCTGGGCCTGCCATGGCTTCCTTAACACTGTTAGGTTCATCCAGATTTACCAGTGTACTGTCATTGATAAATGTATCACCTTCCGTAGTAATATGAAATCCATAATAAAACTCAGGTGTGTTCCTAACCCTTGTGGAACGCCTCGGTAGTATAGACTCGTCAGCTGGATCAACAGGAATTTCCTCCTCAGGTTGATTGCTAGTGTCTGAGGTTCCTTCACCAATTGAGTCTTGAATTTCTTCAAGGTCAATTTTCCTCCCACTGTCTCCTTGGTTTATAAATTCTCTCTCTCGAAAGAACTCTCTCCTAGCCACAAAGACCACATTCTCACTGGGTTTGTAGAAGAGGTAACCAAAGGATTTTTGTGGGTAGCCGATGAAAATACACCTTTCACTTCGAGGTTCGAGCTTGTCATGAGTCTCGCGCCTCACGAAAGCCTCGCAACCCCAAATCTTGATATGGTCCAAATTGGGAACTTTCCCAGTCCACATTTCAAGAGGTGTTTTGGCAACCTTCTTTGTAGGGACTAGATTAAGGATGTGGGCGGCAGTCTCTAAGGCATACCCCCAAAAAGAGATTGGTAGCGAAGCTCGACTCATCATAGAGCGAACCATGTCCAACAAAGTTCGATTACGCCTCTCAGCTACACCATTCAGCTGTGGTGTCCGGGGAGGTGTTAATTGTGAGACAATCCCACACTCCTTAAGATAGTCGAGGAACTCAGTACTAAGATACTCACCACCTCGATCCGATCGAAGCATCTTAATGTTCCTGCCCAATTGATTTTCTACTTCCTGTTTAAACTCTTTAAACCTTTCAAAAGTTTCTGACTTATGTTTGATTAAGTAGACATAACCATATCTACTAAAATCATCAATAAAAGTCACATAATAGCGATTAGCATCCCTTGTGGCGGTTTTGAATGGTCCATATACATCAGTATGTATAAGGTCCAACAAACCCTCACCCCTTGCACAAGTACCAGTGAAGGGTGATTTTGTCATTTTTCCAAGTAGACAAGACTCACAACTATCATCCGACTTGAGGTCGAACGACTCCAAGACTCCATCCTTTTGGAGCTGGCCTATGCGTTTCTTGCTTACATGTCCAAGACGACAATCCCACAAAGATGCTTTATCCAAGCTAGTAGAAGAATCAATACATAATACATTATTTCCTAAGTTATCTACAACCGATATAGCTTCATACACACCATCACAAGGTAATGCTTTAAAATAAAGAACATTATTAAAGAAAGCATTAATACTACCAACTTCATTATCAAAAGAAAATGTAAAACCTTGTTTGTACAAAGCATGAAAAGAAATAATATTCCTCGCCATTTCAGACGAGTACACACATTTATTCAAATCTTACTTTAACCCACTATCTAGCAACAAAGTATAAACTCCAATCTTGGCAACAGGTGCAACCTTCTTGTTCCCCATAATTAAGTTTATCTTTCCGTGCTCCACATACTCACTTCTTCTTAGGCCCTGCAAGTCACAACAGATGTGAATACCACAACCTGTATCAAGAACCCAAGAATTAGAATATGGTGAGTTATTAGACAATATAGTGTAAATACCTGCATGGGATGGTTTCACTTTCCCATCCTTGACATCCTGCAAGTACTTTGGGCAGTTTCGCTTCCAGTGCCCCTTATTTTGACAATAGAAGCATTCAACATCCGTAGGAATGGCAGAAGGAGTGATAGAACCACCGTTGGTTCCAGATGAGGAGCCTTCAAGGGACTTTCCCTTGGTACCCTTCGAAGGGTGCTTCCTCTTCTTCCCTTTGCCTTGCCCGATAGCCAAAACAGGGGTAGTAGTAGGAGTAGGAGTAGTAACCGACTTACTCTTAAGACCACTTTCGGCAGTCTTCAGAAGTCCTTGAAGCTTACTGAGTGTGACTTCCTCCTTGTTCATGTGGTATGTCATACGAAATTGATCATAACACGAGGGCAAGGAGTGCAAAATGATATCAATTGCCAACTCCTCAGGGAAGTTCACATTCAGTTTCATTAGACGGTCCACATACCTTTGCATTTTCTGCATGTGGCTCGTGATTGGTCCGCTATCCTTCATACGGGTAGTGATCATGGAGGAGATTATTTCATACCGCTCTTGACGAGCAGTCTGATGGTACCTTTCCATCAGATCCTGATGCATCTCAAAAGGGTAATAGTCCTCATAGGACTTTTGGATTTCAGCTGTCATGGTGGCCATCATGATGCATGCCACCTTGGTGGCATCTCTTTCATGTGCCTGATACTCAGCGACCTCCTCAGGAGTAGCAGTGGACTCATCAAGCTCCTTTAGCTCCTTATCGAGGACATATTTCTTGTCCTCGTAACGAGTGACCATCCTGATGTTCCGGATCCAATCCATGAAGTTGGAACCATCAAAGATGACCCTCCCACAAAGGTTCATGAGGGAAAAGGAGCCAGTAGGGTTAGAGCCCGAAGCATTGTTGTTGGAAGACATCTGAAAAGAAGAAAACAAGTTTAGATTAGATATATCGAATCCTTAATAATACACCCAAATGTAATATTAAGGCTAGGATCCAACACAATATATTATAACTTAGAAGAGGGATGCCGTAATCTAAGCTATAACATATTTGAAGGTAGGTGAATGACGATTCACCAATTTCCACCATGAAAACGAAATGAATTATTAGGTTTAATTGGTTTTGAAATTCCTAGATTCTTTTGAGATTCATTGAACTTTTCAATGGCATGTTTCAATCTCGATTGTGCCCTTCAAGTTTTGTGACTGGGATGCCGAGGATCACAAAACAAGGTGTGAATAACCATGCAAATTCACTTGGTACCCTTAATATTATCACCTAATCAATGTGCCAACCACACACGCTCCACCGATCTATGATAAACATTAAGTCACCCTTCGTGATCCTTACTAGTCCAAGTTAGTGTGCCGGTTAACCACACACGCTCCACCAACGACTTGGTAAGGTACAAAGTGTGAATTTCATGGGTTAGCACAATATTCACATTTTCCTAAAGTAACTAAGATTGGGAATTTATTAAAGGTTTAGTTACTTTATAATATTCATTATACTTTTAATGAGAATTTAAAGTCATTGTCCTACCCGTTCGGCTAACGACCCTCCACCGATCAAGGAAGCGGTGGGTGAGAATGGACACACATTAAGTTGCCATTTTATAGGCAACAACCTTATACCCCCCTTATAGACCGGCTTCGTGAATGAGGCCTACTAACGGTAAAACGACTTAATCTTATACATATATATAATAATTAACCATTAATGTTATAAATAGTATAAGGGTTGAATTTTAACTTTTAAAACTCTAAGGGTTTGGAATTAAAGTATATTAAAGTGTGTGTAACTTTACAAATTCCAAAACTTGAGGACAAGTTTTGAAACTATTCAAAACTTTTCATTTCATAACTTATGAATTAAAGGTTCATAAAATGAAGACTCTTCATTTTCATGTAACTTATGTGTTTTAAGTGTGCATAAATGAATGTGACCTTTGGAAATCCATAACTTGAGGACAAATTATGGACTCCATTAAAACACATAAATGATCAAGAATTATCAATAAACAATTTAGCAAATAATTCCTATGATCTAACAATAATTCATAAGAACATGAACATCATATCAAAAATTCCAAGAACATATGAACACATATTATCATGCAATTTTAATATAAGCCATTGTAAATGGATTAGCATAAACATTACACCATCTAAAACAAGTTTTATAACACCAAAACAGTTTAGGGTAATGTTTCTAGTCCATTTCCAGCAGCAAAACTCAAAAATCTGCATTCTGAGGCTTCTACTCGTCGAGTGCACGAACCTACTCGACGAGTAGGATGAATTTACTCATGGACTCGGCGAGTCCCCCCATGGACTCGGCGAGTTCATGCTGCCGAATGCAGAAAACTTGAGTTTTTCAACAAGTTTGCAACAAGTATCTAACAAACAAGCCTAGGCTCTGATACCACTGTTGGGTTTTGAGCAAACTAACACTCCTAAGGCGTTCATGCAACCCTAGAAACCTTGGATCTATGTTTGTCTAAAATACATGCAAAATAATTTTTCCAAGGTTCATAACCTATCTAGCATACATGGGGTACTTTTAAACATAAAAATACTAGAAGAATTACATACCTTTGTTAGTGAGTTGATTCCTTGGGAGTTTGAGAGCCAAGCACCAATAATGTGAATGCCTCAAATGGAAATCACAAATCACCACAAACTTGGAAAACTTATGAGAGAGCACTCTAATACTCTAGAAATCGGCCACACCTTATGCACACACACATCGTCTCTTTTCAAGCACTATAAGCCTCTTTATATAGTATAGATGATTAGGGTTATGAACCATGCAAACCCTAATAACTCATGTCTTTTCCTATTCCAAGGATCCATGGGTTAAAAGCTCCATGGATCATCCATGGACTCCCATTCAAGCTTAGCCCATTTCCTTCTGAGTGTTAGCCCACACTATATAAGTACAATAGCCCATTATTTAATTAGTCACCTTATGATCACTAAATTAATTCATAATTAATTTAAGATCAATACTAATTAAATAATACAATTTCATATTAATATATTATAACTTATAATATATTAGTAGGCCGCAAATATACTCTTCTCATAATGTTATCCATATAAATAGTTCGGGTGAAGTGCAACCCAAATGGACCATGCCGGGTCGGGTCAAGTATATACCAAATAAGTTATGGACTTAGACACCTTATCCAACAAAAACATCGCCCTCTCATGAAACTTCCGGGTAATCACAGTAACAGAATCAGTACCCTGCTTAAGGGTCAAAAACTCCTGAGCCAGTCGTTCCCTCTCCACAGGGGGAACGTACTCATCACGAAAGATAGTGGTGAACCTCTACCAGGTCACCGCAGTAAGCTCAGCGGGGGTGAAATCTGCCAATACAAACTTCCACCAGTCCTTCGCCCCCAAGCGAAGCTGGTTCAGCGCGAACCGTACTCTCAAATGCTCCGGACACGAGCAGGTATAGAAACATCCCTCAATATCAGCAATCCATCTCATCGCAGCGATCGGATCTTGTGTCCCATCAAACTCTGGTGGCTTCCTGTTGCTGAACTCTCGGTACAGCAACGAGTCACCTCCCTGTGGCCTGGCAGCAGCGACGGCTACGGTGGCCGCAGCAACAGCAACATCAGTAAGAGCGGCGTACCGCTCATCAAAAGTCTCGATCAACGTGGTCTTGATAGACCCGAACATCTCTGGTATCTTAGCTCGGATGGCCGCAGCCACCTCCTCATCAATCATTCGGAGGATCTCCTCATCACTGACACTGCTGCTCTCAGGTGTCTGGCGTGTCCCCACCATGATGTCTCTCTGTAATACAACATAAAATATCAGAGACCCGCTCGAGTATACTCGCACTCGATAACTCAACCCTACTTGTTCCCTAGTACCCAAAAGATTCTTACTTGGACTGCGCACTGATCTGGTATCTTCAGTAGTACGGGCCCTATACTACCGTCCACACCGCATCAGTATTCACCCCAAGTCCTCCTCCTTGGATCCCAGATCTCAAGTACTCTACATCTCGCTAGCATAGGCTACCCTTCGGTAGACCCCTCATCAGCTCCTCGCTGCTACCTACTCACTCTCAAGCATCTCATAGTAGCAGTAATCTCCTAGGCTAAGCCATCACAGATCAGGCCACTTTAGTCCTAATATGAATACCTAGCCTATTCTAGCATGCATAACATATCATATCATATCTCATAACACATAATGTAAGGGTATTTTGGGAAATCACCATTCGGGCGCTGGCTGACCGTACACACTGCTCTGTTCTGCTTGTCTCAAAACCTTTTACTCTTTTTAGAAAAATTGTTTTATTGCGAAAAATTCCTCAAATCCTCAGTTTGAGTTCAGATACGCCCGAAGGTGCGTCTGAATCCCTCAAACCAAGGCTCTGATACCAACTTGTAACAACGTAAACTTTCAAAACAATTTTTCATTTCTAAATAATACTTTTAATCATAAAACAATATCAAAACATAATGTATCCAATGTCATCATCACAAAACAATTCCCAGAATCTCAACATAAACTCTATAAGTGTGTACTGATCATGTCGGCGCCTTCCCGCGATCCTCACTGGTACCTGAAACACATAACACACAACACGGTAAGCATAAATGCTTAGTGAGTTCCCCAAAATACCACATACAACACATACGCCACTCGAGGCTACAGTACGACCCTCCAGTCGATGTGTCTCAGCGGGACCCTCCAGTCCCGTAGCTCGTTGGACCCTCTGTCCCGGTCATAGCTCGTCGGACCCTTCGGTCCAGTCTGTGTCGTTGGACCCTTCGGTCCGGTCTATATCGTTGGGCCCTCCAGTCCAGTCTATATCGTTGGGCCCTCCGGCCCGGTCTGTTCAACACATAGCATACATATAACACAATGCACATAATCTCATATATACACATAGCATACAAGACCCTCCGGTCTATACACAAATACCACTCTAGGTAATGTATAGTGAGAAGACTCACCTCGGGTATCTCGGATGATCTCGCACACGAATACACTGATCTAGCCCCCGCTTCCTCTGATCAAATGGAGGTGGATCTAAGTTCCTTAACCTGCCAAGCTTGTTCTACCTCCTCCCTTCTTGCTAAAACACACAAGAAATGGTGAATTAGCCTTCCTCTTGCACCACAAACGATCTCTCTGCTCTCTAGGGTTTCTCAGGGGTGAAGTGGCCGCAAATGGAGGCCATAAAGGTCTTTAAATAGGGCACAGACCCCGAGAATTAGGGTTTCCATTTACAGCGCAGACTCGTCGAGTCCACCCTTCCCGACTCGTCGAGTCCGCTCATTAATCCACTCAGCAATAACGGTCCTACTCGACGAGTCTACGACTCAACTCGTCGAGTCCCTCTCTTGTACTCATAAATAAATGATCAAGCATAATACCTGGAAATCCAGATGTTACACGGACAATTAGGGTTTTCCTCAGCAGCGCTGACTCGGCGAGTCAGATACCCGACTCGTCGAGTCCATTCATTAAACACGTCACCAAACGCGACTCTACTCGACGAGTTAAGGCACGAACTCGTCGACTCACTCCTCATATATCGAAATGAATACTCAAAATATTATCCCTGGAAATCCGGATGTTACAATTCTCCCCCACTTGAATTAGATTTCGCCCTCAAAATCGCTCCTCAACCACATGAAAAGAAACCAAACACCCGAAAAGCACCAGTGAAAGGATCTCACACCAAAACGATATCTTACTCCATGGATACCTGAACCCAAACAGGAACTCCTAAATTCGGAACAAAACCGACCCATCTGCCGCTAAGATACCCCTTCTGACTTTTCAAGTCTGGAACTCTAGTGATCTGGTCCGCCGCCAGATCATCCACTCAAGATCTCATCACGTTATTCACTCCTCGAATAACAGACCCCGATAACTAACTGCCCCTCAGATTCTCACAAGATAAGCCCACGATCACCCATGCCAGACATACCAAACGATCCCATACACACTTCCATATACGAAAGGGTCACATGCAATAAGAGACCTATCCACTGGACTGCTGTCAGAATCTGTCCGAACATTGGACCCTCAACACCCTGTCCTCAGACACAAGAAAAATAATCAAGCTCGCTCAGAAGTGTCCTCTGACATCTAAAATCATATGCCCAAAGCGTCTCACTGACTTCCTTCTCATAACAACTATCTCGGCCCAGTGTCACACACCAGACACGACGCTCGCTTTACCCCAAGCGATTACTATAATCTCAACTAAAATCGTCTCACCCTCGACCTCTGTCGACAACTACCCATTAGTCTCATGCGTCTCGCGGTCTTTCCTATACCAGCGACCCGACCCACCCAGTTCCAAGACACCAGATGAAAACAATACCCCTTTCAAAAAAAGAAATCCATCTCTAAATCCGGAATCTCAATCCATTTACTCGATACACCACTAGAATCAAACTCAACTCGAGAGTTTGGCCCGACGCGAATTTGGAACCACCCGTCCCAATAAAGCACCCAACTCATGACTCATGACTCGTAACCCACTCGTACATTACTTCTCCGATCCCTTCCCATTACGGTCTCCACAGCCAAACTCAGGATATAATGATTCTCGACCATTATGGAGACCTCCGTCTCTTTCCTGATCTGGCCACCAGGCTCTCGCATACTCAATGCAATAAGGCTACTCAGGCCTACTCAATGTAGTAAGGCAACTCAAGCCTAAGAACTCTCCTGAGTCATGCTCTGACTAACGAATAACTCGGTTCCTCGCAGCACCATGACACCCTCTCACCGACTAGTGAGTACTATGGCTCCCCATAGTATCACGACACCCTCTCTGACTAGTGAGTACTACGGCTCCCCGCAGTATCACAACACCCTCTCTGACTAGTGAGTACTACGGCTCCCCGCAGTATCACAACACCTTCTCACTAACTAGTGAGTACTACGGCTCCCCGCAGTATCACAACACCTTCTCACTGACTAGTAAGTACTACGGCTCCCCGCAGTATCACAACACCTTCTTACTCACTAGTGAGTACTACGGCTCCCCGCAGTATCACAACACTTTCTCACTGACTAGTGAGTACTACGGCTCCCCGCAGTATCACAACATCTTCTCACTAACTAGTGAGTACTACGGCTCCCCGCAGTATCACAACACCTTCTCACTGACTAGTGAGTACTATGGCTCCCCGCAGTATCACAACACCTTCTCACTGACTAGTGAGTACTACGGCTCCCCACAGTATCAAAACACCTTCTCACTGACTAGTGAGTACTACGGCTCCCCGCAGTATCACCGCACCCTCTCTCACTGACTGGTGAGTACTACGGCTCCCCGTAGTATCACCACACCTTTTCTTGCTGCAATCTACATTCTTAAATAATCTCACTTGCTGCCACTAGCCGAAGGGCTCCCACTGGAATCATAGATACTTAATACTCCACTTACTATCTCGTAATTCAAGCCTCAAAATAACCCGATAAACAGGGCATCATGCTCGGATACCTCGGTACACCATCACCGAACCTCACGAAGACTTTCCTCACCCACCAATCCCCTGTATATGGTACCATACCCTGATACCGAAAAGCATCCTTTCAAAGTCTCGCAACTGATCTTCCTCTCGCACCACTCGTAACTCCGAAATATTCCAACTCTCAATTGAAACATGGAGGAGTCGTCAGCGACTCAGAACACGTAGACGACAATCCGAAACTTCCTCCTCTATTGCTAAAAACTCATGCAAGAATACTCATAACGACCCTGAAGTTGGTTGCCCAATCAACTTCTTCCCTTCCCACATTACATATAATAGCCCATACCTTGAACCAGAAATTCTCAACCGCCGAACTAACCTTAGAAGCCAACCACCTCGAATTCACCATTATAACCTTGAAGGATTCCTATCCACCACAAGGTCTCCGACCAACGACCACTTGCCGTGGAGACACTCATCCTTTCTCAAACACGTACCACATGCACAATCTCGGTCTGCACCTCTCCTTGACCACCAATAACCCTGGTCTCAGGAATCCGCACCGCAGGCCTCTCTATATAGTTCTCTAACCGCTCTGGAACAAATCTCTGATCTCCTCAAAAAGTACCCGGTTCTCCCCCACTCAGGGTTCGAACCATCACCAATTGGTTCACCAACAATCTATCCCACAGACTGTTTTTACCAATAACATCGCACCTACTCTTGGAAGGTGATACGCAATGCTCGATGATATCCCCGATGGAGATCAAGCAATTCCAAATACCCTGAATCTCAGATGAAATCCTCAGAAACTTCTCATCATGACTACCTCTAGTCATTCAGAATCTCGTACCATCCTACTACCGGACATCTCAACTGTCCAGTAGTAACCCTGACTCTCAGTCTGAAAATAATGAACTACATACTCCTCATCCTCGACTCCTCAACCAACGTCCCATCACGTGAATTATCATAAGAGCAGAGACCTCATTTCCACACTCGATACCCATCATAAACAATAAGAGCCACCGCTCCGATATACTCCTATTGATCGTCCGTTGCTGCAGCTAACACATGCCCTACTATGCTCAAATACGGTGTATCCTGGTCCTTGACCATCTCAATCCCCACTGACAACCTGCTCATGCTAAATCCTTACCTCGCGGCAAACGTACTGCCCAGATACTCCGATGAAAGATCGTAACCAAAGCTACCCCACAGGGCTCACCCCCAACCTTAGAAACTGAAAATCTCAATACCTCTCCTGCTTCCCACAGGAACATAAATAGCACCGCTCAGGTCACAGAAAATGAGATCTCCACTATCGGCCGGTTGCTCAGCCCAGACCGTATTCTCCCACAACGCACCATCCCTACTCATCCCTGAGTCTTGCGACTCCAACTGGCATCTCACCAACAATCCCTTGGAGCTAACTCGATTTCCCTTTTAAGGGATGCTCCACTAAAACTCGTTCATCATGGCCCTCTGGCCCCATATTCTTTCACATTTGATCTCAGTCTAGACAATCACCACAGAATAACCGGTAAAACCAGAAGCACTAACCGCCACGTGTCCTGGTACTCAAACCATGTGATCACCTCTCGATCTGCTACAAATCATGGTACTCGAACCATGACATCACCTCTCGATCTGCTACAAATCATGGTACTCGAACCATGACATCACCTCTCAATCTGCTACAAATCATGGTACTCGAACCATGACATCACCTCTCGATCTGCTACAATTCATGGTACTCGAACCATGACATCACCTCTCGATCTGCTACAAATCATGGTACTCGAACAATGACATCACCTCTCAATCTGCTACAAATCATGGTACTCGAACCATGACATCACCTCTCGATCTGCTACAAATCATGGTACTCGAACCATGACATCACCTCTCGATCTGCTACTTAGGTCCTCCGGAATACTCCTTGCATCGAGTATGGGTCCTCTGCTTTCAGTAATACAGGCCCATACTACCTGCCACATCTACCCATACTCTCTCTACACGGACCATCCCAGAGTCCCTAAGTAGCTGTTCAACCTTCGCAATCACCAACCCCGACACGCGTGCTCGCTTCTCAGCGAAATGCTCTACTCTGTTAGCGTACTCATCTGACTAAGGTCACTTCCTAGGTTCTCACACTTCTCCGCCATCAGCTGCTGAGAAACTCCTTATGGTGCCAGTCATCTACTTCCTGAATATCGTCACATTCACTTGGTAGCTGACTCCCATCATCGGGAGTTCCACAAAGCACGAAGCAAGCAGCATTCGGGCGTCGAATAAACACGCAAAACCCACTCTAGGTGATAACTCCACTTGCTCTACTCATACTCAAAGATATCACCGAACTCAGCAACTCTACCCCTCGCGGGTAGCTAACTACTCTCTCAGGAGGTTCCACAAATGCTCATCTAGGTTTCTCTCCTAGATTACTCCTCTACTCAAATCCCTCTCTAAAAGGATTCCTGCTGGATACTCTTACTCAGCACATACTCGAAAGCTCGTCACAGGTAACAGCAACTCCTAGGCTAAGGCATCACAAATTAGGCCACTCTAGTCCTAAAATATGAAATATCTAGCCTATCTCTACCATGCATAATACCTCATAACATATCTCATAATACAAAAGTAAGGGTATTTTGGGAAATCACCGTTCGGGCTCTGGCTGATTGTACACACTGCTCCTTCCTGTTTTCTCTCAGAAACTCTTGCTCGCTTTTTAGAAAAATCATTTCTTTGAATATTTTTCTCAAATCCTCAGTTTGAGTCCAGATTTACCCGAAGGTGCATCCGAATCTCTCAAACCAAGGCTCTGATACCAACTTGTAACACCGTAAATTTTCAAATGAATTTTTCATTTTAAAAACGCATACTTTTCATAACATTTTGTATAAAAACCTCGTTTATTCAAATTACAAAACACAGCTCCATTAATAATCCAGGATCCTCAAACATAACTCTTTCTCTAATGTGTACAATCAAGTCGGTGTCGTCCTGCGATCCTGAGAAACCTGAAACACATAGCACATAACACGGTAAGCACAAAGCTTAGTGAGTTCCCCCAAAATACCACATACAGCACATAGCCACTCGAGGCTATAACTCGGTATGACCCTCCGATCAATGTGTCTCAGCGGGACCCTCCGGTCCAGTAGCTCGTTGGACCCTCCAGTCTGGTCTAGCTCGTTGGACCCTCCGGTCCGGTCTAAATCGTTGGACCCTCCGGTCCGGTCTACTCGAGGACCCTCTGGCCTCGTAAGTCGTTGGACCCTCCGGTCCGGTCTATATAACACATAACATACATATATCACAATGCACATATTCTCAAACATACACATAACACATAAGACCCTCCGGTCTGCACATAGATACCACTATAGGCAATGTATAGTGAGAAGACTCACCTCGGGTAATCTCGGAAAGTCTCGAACTCGAATCACTGATCTAGCCTTCGCCTAATCACATAAAGTAATTATCTCTAATTAATACGGCTCTCAAAGGCTAGACTAGTCCATCCCTATATTCTCTCAGAAGGGGAAAGACCATTTTACCCCTCCAATAGTCCAATGTCCAAATGTTGACCAAACCCTAAAAGTCAACCCCAGTCAACGACCCAACTTTGACCAGACCCGTCGAGTGCACTCGGGTGACTCGGCGAGTCCATGTGTGTCCTCTGAATCCTCATAAGGCCTCACTCGACTCGTCGAGTTAACCTTTCTCTCGACGGGTTACCACTGATCACGAATCGCGGTGCAACACAATCCGACTCGTCGAGTCCTCTCATGGACTCGGCGAGTTTCTTCCATGAGAATGCTCAAACGACCTTCTGAGGTCAGATCTGTTTCTCTAACTTATAGATCTGACCTTCTAACACCCAAAAGTCACATAAAGGTCTGAACTTTACATTCATGCATCGCACATATGGCTCTATTTGATGAAATAGATCTAAAAATGGATTCCTAGGCTCAATATTCTCATGTAACAGCATAAAGCTTGGTTGTTGTGACACTCTGGACCTCTCAAGGTCCAGATCTAAAGTCTATTCCTCAATGGGACTTCACATGCTCCATATTCCAACTAAAGAAAGGGTAAAGAAACCCTAGATTCAAGAGATCTACTATATACACGAAAATAGGCATGGATTCATACCTCAACAGCAACCTTTGGTGAAGTAATGGTAGGTCTGAGCTCCTCAATCAGCCTAGCTTGAATCCCCTCTCTTCTTCTTGCAAGAATGAACTAAAGGTGATGCAATTAGCTCCTTCCCTCGCTCTCTATGCTCTCTGGTTCGTTAGGGTTTCTCAAGGGAAGTGTAGCCGCAAATGAATGCCATAAGGGCCTTTAAATAGGTCACAAACCCGGACAATTAGGGTTTTCCTCAGCAGCGCTGACTCGGCGAGTCAGATACCCGACTCGTCGAGTCCATTCATTAAACATGTCACCAAACGCGACTCTACTCGATGAGTTAAGGCACCAACTCGTCGAGTCACTCCTCATATATCGAAATGAATACTCAAAATATTATACCTGGAAATCCGGATGTTTCAAGGTATTTCTGGCTGTTGAAGTAAACCTGAGGGCTTCTGATATTCCGCCTTCACCTTGGCGCAAGTGAGGCACTTGCACACGTAGGTAGCGATTTCAGCTTTCATGTTCGGCCACCAATATAATTTCTTAAGGTCTAGATACATCTTTTTCGAACCTGGATGTACAGAGTATCAAGTCTTGTGTGCTTCGTTCATGACAACTTCTCTGAATCCACCAAACTTTGGTGTCCAGATTCGATCCATGAAATAATGAACTCCGTCACCCTTGATTTCTAACTTCTTTTCCATTCCCCTTAAGGTTTCATTCATTACGTTCTCCGGTTTCAAAGCTTCCAGTTGAGCCTCTTTGATTTGTATGGATAAGTGAGAATGGATGGTCATGGTCAGAGACTTTACTCGACGGCCTGAGTATTCTTTCCGACTAAGGGCATCTGCTACCACATTGGCTTTGCCTGGATGATAACGAATTTCACATTCGCAATCACTAAGTAGTTCAACCCATCGTCACTGTCTCATGTTTAGCTCCTTTTGATCAAATATGTGCTGAAGACTTTTATGGTCTTTAAAGATGGTGGACTTTGTGCCGTAGAGGTAGTGTCCCCAGATCTTTAGAGCAAATACTACTTCTCCCAACTCAAGGTCATGAGTAGTGTAGTTGACCTCATGTTTTTTTAGTTGTCGTGAGGCATATGCGATAACTTTTCCTCGCTGCATAAGTACACATCCCAGACCTTGATTGGATGCATCGCAATATACAACGAAGTCTTCTGTTCCTTCAGGTAGAGATAGAATAGGCACACTGCACAAAGCTTGTTTCAGGGGTTGGAAAGCAGCTTCCTGTTTCTCTCCCCAGTTGAAAGTTACACCCTTCTGAGTCAGAGTAGTAAGTGGTTTAGCGATCCTTGAGAAGTTCTGTATGAATCTGCGGTAATAGCCAGCAAGACCCAAGAATTGACGAATTTCCGTGGGTGTTTTTGGTGTTGACCAATTCTTGATTGTTTTAATATTGGAGGGGTCCACGTGTATTCCTTCTTCGATGACCATATGACCAAGAAATTCTACTTTCTGAATCCAACAATCACATTTTGAAAACTTCGCATATGTACTTTTGAGTTTTGAAATGGGGGATGGTTCAGAAGTTTGTGTCGGGTTTGGTCTACGTTTATTTGAATAATAGCAAGCCCACTTGTAGCCTTGGGCAGCTTTTCCTTGAGGATCATGGTAGGAATCATACTTGGTTCATTTATCACCACCTTTTGTATACAAGTTGTATATAGTAAGACAGAAAAGAGTTAGTTAAATGGTCGGTTAAAGCGAAGAGTCTTTCCATAGCACATGGAGTTGGTATGGTGAGGACCAAGTTAATCCACATTAAATGACGACGTTGGAACTTCTTATCGTAATGGGTGATAAGTCGATTAGAAAGAAGTGTTTGCTTAGAGCGATGGCATCTTATATGTATATGTCTTTAGTGCCTTCTGTTTTATTCTTGTTATTATTGTTGCGAATATTTACGCTTCATTTAGCTAGTATAGGTAGTAAGATTACTTTGATAATTACTGAAGAAATCTCGTAATATGATCCCTACAAAATCCATCTATAATCGCTTAGTGTATACAAATCATATATAGTTAAGATTGAGAAGACAATCGACTGAGCAACTCTGCCCTAATTCCACAATCAAACAGGAAACAAGAAATAAAGCGGAATTACTCACTCTAAGCCTGCAAAATCTTAACTATGTATGACTCTAATGTTACACTAAGTCATCACAGCTCACCTGTAAGGATTCTTAGTTATGATGTATTTCATTTGAATGAGAAGGCAATTTATGATTTTTGATTTTTAAATGTCAGAAACTTTTGTCAAAAATTTAACGCTTAATTATTGTTGTTTGGAAAACGTACCAAAAATCCCAAAAGAGTTCCTCGTTGCTTTCACCATGTTCTGTTGTTAAGCCCCTCCTGTTTCTCTGTCCATCCTCTCTGTTGGACAATCTCTCTTGAAATGTCCTATTTCACCACATGCGTAGCAAACTCGCCTTACTCCGGCATTGGTGATTAGGGTGGTGTGTTGGGTCGGAGTCCTATAGAAATGGATGGAGTGCCCTTTCTTGTTGCACCTATTGCAATGCAACACTCGACAGACTCCATTATAATGGTAGTTGCACTTATTGCAGTTTGGAAGGTTTCCTAAATATGGTGTTGGTGGTGTTGAGGTAGTAGGGTCAGCGGGGTTTGGACTACTATTGTCGGTTGCCTTTCTTGAGTCGAGTCGCCCCTTCTCTTGTTCCAGGGCCTTTGTTTTATGTTCTTAGATTTATGGATTGGAATGTTCTTGCAAGCAGACACTCGTTGTTGCCTTTTGTTGTAACTACGGTTTGAATTGTTGACACTGTTTCCATTTTTTGTTTGGGTTGTTAGCGTGGAGATGCGCCATGACAGCTGTCACAGCAGCTATGACCGTGGCTTGAAAAGTGGCAGAGTCTATCTGTAGAATTGGTGTTTCGTCGGCTGGCTGGTTATTTCCATGTGAAGGCATGATTCTGTTATAAGGTGTGAAATAAGTTCATAAGTAACGATGATTGTTTCTTGTTGAGATTTATCTATTTATATATACATATAAATTTCATGTTCTTCTGTACAATTCTTAAAGTTTCGACCAACATCCCTGTAATGTTTTTATGGTAGAGAGTAGAAAAGGTTAAGTTCATTCATCCTAGTACTTCTCTCGTCCAAGTATGCACCTCTGAGCACGTTGTTTTATAGTACCTAAAATACTCCAATAGTATTTTAATTGCATGTTTGATTCTAGAGCTTCTTGGTATTTGAAGTTGATAAGTTTTTAGACTTGTTGTTATTGTATAGTATCATAAAATACTCCTACAATATTTTAAACTTTATGTTTGGTTCTACTATTCCTTTGTGTAAAGAGTTGGTAAGTTTTAGACTTGTTGCAGCACCACTACCACTCCCAAACACATGTTAGTCGTATCTTAAATAAATATAGTTGATCAGGCTATATTTATCCCAGATACGATTAACTAACTGTTTAGGTCTGACTGTAATGTCCAACATCCAAATACTTCTGTTTTGTTCTTCTTGTGATACTTGCTCTAGCATGTATGCATACTTTTATAAAAATATTGTTATATTTTAAAAGTATATTTTTAGTCAGATCACTTCGGCCCCATTGTATTTATAGTTGTATATCTTTTATGGGTTGATATACTTAGTTCACTATAAACAATGCTCTGATACCAATGTGTCACACCCCCAAACCTGAACGACGGAAACATTCGGGGGAGGAGGACGTCATGTACAGTATCACAACAATTGATAATAGTAATCAAAGCAACAACAACCATTGTATTGATAATAAAGTGTTTACATTGTATTCGAATCACAACTGGATTGACTCCCAAAAGTAAATAACAGAACAAAAGTTTGAAGCTACTATGATCCATCTTCTAAAATCTGTGTGTGTACCTGTCTACTAGATACCTGAATATACAAGTGATTTTGAAATTGTATCAACATTTAAGTTGGTGAGTTCATAAGTGTTTTCGTTGTAAAAATATATCCCTTATTCTTTGGGAAATGTTATCGTGTTCCTCCAGAAAATCCGATATTTTCTTATCAGTTGAATGGAACGTAGTCTTAGTACCTTAAGATAAAAGTTGTATAAGTTTCTTACTCTTAAAGATTTATTCTTTGAAATGTGTAGTCGTATTTGTTTCCAGAAAATACTATATTTTCTATAGAAATGAGTTGTGATCTTTAATGTTCCAAGACCGAAAGATGTAAGTATAAATGTCGTACTTAGTTTAATAACGTATAGTTTTATTATTAAGTAAAACTAGTTGAATACGTGTTTGTCCTGTAAACTTGTTTGCTTGAAAAGTATTGATGTTTATTCCACAAAATCCTATATTTTCTATAAAGATGAGTTGTAGTCTTAAATGTACCAATACCGAAAAAGTATAAGTATAAATGTCATACTTAAAGCTAGATTGTAGTCTTAATTACTCTAAGACTAAAACATGTACAAGTAATTCACCATACTTGAATTAATGATATGCAGTTTTATTCGAAAATAAAACTATTTGAAGAGATGTATATATTCGTTTTCCCTATGTGAGTTTTCATAACCGTACTAACAAATGATTTGCGTGCCTCAACGTTCTTCAGGTGTCGTACTGTTTGATATTTGTCACCCCGGGGACTATAGCTAACAGTCAGGGTGCGAGGTCATCAATCCCATATAGATCTATACACAAGTATCACACTCTCCGGGATGAGACTCTGGTTATAAAACAGGACTTGATGTTATACCTTGATAGGTACTGTGAAGACGACTGACTCACAATTTCCCAACGAAATATATATATTGTATATGAGAATATTCATATACGAAATTGTTACTCTTTTCGTAATGTTTATAACATATAAAAATAATCATAGTTTTATATAACTGTTTTATTTGTCCTGAAAGAGTAAAATATATTGAGAATGTAACCCAAACTATATCTATTATAGTTTACAATATATGTTTCAATTAAATCGATAATTGTTGTGTCATAAGATATTCCATATATATATGTTTTCATGTAAAAGTTATATAAAATGAAAGAAAACATAAACCACGATTTATATTTAAACACTAATATTCTAGTGTTTTATTTGTATTTTCCTCCTTTAAAACTTATAAAAAGTTATAAAAAGTGTAGGAGTATGAACTCCCTTGATAAGTAGTGAATTTGGCAGCACTTCGTTGTTAGAAAAAGGTTTTACTACTGAAAACAGGGCTTTGCGAGGGTCGGGTTTAGAAACCGAAATACTCTTTTCTTGCGGACTTCTGGTGCCTCGGGATGTTCTTCGGGTGTTGAATATATTACCGGGACTTCGGGGGGTTGTAGAGAAGTTTATGGAAGTGAAAGAAGTGAAAAAGATGTGAAAATGGAGTGAAAATGGTGTAGGAATCGGGAGGGTTCGCATCCTCTTATAAGAGGCCGAAGCCTCGGATGCGAGAGGGAGGAGTTCCAGGCGTCGGTCTCGCAGGCGAAGTGAGACACGCGTCGGACTCCTGCGAGGCCGCTCCTTCGAACGCCACGTTTTGCACACGCGTCGGACTCTCGCTTCGGATGACTCAGCAGCTCGGACACGGGGCAGCTCGCATGCGAGGGTGACGTGGCTGAAGCCTGGCTAAGCTTTATGCGAAAATTCTCGGTTTTTATGCCCCGAACTTCTAAAATTTATAACTTTCGCATACGAGCTCCGTTTTCGACATTCTTTATATGCACGCGTAGGTGAGATTATACTCTACGGCTTTCGTTTAGACTCCGTCGGCTAATTTTGACTTTATTTTTAATATTATTATTTGTAACAGACCGGGACAGGAAAATCCGTTAAAAATTCATAACTTCTTCATCCGATGTCCGTTTTCGTCTGTCTTTTTGCCGTTGTAATACTATTGATGAGACCTTCGATTCTCGTTTAGGTTGTGTCGGCTAAAAATCACTCGATCTTTATTTCGAGTTTTTAGCTGTGTACTACTATGTCGAATCTTAGAAAAATCATAACTTCTTCATACGAAGTCAGATTTTGGCATTCTTTTTATTGACACTCTCAGTTTAACGTATACTACAACTTGCATTTAGACACTTAAGGCTAAAAAGCATTTTATTGAAATCTCGTTGTTTATGCTTAACAGTGTTTTGTCGGTTTTGTCGTGGATCTTCGATTGATCATAACTTCTTTGTTATAACTCGGATTTCAGTGTTCATTATATTTTTGGAAACCTTGTTACAATATCTACCACTTCATTCATCCCAATCAATATTATTTAATACTTCATTTTTGACGCTACTTTTCATCTCAATTAATTTCTATTCTTATTATTTCAAAATAAGTTACAATTTGACCTAGACTATTACATTGACGTGAAATATCGGGTTGTTACAACTATTATCACATAATAGCATATCATACTGACACATAAATCATAACGGATAGTGGCATACCAGACAATTATCACAAAGACAATCATCTAACAACAAACTCCTACTAGTGGGTCGGCCTTGGTTCCTTAGACCCACTGCTACCGGGAAGGTAACTCTCCTCGAATGTTGTGAAGTAGCTGATAAATCCCCGGCTCTGAAATCACCCAACTAAACGCCCTACACATTAAATATTTCCTTAATTACTCTTTCATACTCGTAACCCCTTACGGGTCAACTTTAGTCAAAGTTAAAGTCAACACCCTAGTCAAAGTCAAAGTCAACATTCCGAGTTGACTCAACTCGCCGAGTAGGCCCTTCAACTCGTTGAGTTCCTTAATCACAAAATCCTAAATCGAGACCCAACTCGTCGAGTCCTTTCATGAACTCGTTGACTCCCTACCTATCAATAAAATCGGGACTTCTCAAATCTACCCGTCGAGTCCCTCCTTGAACTCGTCGAGTTCTTCCTTTTAGAGAATCAGGACACTTCGACCCAACTCGTCGAGTTCCTCTATGAACTCGCCGATTTTTTCAATATGTTAAGCCTTGTTAAGGCTTTAAGTCGTTATTCCTTCGAATCTGAGTCCCATATTCCAGATCTGGGTCGAATACACATCTAGGAGGGTTAAGTTTCCGACTTTACCCATTAAGACCCATTATAGGAGAAATGAGCCCTAACCCTAACTCAAAATGGCTTAGATCCAACTACAAAAGCCATCAAAACTTCAAGATAAGCCATGGGGTCATAGATCTGGACTCTAGGGTTGATTTGGCCACGTAACGTTGCCATCTTCACTTGCATGCATGGCCTACTTGGCTCAAAAGACTAAACAGGTGGTCTACAAGTTGCATGGGATTTCCATGGCCATAAAGTTGGCACCTTTTTGCCATGAAGTCCCTTAAAGACCGTAGATCTGAAGGGTTTGCCCACATGGGACGTCCAAATCCCAAAAGCCAACATACTTGGACCAAATCATGAAGAAAACAACCTAAAACTAGATCTAAGCATACTATAGGCAATATAGGAGCTTTATACCTCAGATGAACCAGAAATGAAGCTCAACTTCTGGATCTACTCTCCTCCTATACATCCTTGCTCCTTCTTCAAGTATGTCCTTCTTCAAAATAACAAAGAATGGACAAAATGGCTTAAAACTCTCAAAAGTGAATTAGGGTTTTGTGGCTAGGGTTTGGGACAATGGAGGCTGTAAATGAGGCCAGCTTATGGAGGTTAAGGTGTTTAAATAGGGTGCAAAACCTTTAAAATTAAGGTTTTATTCTGCCAGTCCTACTCGTCGAGTTGAGGCTCCTCAACTCGTCGAGTAGGCTTTATAACCTACGTCCCAATCCATCTCTACTCGACGAGTTTGGGGCCTCCAACTCGTCGAGTTTCTATACTAAAATAGTGCCTTGTCGTACACACGTTTTAATGATCAACACAGCGTGTTGGGTCCAAAAACACGACGTGTTGCGTCTATTTTCAGAATCTATTTAAGGATCATTTCCGTTCAAAACCCTAACAAATGCTTGGCGTTTTTAGTGACTTTTGGAGACCAGAGACATCCCTAGGAGCTGTGGATTTCAGAATTTGACTAGAAGCTTTGAATTGAAGAGATCTAAGGCAATAATAATTAGTAACTTACTTAATTCCTTTGTTTACCTTATGTTTTCATTGATGAATTTCGTTTTCATGATTGTTTCTGCTAATGTAATGGGATAAACACCTTACTTTCGTTTAGAGTAAAGGATCTTATGATTATGGTTTGATTAGTGGCTTTGGATTATATTGATTTTATTATTTATCATGTTAAGCTTGTTAAAAGAACCTTATGTGTTAATGAAAATTATTTTCTGTTGATTAATGAATTATTGAGATTGCATGAACATCTTTCTTGATTGCTAACCTCTTATGATTTTGTGAAAACAAGATTATAAGCCTAATGTTGTGAACATAACTTAGGTTTAACTAGAAAATAAGTAAGTTAATGTGTGAGCTATATATGTTGACCAACCATATATAAGTTAATTGAACCAACCAATTTAATCAACTATTATTACAAGTCTTGCTTGATTCGAATTGAACACTAGTAAAATCTTTAGTTTAATCACTTGATCACTGCTTGAATTTATTTGTTTTCTAAAGGATTAGTAATAGTGAACATGAACCTAATCACATTAGAAGTCGGTAAGTAATGATATAATAATCCATTGCACTTGCCACGAAATCAACCATAGGAATAAGTGAATTGAATCTAAACGGAAGTCTCTTTAATATTATTGAATCTAGTTGTCTTTTGTTCCTCTTTCTAGTCGTTAATTGTTCTTGCTAATTGTTTAAGTAATTGCTTAAGTTTCTAGTCTTGTAGAACTAGAGAATAAAAACCCCTCTTTAATTCATTGTTTAAATTTGATAATATTAGTAGTAACTTTAATTGTTTACCATTCCCTGTGTTCGATACCCTTCTTACCTTCACTAAACTGCTAATCGATAGGTACACTGCCTACCGTGTGTTTGTTTTTGTGTTTAAGTTAGTTAGGATTAAAACTAGTACATTCCACACATATCAATACATTATATACAATTTTTGAGGAAATATGCAAAAAAGTCTCATTCTTTTCGAAAAATTAATGATTTAGTCTCATGACCTACTGAAGATGTCAAAAAGGGTCAGAGTAAAGAAATTAGCTGTTTTGTTTGGCTTTTTTATTCAAAAAAATTAGAATTAATCTGTAATTTTTCCAAAATCATAGGATTTTCTGAAGATTTCTCTTATAAAAATGGGGTATCTTATGTGTGAATGATAATCTATATATCTAAAAAAACATAAGGAAAGTTAGTAAAACCATTATAAATAATTATTTTAGAGATAACGACAATTTTAATGAAAATAAAAAAAATTTAGTTTTTGAAAAAAAATACTTTTCTTCCAAAGGCTCCATTCCGGACTTGTTCTTTAAATTTTAGCGTTCTTTCTTTTTTATCTTATAGTTTTAAAAAAACAAATTCCTCTACTTATATTTGAAATTGATGTAGTTTGATGTAGACTTAATTTTATTCTATAGCCTTTTTTTATTTAAGCATTTGTTAAAACAAATATAAAGTGGAGGAGTAATGTTAATTCTTACAAAACGATGTACAGAAAGTAAAAGGGTGGAAAATATTATTGTCCAAATTTGACGGGATGAAAGTGATATTTTATAAAGTAGAGGGGTGGAAAGTGTCATTATACAAAGTAGGGGTGGAAAGTGACAACATATGAAAATTTGGAGATAAAACATGCCAAAATAGGAAAGTCTTGCGGCCAAAATCTGTAACAGGAAAATCTTGTGGCCAAAATCTAAAATAGAAAACTCTTATGGCAAAAGTGTGAAACACAAAAACGATTTATATGCCTTCTTGTGGCCAAACTCTAAAACAATAAACTCTTGTGGTAAAAATGTGAAAGACAAAAATATACTATTGTTAAGGACTTTTGTTTTAATATATATATATATATATATATATATATATATATATATATATATATATAAATTAGAAAAGTTTTCCATGTTTTACATGGGTTGGAGTGATTGGATTTGTGGTGCTTTCAGTTTATGGTTTAAAAAAACATTTTTGTTTGTTTTTTGTTGTTTATTATTTTAATTATTACTTTAATGGTCTAAATGCAAAAATAGCAATAAATTTTCATTTTATTGACTTTATTTCATTGCAAAATGAAAGTAAGTTGCTATATTTTCTATTGAGGTAAATATAAAACAATTAATAATAGTGAATATAAATCAAAGTTAGATGCAATCGATTTATATACCTAGTAATGCCCATAAGTTGCAGACAGTAAGTTGGCCAGTCAGAAGTCTCCTTTTTCCTTCAAAGTACATTGCTATTTATTGCATTTTCCACCTAAATATGGAAAATGTACCTAATGGCAATGTACTTTGGTTTTTAGTAAAAATAACATCAAAAAAATTGCAAAAAATAGAAGAAAAATGTGTAAATCAAAAGTACATTGCTATTTACTGCATATACTACCTAAATATGAGAAAATGCTACAAATAACAATGTACTTTGGGTTTTGGTAAAAAAATAAAAACAAATTGCAAAAATTTGAGTTTGTAAGATGACCTTATTTTAACAATATTTAAAACTTCTGACTAAAAAGTATTACCTAACTAAAATACAATTTATAATAAAATTCCATCACTAAAATTTAATTTCATCATGAATAAGTGTTTTTAAAATAACCACTCCATAATGTTTTAGATAAAAAATGATGAAGGAAATTTTAAGATATATTATGACAAAATAAGGAACATGATGTGACTTAAATAAAGTTGAGAACATACCACATTGTTATTAAATTTAAAAACAACCGGTTCTGAACATTCTTTATACAACAAACATAATGCCTATAAAATTGCATAATACCATTGAAATTGCAATCGTTTTGGAGCCAATAACAATGTGGCTTCAAGGATAATGAGGCCTCAAATTAATATGTCAATTACCTGGTCCCCACATGAACGAATGCTCCCTGAATCAAACAACAAACAATGTAAGAAACTCATAAATACTCCTTTGTCAAATTTAGAATGCCTAAAAAATATTGAAAGATGTCCTCACCTTTATGATAGAGACTGAAATCCAAAAAAGGATTAAATTCAACACAAGACACAAGAATGGATAAAATAATCAACTTCTTGCAAATGATAACCAAAATAAGTATGGTGGATCTTGAAAATTCAAGGAGCCAAGGGTCTCAACTGGATTACAATCCACTATAATAGAATTTATGTCACTACTCTCCACTACACAAGTGATAAATAACAACTTGATAAATAAAATTAAATAAAAAGAAGAAAATTCCCCTCAGCTAAGACTGAATTAAACCAATTTTCATTTCCTGTTTTAACCCTTCTTTCATAGGAGATTTGAAGGGTGGATTAGCACTTTACTCGAAGTTCCTTGAACTTCCATCTTTGGTATCTGTAAGTCCCTAATTTGCTTGTGTATCAATCACATCCGTTTGATGGTGCAGAATCCCAATCAAACGGATGATGCCAGATCAAATAGAAGAGAAGGAGAAGAAGAATAATATGAATCTTGTATAGTATTGATTAGAATGAAGTTGCCTTACAAGATTCACACACACTAACACACACTCCCTTCTCTGTATTCCGTACACTCTCTTCTGTTCATCACCCAATTCCTCACACCCCTCACCCCTATATATACTGGACTGGGCCGCAAATTGGGTTTACGGCCGTAAACGTGTTTACGGCCGTAAACTCTGTTTACGGTCGTAAACGTGTTTACGGCCGTAAACTCAGTTTACGGTCGTAAACTCACAACACATATACGATATTACATAACAATACAATTTCCTAGAAAAGCAAAGTATAAACCATATTTTTGACCCAACAATCTCCCCCTTGGTTTATAGCTTTCTTTTCTTTTCTCAAATGACCCAACAAGCTCCCCCTAAAAAGTAGCTGGCTTTCTTGATAATCTTCATTGGGAGCTTTGGCTTCAGCTTTAATCTTCGAATTCTTCACAGCTTCAAGATGAACATGATGAATCTTCAATAATTGACTTCATCTTGAGCAGTTGGAATTTCTTCAGAATTTGGCATTGAACGCACATTGGGTGAGGAGGCTTCTTGATAAGATTCTTGAAAGATGGCGCTTTCAGCTTGAGAATCTTCAGAGAGAATATCAGAGAGAACTAAACTTCTAGATCACTTCAGCAGGTTCAAGATAGCAGCAGACTGATTGAGGAGGTTTCAATGCAATCCATCACATATTCTTCAATTTCAGCTTCACCTTGCTTCTGGGGTTGAAAGATTGAATGTCGAAAGAATAATCTTCATTTCTTTCTCCTTCGAATGAAAATTATTCGATGCTCACGGATGAAGCCTTGGCTAAGAAATCTTCGACACAAACTCCATGAGTTTCATCTTTACCTGAAATCACTTTTCAAGACAAAACAAAACTAAAAGAAAATTTAGCACACAGTATTTTTGGATTTTTCATATTTTCTGAAAAAGAAATAAAACAAAAATAACACTATTTTTTTTTAATTTTTTTTTATATATATATTTTTTTTTTTGGTTTTCAAAATTTTTAAATTCTCCCTTAATATTTAAATTAGAAGAAAACTATGAACAAATTTAACAAAAATAAAATGATATCTAACTTTAAGAGTGATTTGGGATCAAAGTTGTTAAACAGCCCTAATCCACTTGTCGGTACCTTTCATATTCACGTCTTTGTCTGGTCGATCGCCGGTATTGTGGTCCACTTGAGCACGAAAAATTATGACAGATTTAGGACATACTATTAGTTACAAGACAAAGTGATCCTAAGTTCCTAGATACTATTTCTTAGGGACCATTCAGCTGACGACGACCAGGGATATTGTTGTCCACCTAAATTGAGCAGTGAGATCTACAGACAATCTATAAGTGTTCAATTGTTAATTGTACTAGAACATGGTTCCCGCTTCCTGATATGCTCCAGTAATCAGGGACTTCCAGAATACTCCTTACATCGGGTGAGCAGACAATCATTAAGATAGAAGATAGATTTAGAATGCATATGCTATACACCCAGGTCGGATCTCTTCCAATCTCGCAGAGGGTGAAACATATGACTAACTGAAGTTTTAGAGGGATTGAGAAGTAGAATGGTGCATATACTATGTACCAGGTCGGATTATGAGTCACGCAAAGGAGACAGTATATGGCTAACAGACAGAAAGAATTGCACAGATAGAAGATGCAGAGAAATAGAATTGCATATGTTACATTCCAGGTCGGATTTTGAGTCACGCAGAGGAGGTAACATATGACTAACAGACAGATAGAGAAAGAAAACAATTTTCTACAGACCTAATTCATCGGAATTCACCAGTCACTCCATCAATACCGGAATTAAGGACAGAATCCGCACATCGAGGAAAAGTTAATCCACGGTTCCAAGTACGGGTTCATTTAATGTGACGAGTAGATTCCCATATATATCTCCCTGCTCAACCTATCCAAGCGTCGTATTGTCAGGCTAAATGGATCTAACTAGGTTAAGATTTGTCAAGTCTAAGAATCTCTTAAGTTCAACTCTTCCTAGTCAAGTCCCTTTAGAATCTTTCGTGCCTACCAGCGCATCAAACCCAGAGCATAGACCCTTCAACTTTGCGTACGTTACGCAGACTCAGATTGCCTGTTATCACTTGATAATATCACTTCCCAAAACATCTCACTCAAACTCATTTCATTAACCAACATATTTTTGGATTTTCTGATTTTCTAATGTTTTTGGATTTTTTTTTAAACTTTTTAATTTTTGTTTTGTTTTTATTTCTCCCCTTAAATTTGTGCATAGGAGAGAAACGAAAGTAAATGCGCAAATTTAAACTATCCTAAAACAAAAATTAGTCTTTAAAGCGAATCAGCTTACGAAAAACTCAGGAGTATAGAGAAGAAAACTCAAACCGTAAGTCACCGATTGAATTTGCATCCAGAAGGTCTGAGAACAGCACACATAATCTCAGAACAGATCCGAAAATTCTTCATGTCATTAAGCACTAACCCCATGTGTGATCCCTTCCTTTCTTCCCTTCCCACAAAAAACACATACTCTCAAACAATGTTCTGAGTGTTGTACAGTTGAGAAAAGTCTCCTATCATGTGCCTGGAACAGCCACTACCAACAAACCAAAGTCTGATGATATGCCTCCATAGCTGCTCCGACACAGAGCAGGATCAGTTGGTCTTTGGAACCCAGTCCATTTTGAAACTGGGTCGACCTTTGTCATCCTTGCACGGTACTCTCTCCCATGACATATCATGTTTATCACAAACAGAAGATGAAGAAATATTAGAGTCATTAGTTGATTTGGGAGAGTGAGCCTTTGGAACCCATTTGTAGTTGGGTTTAACCCATTTCTTTTTCGATCTGATGGGTGGCTCAGTACTTGCTTTTGAACTTGATGTCGGCCGTTGAGATGACTTTGATTTTGACTTCACGGGAGCATCTCTTGGATTTGGCTTCTTGGCCGGCATTCCATTCTTGCCCTTGGGATTCGGATTCTTGGCCTTGTGGGATTGATTCTTGGCCTTTTGCGCGTTCCAGTCATCATGGTCTGAACGTGACCTTGAGGGGTTTCTTTTGAAGTATCTTCCTCTTGGCGCGTTCTGCCAGCCTTGTGCATAGTACGGAACATATGCGCGATTAGGACAATTTCGGGCAATGTGTCCAGGTGTTCCACAGTCAAAGCAAGTCCTTTTCTTCACTGGGAAATTGTTTCTTCCTGCCCTTGGTGGCGTATCCTTGCCTTGTTACTTGCTTTTCCCACACGCATAGTTACAACAGGCACTCTGTTTCACTGGAATTGGTGGCCTGTATTTCTGAACAGCAGGTTGATCAGAAGCAACTGAGTTCGAAGCAACCGATTCAGAGTTCAAGGAGATGTTGGTTTGTTCAATGGTGTTCTCCTTGTTCTCATCCTCTACTTCTTTACCTGCACATGTAACAGAAACATCAGGAGCATCAGGATTATCAACATTAATAATGCCTCCTGATACAAAACCAGCTGGTTTGCCATATTGAAAATGTGCCTCCCTGTCAATTTCTTCCTGTGTCGAAGGGATGGATGTGTAGTTATGATTGAAAGGTGGAGGAACACTATCATACCCTAGACCCTTGTTTTGATTATCTTTGAATTTTAATTGGGTTTCAAATAAGGAGTCGAATGTCTTACTTGACGCAGTATAATTTTTGAAACTAACATCAGTTTTTCCACACTTAATTTTCAAGGCGTCAAGTTCTTCGGTTACAGCATCAAGTTGTCTCTTAATATAGTCATAATTTTCACACTTGTTGCTGAATTCTTCCTGAAGCTTCCTAAAGTCCTTTATTTTTGTTTCTAACTGGGCCTTTAGGGGTTTCTGTCCTTTCCTGAGTTGATAACCTTCATATCTCAGGTCCTCAACTTCTCTTTTTAATAAATCATTATGTTCACGAAGAAGTTTAATTGTAGCTTCACATGATTGAGAACATCAAACTTCACATGATTGAGAACATGAAACTTCATTGATTGGAAGGTTTGCGGAACTCATTGTTTTTCGACAATTCAAAGCGTCAAGTTCTTCAATTACAGCAGCAAGACTAAGACGATTGAGATCTTTTGTCTTCTTGATGTCAGCCACGTTCATATCCCATGATTTCGGAAGTGCATTCAATAGCTTTTTGTTTATCTCAGATTTGGTCAAGAAGATCCCAGCTATATTCATCTCAGTAGTGAGTGTGGTAAAACGCTGCAATTGAGCTTCCAGGGTTTCTCCAGGGATATAATCGAACATGTTGAAATTTTGTCTTAACATCTCCTGACGACTCTCTTTCATGTCTTCAATTCCCTCGTAAACTTCAAAAACTATTAAAAGCACAACTAGAACTTAAAAGTCAAACTTAAATTTAAAAATGCCCTTTGACTATAAACCTCAAAAGTCAACCTTAAAAGTCAAATTTAAAAAGTCAAACTCAAAAGTCAAACTTGAAAAGTCAAACTTAAAAGTCAAACCGAAAAGCTAAATTTGAAAATTTAAAAGTCAAACAAGAAGGTCAAAGTTTAAAGTCAAAGGTCAAACTTTAAAGTCAAAGTCAAAACTTTAAGTAAAAAGTCAAAAATAAAAGTCAAAATTTAAAAACTAAAATATTTGGTTGAAAATGGATTTTAAAAATAAAATGTTTGAATTTTTGGGTTAAAAATGACAAATTGCGAAATATGGAAGCGACTGGGAGAGGTTAAGTTCAAAAATTCGAAGTTAAGTCACAAGGGATTGGCTTGCTGAGTTGGTTAAGCGCGCTGACTTGTGAACTAGAGGTCCCGGGTTTGATCCCTGGGAACCTCAAATCGCGTGGATTTTTTAATGCGAAGCACTGATGCGAGGCTGCTGCGATGCGAGGATGAAGCGAGGCCGAGGATCCGAGGCGTGAAGGCGAGGACGTGGTGCAAGATGCGAGGCCGAGAAGGCGTGCGAACCGGAAATTGCTGCTGACCAAGCCGAATTCCGAGCCAAGCCGCAGACGATCCGAGCCGTAAACTCCGGACCGTAAACCTCGGACCGTAAACTCCGGACCGTAAACACGTTTACGGCCGTAAACTCCGGACCGTAAACCCCGGACCATAAGCTCGGAAACCCTAGCCGTAAACGCCGCCGCCGACCGTAAACACTTCGGAAATCGCTGTTCTTGACGAAAAACAGCGTTTTTGCCCCTTTTTGCTCCAAAACTCGATCAAAAACTCGTTTTTAGGAAAAACGCGAAGAAGAAACCCCCCCCCCCCCCTAATTTTCAGAGATCTATCCAAAAACGCAGGAATTTTTCAAAAATCAGATCAAATAAGCTCCATATCTGACAAAAAATTGATTGATACAACCAAGCTCTGATACCAATTGTAAGTCCATAATTTGCCTGTGTATCAATCAGATCCGTTTGATGGTGCGGAATCCCAATCAAACGGATGATGTCAGATCAAATAGAAGAGAAGGAGAAGAAGAATAATATGAATCTTGTATAGTATTGATTAGAATGAAGTTCCCTTACAAGATTCACACACACTAACACACACTCCATTCTCTGTATTCCGTACACTCTCTTCTGTTCATCACCCAATTCCTCACACCCCTCACCCCTATATATACTGGACTGGGCCGCAAATTGGGTTTACAGCCGTAAACGTGTTTACGGCCGTAAACTCAGTTTACGGCCGTAAACTCAGTTTACGGTCGTAAACTCACAACACATATACGATATTACATAACAATACAATTTCCTAGAAAAGCAAAGTATAAACCATATTTTTGACCCAACAATATCAACATAAAATCTTCTTTCCAAGCTCCACCTCTCAACTCAAAGCGAATTTTTGAAGCCTGAGAAACGTAAAAAAGACTATGATATACATTGCAAAATTACTTTTTTGCCATTTTGCAAAACTAAATACATTAATGAAACTTGATTTAAAGGAGAAGAAAGTACATGTGCAATGTGTTTCGCTGAGATTAGATCGGCCATAACAAATGATGCATGTCATCCATGTTTAAAGACAAAAACTTCTAGAAGACCATCATCTTGTAACGTCCCGAAAATCATGACATAAAATTTTTTGTTTTTAGATTGATAACTTGATAATACATGTCTTTCACAGAATACAGAAACATGTGGTGTGTGCTCTACAATCATCCCGAGCTCTTCCATTTTAAAAACGGAGTACGTGAAACATAAACTGAAAACCGTAAGCACGAAGCTTAGTGAGTTCCCCAAAATACCACATACATACAACCACCAAATGTCATGCGACATACATACAGGTGCCATGTGCTCCCCCCACGGTCTTTATCTGGAATGTCATGGGTTCCCCCCATGGTCTTATATCCAAGTGTCATGGGCTCCCCCATGGTCTTTCATGCAAGTATCACAGAGACAACTAGCATTCCAAATAAGTCATTACATACCAACTAACAAAACCATTGCATATCAGCTATTAAGACCACATATCGAGTAATGGGCCAGCATTTGTGCCTTCGACCCATGGATATAGTGAGAAGACTCACCTCGACAGCTGAACCCACAAATAAATCTCTGACCGTTGATCCCCTAGAAACCCCGCACTATCAAACAAATAACACCTAATCAACAATTGGGTTCCAAACCAAATCTGATAATCCATACATGGTGTAAAAAGACCATTTTACCCCTCACCTAGTTGGGTCAAAGTCTAAGGCCCAAACTCACCATCATAAAGGCCCACATACCAATAATCATCCAAAGCCCACTAATGGCCCAATTTTCCAAATTGGGCCCAAAACCTTACATAGGCCTTACCCTAAAGCCCATTAACTTTTCCTAATCCAAAACACATATTCTCAGATGGTCCAACAAATCCCCAAGCAACCAAGCCCAAAAGATAGCCCAAACCGAAGCCCAAACACACCAAGCCCATTCAGACCAAGTATACGGGGCGTACAGGCACGTACGTGTAGCGTACTCGCTTGGAGGCTTGTACGTAGTGCGTACCTACTTGTACGCCCAACATACTCACCTTATTCAGCCCAAACCTGATTTTCACTTAATCCATTAAGACAAAGCTTCCCAAACCACAGATCTGGCCTCCTTGAGCTGAAATACCACGTAAAGTTGCCAACTTTATGTTTAGACAAGACTAAAAGAAGCTCTTAAGCTTAAAAGGGACTTATTGGTTGACTTAATGCATGCATTACTCCATAATACCCATAAAGCTTGCACCTTTATGCTCAAGGATGCCAAAACAAACTCAGATATGAAAGGATGAACCCTTAAACAACCTAACTCATCCATAATCTCAAAAAGAAGGCCAAAATCATAATAAGGTAGCCATGAAGAGATCTAATCATACATAATCCAAGATGAAAACTTGTTACCTCAAAATGCTTCCCCACAAGGTGATGATTCTGGATCCAAAGCTTTCCCACCAAGCAAAACAACTTCAAGCTTCTCTTATTTCCTTCCCAAGGGAAAAAAATGAGCATCAAAGCCTCCCAATAGCTCAAGAACTCCTCCTAGAGGCTACAAGGTCGATTTAAGGTTTTTAGAGGGTGGAGGCTGAGTTAGAAATAAGGGAAAGGGGTTAACATTAAGCTTATATAGGGTACAACACATAAAATTAGGGTTTCTCACTAGCCCCCGTACGCCCAACGTACTTCTCGTACGCCCAGTGTACGAGGTCTCGCACCCCGATCCCAACTCCGAAGTACACTAAGCGTACACACCATTACGCATGGTGTAACCCTCTTCTCCTCAGTATGCCCCGCGTACTCTCTTGGTACACCCCGCGTACTAGGGTTTTTCCTCAAACCCTAATTCATTCTGAAGGTCTTAACTTCTTTGATACAACTCCAATTTCGACCATCCTTATATCCATGAAAAGGTATCGAGAAGCTCTACCCTATTATCAACTCATACTTGACTTAAAGTTCCCCAAACACAAAATCCAATTTCCATAAAAGCCCACTGCCAATTTACCGAAATACCCTTGGCTACAAAACTAACTCTTAATGCCTGAATCATCAACATTTCATCACCCACACCCAAATGGGTAATGATTCGAAACAGGGTGTTACAACTCTCTCCCACTTAAATTAGATTTCGTCCTCGAAATCCATCCTTACCTTTCCCATCTTGTCAAGCAACCTGAGCAACACATCCACAACCCGAGAATACCACAACCTTCCCAAGGCAACCGAAACTAACCCTAATAAACTCACTCAACCTAGAGAAGAATGAACCATAAACCCTTATAGAAAACCACCTCTACCTCCCCGGAACCCGAAATCTCAGATTGGTCTGACTCCCGACTGACCGCCCACATTGAACCACTACCATACCAACTCCACCATGAATTCCAGACAAAACCCACTACACTTCCTACCCTTGAAGCTTCCATGGAGAAACTAAAATCACTGACCTTATACTGCTGCAGAACACTCATACTTGACAGAAGGCTCAGATAATCCTTCGAGTAGAAGATTCCTCCCTGCAACGGTTAGACTCATACGAGAGCTGCACAACAAGGTCCAATCAACCACTCTGAGATTATTTAATCCAACTGCAAGCGAATTAGCATATGCCTCGAATAACAAGCGACTCCACACACGAATATCAAATCACTGAAACCACTCCAACCCATGTTGGAGCAGGGGTTGGATTATGATAGTTATTACGCAATGGTGGTCGATGGTAGGAACGAAGAAGCCAAAACCAAAAACTTAGATGGGGGTATATGATGGTGGTGGCGAGAATATGAGATAACGTCTGCTTAGCTGATGGAGAAACTGTGTGTCGTCGTCGGAGCCATTGAGGAGCGGTTGCTAGAAAGTGAAAATGGGAGGAGCGGAACTGAGAAAGAATCGTTGCTCCGAAAGTACATCGACAATGATAGGCACCGACGTCACCACCTCCGTCGCATTAAAACCCGAATACAACCTCAAAAACTATAAAAAAAAAAGAAAGCAGATTGAAAGTTGTATTAGATAGGAGAAAGATATTGGTATAGGAGACGATGGTAAATGATTCTACTTCAGTTAGCTCTAGCAGGTCAAGGTTCCATCCCCGCCACTGCCTCTCGCCATTGGTCAATCGGGTATAGGATCCGACAGGAGATGGAATTCTTCTTTTATGGGAGATAATGGACTCTGCCCGACACAATAGACCGAGGTTGATGAAAGTAGTAGAAGATGGTGGAAGCAACTATGTAAGCATCTAATTGGAGAGAAAAGGTGGTCGAAGACACGTTGTAGTTGTAGTAGAAGCCGATCACAACCATTGACCGGTCAAAATAAGATAAAAAAGGTATGAAATCGAAAAGTGGCCAAACTCTAAATCATCAAAACCTTACCAGGGACCTCTAAATTAATATATATATATATATATATATATATATATATATATATATATATATATATATATATATATGTATATATATATATATATATATATATATATATATATATATATATATATATATATATATATATTCATGAGTTATTTAACACTTCTCTTTCAAATGAATTTTCCCATGTTTAAAAGAAATAACAGAAATACTGTTAAAAATCAAATTAATGAAGAATATGAAATTCCAAAACAGATAAATTTACTTAATAAATGGACAATTCCTGCTATAAAACCAAAACAACTGAACAAAATTTAACACTGAATCAAGACGATATGGTTGTCAAATTATTAACTTATAGTGATATTCATAAGTATCAAAATACTCCTAACTATTTATATATATGATTAGTGCAAATTGCCTTTAAACCTTTAACTTTACTAGGTTTACCTGAACGTTTCTTAGTTGTTTTATGAGATGGTCGTAATATGTATTGGAAACAATCTTTAATGGGCATAATACAGTCCGACCAATGGTCCAATATAGTTTAATGTTTATCCTAATTTACAATTATCATTATTTTTTGTTAATAAATTTGATGCTTTAACTTTAAATGTTAAACAAATGGATATAAATATATGCCAGAATTAATATGTATATGCTATAGAATTTACTATAGGCCTTTAAAGACTATGAATCCTAGGTGTAAAAGGACTAATAAACCTAATAATGAAACTATTTTAATAGAAAATAATTTTTACATGTTTAAAATAACCAATAGAAAAGCTATTAAGTGGGATGAAATCAATTTTCCAAAAAAATTGGTTTTGGAAGGAGCGGTTCCTCCTCAACCGAAAATAAATAATAAGATTACATAAATTATTCAACGTCTGAATGAAGAATTCAAATCGAATTCGATAGCGACAATGAAGAAATAACTTTATTATGAAGAACTAGATCAACTAGATCTCTATATTCTCATATTTCGCCTTTAGAATATAAGGTAGAAACCTCTTCTAGGTGTTCCAAATCTCAATTAGATAAAAAAAATCAATTAAATATAAAAGATACTATAGTCCAAGGTGTATATGAAGAGGATCCTACCGCCTCATAAATGAATTTTCCAATTTAATGGATAGTGAAGAAATAATAGATTTTAGTCCGGGATCACCGATTAGAACAAATTTTTTTAATGAATTTAATACAGAAAAATGGAAACCTTTTAAAACTTTGTTATTTGAAGAATTTTCAAAAGAAGAATTAACGATTTTACAAGATGAATTTTATTCTTACTTATAATAAATTAACAAACTTATATATTTTGTTCCATGGTTTTTTAATAAATATAAAGTTAATTATTTAAATATATTAGAAAGAGAATATAATACAAAAATCAATTTTTCCACCCCAACAAAGTTTTCAAATTTCTAGAGAAAATATAAGCTTAAAATTTTCTGGTTATAAAAAATTAGTTGAAAGCAATACTTTACATGTAACCATTGAACATATTAAATAACTTATACAACAAAATAATTTTACAAATTTATATTCTATAATTCTTGGAGAAAAAATTCTTTCATTAGAAGAAAAGGTAGAAAACATGTATAAATTAATGGAAAATCTCAAATTGAGAAAACAAAACCAATTAAGGACAAAATAATTGCAACTTTTCAACCTCCTCCAGAAATAAAAGATTTTAAATTTAAAAATGAAACTTAATTAGATTAAATTTTAGAAAACTTAGAACAACTCAAGTGAGATCACCATCGGCTTGTTTTGTTGAAATCGAGAAAGGTCACTCCTAAAAGCCCCGTGTCCACTAGCGCTCCTGTCCAGAGCGAAGAGAAAATTGAAGTATAAATATATTAAATAATATTGAAGAGTCAGATAACTCAGAAGATAATATGGATTCTAATCTAAACAATACAAATTTTATGAGATTAATTAAATGAAATATGAAGATTATGATAGCTAATTTGCTAGGAAACCCGTCCAATCTAAATATTATTACAATATGCCTACTCCTCAAGATGTTTTATTTGAAGAATAGGAATTTATTCAAGATAATAATTACAATGGTAAAAACGTCTATGAATGGAGATTATATGGTTTTACAGAAAGAAAAATATATTTTTTAACCCAAAGAATGACTCTGTATGCTACTAGTGCAAAGCAATTAGAAAATACTAATTTAACAGTTGCTCAAATGATAATAGCAGGTTTTACTTGCCAATTAAAAGGTTGCTGGCATAACTATCTAAATGAGTCAGATAAGATTATGATTTATAATGCCACCAAAATAGTGACCTGTCAAATTAGGAATAAAGATGGTACTTCAACTTCTACACAAACAATAGTTCAAGATGTAGTTTATACACTTCTTTTTTGTATAATTGAACACGTTTCTGGTAGATGGTCAAATAATTCTGGTAATACTAGAACCTTACTGAATGGAATGAAATGTAAAACGTTAACCTCATTTAGGTGGTATAAAGATACTTTTATGAGTAGAGTATTAGAACTAGATGATTGTAATTCAAATTATTGGAAACAAAAATTTATTGATGGTATTCCAATACTCTTTGCGAAATGATTTAGGAAATAATAATGAGGTTCCTTATGAAAATTATTCATATGGAAAACTCATTGGAATTTTTACTTATGAAGGTTTAGCCTTATGTAATCAAATAAAATTAAACCAACAAATTAAAAAACGTCTTACTGAAAGACAACAATTAGGCCATTTTCTGAACAATTTGATATTGGTACTTCTAAAAATAGGAAGAAATCTAAAAGGGAGTATATTACTAAAAAATATAAAAAAATATAGTGAAATCAAAGAAAATATAGAGCTAAGAGAAAATATTTTAGAAAAGAGCAATGTGATAAAAAGAAAAAAGATAATCCACCAACCTCTTATAAATGTGGTAGAGTTTGTCATTTTTTCAATAAATGCAAAATAAATAAAAAGATTAATAATCTAAATCTAGATGCTAGTATGTAAGAAAAAATAAAAGAAAGTCTTTTAAATACTTCGGAAGAATTGTCCTCTGATAACGAAATAAATAATATAAATTTTGTCACACCCCCGCCGGCGGCTAAAACGTCGGGCTGCGCGACGTAGGGATATTGGATCGAGGCACACATATATATTGAACATTACACAAAAATATATCACAAAAGATACTTTTATTTATTATAATTTATTTGGGATTACATTGTTTAATAGATCAAACACACATCCTAAACATAACTAAACAAACATAAATAAACTCCAGCAAGCTTCCTTGAAGACATCATCCACTGCTCGACTATCCTCCACACTAATCTCCCTGAGAATACATGTATTTTGAAAACGTCAACATAATATTGGTGAGTTCAATGGTTTTTATAGTTTTCTACTTTATTTGGTTCTATTAAATTAAGAATTCTTTTTCTTTTAGAAAAAATTTTCTTAAGATATTTTGTCAATCCTAGCTTACTATCTTTATAGGATACTTTACCAATCATATTTTATTATCTTTTAGGATTTTTTATCAATCCTATGTTACTATCTTTTAGGATAATTTATTAATCCTAACGTCTTTTATCTACCACTCTAAGGCGTCCTTCTTGGTAGTCGGATCTCTAAGGTGGTTGTAATGTATTACCATGAGCCCTATAATCGTTGTTATTTGACTAGTGATTTCCCCGCACGACGCTTCATCAGACGTTGAATAGTGAGTAATAAGAAATTTATCCTGTCGGGATTGTAGCTAGCAATCGCAGATGTGGGTGTTAGACCCTGTATAGATCTATACATATCTTTCTGGCTCTCGCAAGATTAACAATTACAGGTTCGGGGTAGCCGAATTTAATCATGCTAAGGATGAATAATAACAGCTCACTAACACATTAACCTTAGGTATTTTATCTTTTATCTTTCGTACTTAACGATTTCCTATAACTATCACAATATAAATCTTTTACTTTTATATTTGATAATTATACCCTTTTAGATTTCATAATTATCTAGTATATATATATGTCACATCCCAAAACCAAGAACGGCGGAAACGTTCTGGGGTGGAGGACGTCATGTACAGTATCACAACAATGCATAATAGTAAAGACAAGTAACAACATCCATTGCATTAATATAATAATTGTAATACAAGCGTGTTCTGTATAGTTTGTAAGACACCAAAAGTATAATCAAAATAAAAGATAAGTCTTGCATGTGCTCCATCTTCTCAAAAGCTTCATCTGTACCTGTCTACTGATGACCTGAGAATACAAGTTATTTTGAAAGCGGGTATCAGCATAAAGCTGGTGAGTTCATAAGTATTTAGTGTAATTACTTGTATAAAAATGTTTGTAACAATGAAATGTAGTAACTGATTTCAGATGTTAGTGAATAGTATACTCCCTAGAAAAACCTATATTTTCTAGTAAAAAGTAGTCTTCTACCAAGACCCGATTGTTTGTATGTTTGTTCTTTCGTAAAAGTAAGGGTTTTCTCCAGTGAAACCATCTGTATGAAAATATAGTTTACTTAAATGAGTATGTGACAAATCACAAAATAATGAAATACAGACTCCAGGTGGTATTAAATGAACAATACGCCTCCAAAAGTCTAAAGTAGAAATATGTAGACTCCAGGTGGTATTAAATGAACAATACGCCTCGAAAAGTCTATTTTTGCCTTTAATTCTTATTTGGTTAATTAAAGGTTTGAATGTGAACTCGTATGTAACCATGCTGATCGACGGCTGAATAGCTGATGACCCTCCAGGTCATATATAGTGAGGTAACATTCTGTCACCCCTTGGCCTTTCGGCTCAAACTGTAACTAGCAGTCGGGATGTGGGAGTGTCTGTCCCGTATAGATCTATACACACAATGCCCGCTCTCCCTCCAGGAGACTCTGGTTACAAAGTGATAGCACAATGAAGTGTCGTATCGAGAAGTAGTATGTCACATTCTTTTTATAGTATTCAAATGTTTATGTAGTATGTCGTAGCGAAGTAATGTTTTCTTGTAGTAGTATATAGTGTATTCTCTTGTATATTGTATAGCATGTTTTCTTGTATAATGTATAGAGTCTTCTCTTGTAGAGTAGAAAGTGAGTATTGACTCATAACTATGCTGACTCTGGAAGGTGTCATGGTAATAATAGTAGTGAGTAGTAAAACCTTAACTATACCTATTATAGTTAAATAGTAATGAAGTAGGTATGCCTTTGTTACACAAAGGTATTGAACTGAAGTGAAAACTTTTATATTCAACACATATATATATGATATATAACTAAGAATTCAACGACATTCGGACAAACAACAGGATACCCTAAGTCCACAACCAAACAAGGAACAGAAAGTAAGGTGAGCTACCAGTCCTAAGTCCTTCAAGTCTTACTTATATAAATATATTAGTGGAGATATGAGTTTGAAAACAATACAGGTTTAAAAGAGTTTTGGAAACAGTTTTAGTATTTAAAGAGTTTAATAAAAGGTCTGACACACTTGGAAATCCATATGTTTGATAGTAATTTGAAAGCAATAGAAAATCTTTCTGTTTATTCTAGTTATTAATCACATGTGATTAAAGCAATAACTAGAAATGTTCAACTTGTATCCCCCCCATAAAAGCATTTAAAATCATTTCAAAGGTTAATTAAGGGGTATGAACTCATCTGCAGTGAGTGGTTTGGATGGAAGTGCCGGATAGGATGCTAAGTGTCAAGTGAGGACTTGAACACACACAAGGATCCTATTTAACATGTAGTGATACATAAATGTATCTAATTAGTCATTTAATAACTAATTAATCAAGTAAAGACACCCTAATACATGGAAACACTTTGTTTCAAGTGCTAGGAGTACAAAAGGGTTGCATCTAAGGAGAGTCTGGCCTCACATTGGAGTTTACTCCTCATTTGGTAACCCTATATGTGTTTACGGTTTTTGGTCATTTCCCCCCTGAGTTTACGGCCGTAAACTCATGGTAAATTGTACCATTGTGTGATTTAAGGTCTTATACCCCTCAAGGAAGTGTTCTAGGTTTGTATCAAAGGCTTAAGAAGGGACTAGGGCTCAAAATGGCCCTTCATTGGAGTTTACGGTTCTTGGACCACTCCTTGGAGTTTACGGTCGTAAAGCCTTGTGTTTACGGTCGTAAACCCATGAGTTTACGGCCGTAAACTCATGGTCACTCCTACCATTTCGTGTTTTGGGGTTTCTAGCTCATGCATGCAAGGTTCTAGTCCAATATCCAAGCCTTAGAAGGTGTTAGGGCACTTAAACACCACTTGATGGTGTTTACGGTTCAAGGAGATCCCTTGACCGTAAACCCAAGTGTTCTTGGGTGTTCTTGATGTTTTTCCATGGATAAACAAGTATACTAAGCAAGTAACTAGTTAGGAGGAGTGTACTTACTTATAGGAAGCTTGTAACAGTGTTTAGAGCCCAAGAACACTAGTGTGTGTTCTTGGTGTTCTTGGTGTTTTGAAGAACACTTGAAGATCTAGGTAAAAATGAAGAATTCGTTGATGAAATGATGTATAACAACTAGATGGAAGGTTATAACAACAAATCAAGTGAAGAGAAACTTACAGTTTTGGAGGATTTGGAAGATGATCTTATGATAGTTGAGAGAGAATGGTGGGAGTTCTTGAGCTAGGAAGTGAGAAGTGAGGAGTTTGGGGAGTAAACTCATGCCTTAAGCATGAGTTTTTGGTCAAAATGGAGTTTACGGCCCAAACCCCCAAGGTTTGGCCGTAAACACCATGTTATGGTGTTAAATGCTTAATCGCTCCACTTTAGTCCTAAAAAGTACTTCCTTTTATTTATTCGTTTGACGAATTTAAAATAAAAACAATCAAACGGACTTTAAACCGACCAAAAATGTACTGAAATGAATTTGACTGCTATTTGTAGTTCTTGACTGTAGAGTTTATACATATAAGAATTTCGGGTTGTCACATCATCCCCCCGTTAGAGGGAATTTCGTCCCGAAATTAGAGTTCGAGTAACTAAGTTATTACAAATAACTAAGTAAAAAGATGAGGATATTTAAGTTTCATTTGATCCTCGCGCTCCCATGTGAATTCTGGTCCTCGCTTGGCGTTCCAGCGAACCTTCACGATTGGGATGCGGCTTTGTTTCGTTCGTTTGACCTCTCGGTCCATGATCTCTACAGGTTCTTCCACGAAGTTGAGGCTCTCGTTGATCTCGATCTCGTCGAGTGGGATTACAAGAGTCTCATCGGATAGGCACATTTTCAAGTTTGAGACGTGGAAGGTAGGATGTACATTACCAAGCTCGCGGGGTAGGTTGAGTTTGTAAGCTACGGGGCCGATTCTAGCGAGAATCTCGAAAGGCCCTATGTATCTTGGATTTATCTTTCCACGCTTTCCGAAGCGTATCAAGCCTTTCCAGGGTGAGACTTTCAAAAGGACTCGGTCTCCCACCTGGAACTCCAAAGGTTTCCTTCGTTTGTCTGCGTAGCTTTTCTGTCGGTCTCTAGAGGCTTTCAATCGTTCGCGAATCTGAACGATCTTCTCTGTCGTTTCCCGAATGATTTCCGAACCCGTGAGAGTGTTGTTAGGAACTCGTCCTTTAGCTAACTGTGTGTCACCCACCTCAGCCCAGCACAGAGGGGATATACACTTCCGCCCGTAGAGGGCTTCAAATAGAGCAGCCTTGATGCTCGTGTGATAACTGTTGTTGTAAGAGAATTCTACGAGGGGTAAGTGAGTATCCCACGCCTTCCCAAAGTCGATCACACAGGCTCGCAACATATCTTCTAAGGTTTGGATAGTTCTCTCACTTTGTCCGTCGGTCTGTGGATGGTAGGCTGTACTCATGTTCAGCCTCGTTCCTAAGGAGCTTTGTAATGACTGCCAGAACCTCGACGTGAATCTACTATCTCTATCCGAGATAATGGATATGGGAACACCGTGCAGTCATACAATCTCCCGTATGTATGTTCGAGTGAGTTTTTCCATCTTGTCAGTTTCCTTGATAGGCAGGAAGTGGGCGGACTTGGTCAATCTGTCGACGATGACCCATATGGTATCAAGTCCACCCGTTGTCTTGGGTAGCTTGGTTATGAAGTCCATAGTGATCCGCTCCCACTTCCATTCAGGTATCTCTGGTTGCTGAAGTAAACCTGATGGTTTCTGGTACTCAACCTTAACCTTTGCGCAAGTAAGGCATTTACTCACAAATGTAGCAATTTCTGCTTTCATGTTAGGCCACCAGTATGACTTTTTAAGATCCAGATACATCTTATCTGAACCCAGGTGGACGGAATATCGTGTGTTGTGCGCTTCCTTCATGACCAAGTCTCTGAAGCCACCGTGTCGTGGTGTCCAGATCCGGTCCATGAGATATAAGGCTCCGTCACCCTTGACTTCTAAGTTTTTATCCATTCCACGCAGGGATTCTCCCGTCACATTTTCAGGTTTTAAGGCTTCGAGCTGAGCCTCCTTAATTTGTGCGGATAGATGCGAATGGATTGTCATTGTTAAGGACTTGACTTTTCGACCAGAATATTCTTTCCGACTTAGGGCGTCTGCTACCACGTTGGCTTTACCCGGATGATAACGAATTTCGCATTCGTAATCATTGAGTAGCTCTACCCACCGTCGTTGTCTCATATTGAGCTCCTTCTGGTTGAATATGTGCTGCAGGCTTTTGTGGTCTGTAAAGATAGTACTCTTCGTACCATACAGGTAGTGTCTCCAGATCTTTAGGGCGAACACAACCGCTCCTAACTCGAGATTGTGTGTGGTGTAGTTGACCTCATGTGTCTTCATCTGTCTTGAGGCATAGGCGATGACCTTACCTCGTTGCATCAGAACACAACCGATCCCTTGATTTGACGCATCGCAATAGACCACGAAGTCTTCTGTTCCTTCGGGGAGGGACAGTATCGGTGCGATGCACAAGGCTCGTTTTAGCGTTTGGAATGCTTTCTCTTGCTTCTCTTCCCAGTCAAAGGCCACGCCTTTCTGGGTCAATGTCGTAAGGGGTTTCGCGATCCGAGAGAAGTTTTGAATGAACCTTCGGTAGTAGCCAGCGAGGCCTAGAAATTAACGAATTTCCGTAGGCGTCTTCGGTGCTGACCAGTTCTCAATGACCTTAATTTTGGATGGGTCCACGTGGATTCCCTCTTCGCTAACCACGTGTCCTAAGAATTCGACTCTTCGGATCCAAAATTCGCACTTAGACAACTTCGCATAAAGTTTCTCTGATTGTAAGCTTCCTAGGACTTGTCGCAAATGATCGCTATGCTCATCCTTACTTCGAGAGTAGATAAGTATATCATCAATGAAGACGATGACGAACTGATCCAAGTAAGGACGGCAAACTCTATTCATCAAGTCCATGAATACTGCGGGCGCATTGGTTAATCCGAATGGCATCACTACGAACTCGTAGTGTCCGTAACGAGTTTGAAATGCTGTCTTCGGAACATCCTCCTCAAGCACTTGTAACTGGTGATACCCGGATCTCAGGTCAATCTTGGAAAAGTAGCTCGCCCCTTGCAGCTGATCGAATAAATCGTCTATGCGAGGAAGAGGGTAACGATTCTTGACTGTAAGCTTGTTGAGCTCCCTGTAATCGATGTACATACGGAACGATCCGTATTTCTTCTTTACGAACAAGACTGGTGATCCCCAGGGTGAGAAGCTTGGTCTTATAAAGCCCTTGCCGAGCAGTTCGTTAAGTTGACCGGACAGTTCTTGCATCTCAGCAGGTGCTAGTCGATAGGGCGATTTGGCTACGGGGGTCGCTCCTGGAATTAAGTCGATTCGGAACTCGACTTGACGTTGCGGGGGTAATCCTGGGAGTTCTTTTGGAAAGACATCGGGAAAATCGCGTACTACGGGGAGGTCTTTTAGGCCTTTTGTTTTCTGGCTCGTATCGACAACGTGCGCCAGGAATGCATGATATTCCTTACGAAGGTACTTTTGGGCTTGAATACTCGAGATGATACGAAGGCTCGTACTGGGTTTGTCTCCGTAGATCATCAAGGTTTCAGGATTCGGTAGGTTCAGGCGGATTGCTTTTCCAAAACACAGAATGTCGGCACGATAAAGACTCAGCCAGTCCATGCCTATAACGACGTCGAAACTCTGGATAGCTACTGGTATGAGGTCGATTGGGAATGAATGATTATCTAGCGTGAGGGTACAACCTACGTAAATCTCATTAGAACTCTCTGTCTTGCCGTTAGCCATTTCTACGACGAAGGTTTCTTTTAGTGTTTGCGGTGCTTGATTAAGTAAGTGCTTAAAGTTTTTGTTTATGATGCTTCTTTCTGCCCCACTATCGAATAGGATACAAGCATAAGAGTTATCGAGAAGGAACGTACCCGTGACTACTGTGGGGTCTGCCACGGCTTCATTGTGGCCCATAGCAAGTAGTCTTCCAGTTCCTCCCACATTCCCAGCTTTCAGACAGTTTCTTTTGAAGTGCCCTGTCTCGCCGCACCCGTAGCAGGCTTGACTCACTCCGGTACCGGGAACTTGGGTGATGGGTTTGGGTGGTGTTCTGCAAAACCGGGCGGTATGGCCCTTCCGGTCGCAGTTAGTGCAGTGCATTTCACGGCAGGGATCGTTATGATGGAAGGAGCACTTGGTGCACTTGGGTAAGTTCCCTGCATATGTTTTGGCCGGTACAGGGGCAGTAGGAGTAGTGGCAGCATGGACAGCCACCGTCTGTTGGTTCTTGGAAGAGGGTTGATTTGATTTGCCCTTCCTTCGGTCCTGACGCTTCCTTTTGTTGTCGGTCGCGTTGGTTGATGATGGGGCAGTAGTTGTGGTCGTTGTTGGGAAAGAAGGAACCTCATGATCGATGAGCCTTTGGGCCAATTCCTTGGCGCTATCAAAGGTTGCAGGGTGTGATGCTAGAACGTTCCCTCGATACGGGGGTACCAGACCCCAGATGTATCTTTCAATTTTCTTGCTTTCAGTGGGAACCATGTTAGGACATAGAGCCACCAGGTCGCAGAACCTGGCTGTATAAGCCACTATGTCGGAACCCTGCATTTTGAGGTTCCAGAGTTCCTCCTCGAGCTTCTGGATTTCGCCCCTCGGGTAGTACTCCCTTGTCATAAGGTCCTTCAGTGTATCCCAGCCCATGGCGTTAGCTGTTACCAGTGAGAGTGATTTGACATGGCCATTCCATCACGTCAAGGCGCTTTGGGTGAAGGTGCAAGCAACAAATTTTATCTTACTTCCCTCAGGGCATGAGCACATCTCGAAGATTGCTTCTGTTCTTTCGATCCATTGGGACAACGCAATGATCCCTCCGGTTCCGTTGAAGTATGTAGGTTTGCAGCTGATGAAATCTTTATAGGTCCACTCCCGTGCACGTGGATGGATTTCACCATGGCTAGAGTTGGTGCCGGTCCCCGTCCCACTAACACCGCCAGAGTTTACTTGGGCCATGGCGGCGGTCACAGCTGCGGTCACAGCTGCCTGGAACATCACCGCGTCGAACTGCGGAGGAGGTGGTGGTGGTGGTGGAGTTTGATCTGCAGGCGTGTTTCTTGTCGGACGCTTTCGGGGCGGCATCTTTTACTGAAAGTTCATAAAGATGATGATAATAGTAAGAATCGATTGTAAGTATGAGGAGAGTGTTCCATGGACTAAATCGCCATAGTGCAAATATCAGATAGAGTCATAATAATAGAGTAGGAAAATATAAAAGTACAGACTTTCCCATAGATTAGACAACTGCCAATATTACTGGTATTAATGATGTAACATGAGTACAGGAAAAGTGACCTAACAGTAGATCTTACATCAAACCATAAGGGAAAATGTTGACAGCTTAGAAGTCTAGTTAGAGTGCTTTCAAAGTTAGAAATGTTTACAGACGGGTGCTCCATAGGGCACAGAAAACAAAAGGCTATTCCTTAACCAAAAGAGAAAGATGAGTCGACATCTTCTACCGGCGACGGGTATCCCTTGGGTGAACCCTCAGATCTGCCAGCTGACGTACAACTTCCTGAAGATGTCGTTCATGCACTCTCTGCCGCACACGGAGTTCCATGACCTTGGCTCGGGATGCAGCTAGCTGTTGCTGCAGAGTCTCATTGGTCCTCCTGGTTCTTTCCATAGCCTCTTCGAGTTGGCGAATGCGGACCGTGTTAAGGCCAGAGTTGGCGTCAATTTCCACTACTCGGTCGATGGCTGCATGACCTTGCTCGACGTTCCTAGCAATCCTACGGACCATGATGGGCAGGACTCGGTCAGCTGATCCTCCCTCCCTTAGATTGTAAAAACTTCGGTCTCCGTTGAAAGGTAAGGGCTGACCCTGCTCATCACTCCATTGATTCAAGGTTGTTGCCCACATGGGAGCGGGACCTTGAAATGTCGGGCGGGAGTTGGGGTTTGGAACTTGACCCTCTTGGGGTAGGTTGTTGACTTCTGGTTCGGAGTCAGAGCTATCTGAAAAGCCTTCTTCACGGTGATCATCCAAAAGGATTGGGTGATCATCTTTTGGCTCCTCGTCAAGCCATCCTCCAATGCCTTGGTTGGGGTAGTACGGATCGCTAGGGAGATGGAAACCAGCCATGTTATCTACGCGAGAATGGGGAAAGAATAGTTAATAGACGTACTAATGAAGATCCTTTTCGTTTGCACATAAGTAATTATAGTAATACAAAATACTCCTATAGTATTTTAGGTTTATGTTCTGTTCTAATACTCTTGTTGTAGTAGTGTTGGTAAGTTTTTAGACTTGTTGCAACATTACAATCATTCTTAGGCACATGCTAGTCACTCCTCAGAAAATATAGTTGATCAGGCTATATCCCCTTAGGTTTGAGTATATGTCTCTAAGCCTAATTGTGATGTCCAACAATCATAATAATTTTGTTCTGTTCTAGTATGAAACTGACACTGGTATGGATAAATGTATATATATACTTAATTAAATATTTTATTATTTAAAAGTATATATTCTTGGTCAGAGTGTTTTAATCCCGATGTGTTCATAGTTCATATATCTTTTATGGGTTGATATACTTGATTCACTATAAACAGTGCTCTGATACCAATCTGTCACACCCCAAAACCAAGAACGGCGGAAACATTCTGGGGTGGAGGACGTCATGTACAGTATCACAACAATGCATAATAGTAAAGACAAGTAACAACATCCTTTGCATTAATATAATAATTGTAATACAAGCGTGTTCTGTATAGTTTGTAAGACACCAAAAGTATAATCAAAATAAAAGATGAGTCTTGCATGTGCTCCATCTTCTCAAAAGCTTCATCTGTACCTGTCTACTGATGACCTGAGAATACAAGTTATTTTGAAAGCGAGTATCAGAATAAAGCTGGTGAGTTCATAACTATTTAGTGTCATTACTTGTATAAAAATGTTTGTAACAATGAAATGTAGTAACTGATTTCAGATGTTAGTGAATAGTATACTCCCTAGAAAAACCTATATTTTCTAGTAAAAAGTAGTCTTCTACCAAGACCCGATTGTTTGTATGTTTGTTCTTTCATAAAAGTAAGAGTTTTCTCCAGTGAAACCATCTGTATGAAAATATAGTTTACTTAAATGAGTATGTGACAAATCACAAAATAATGAAATACAGACTCCAGGTGGTATTAAATGAACAATACGCCTCCAAAAGTCTAAAGTAGAAATATGTAGACTCCAGGTCGTATTAACTGAACAATACGCCTCGAAAAGTCTATTTGTGCCTTTAATTCTTATTTGGTTAATTAAAGGTTTGAATGTGAACTCGTATGTAACCATGCTGATCGACGGCTGAATAACTGATGACCCCCCAGGTCATATATAGTGAGGTAACATTCTGTCACCCCTTGGCCTTTCGGCTCGAACTGTAGCTAGCAGTCAGGATGTGGGAGTGTCTGTCCCGTATAGATCTATACACACAATGCTCGCTCTCCCTCCAGGAGACTCTGGTTACAAAGTGATAGCACAATGAAGTGTCGTATCGAGAAGTAGTATGTCACATTCTTTTTATAGTATTCAAATGTTTATGTAGTATGTCGTAGCGTAGTAATGTTTTCTTGTAGTAGTATATAGTGTATTCTCTTGTATATTGTATAGCATGTTTTCTTGTATAATGTATAGAGTGTTCTCTTGTAGAGTAGAAAGTGAGTGTTGACTCATAACTGTGCTGACTCTGGAAGGTGTCATTGTAATAGTAGTAGTGAGTAGTAAAACCTTAACTATACCTATTATAGTTAAATAGTAATGAAGTAGGTATGCCTTTATTACACAAAGGTACTGAACTGAAGTGAAAACGTTTATATTCAACACATATATATATATATATATATATATATATATATATATATATATATATATATATATATATATATATATATGATATATAACTAAGAATTCAACGACATTCGGACAAACAACAGGATACCCTAAGTCCACAACCAAACAAGGAACAGGAAGTAAGGTGAGCTATCAGTCATAAGTCCTTCAAGTCTTACTTATATAAATATATTAGTGGAGATATGAGTTTGAAAATAATGCAGGTTTAAAAGAGTTTTGGAAACAGTTTTAGTATTTAAAGAGTTTAATAAAAGGTTTGAAACACATGGAAATCCATATGTTTGATAGTAATTTGAAAGCAATAGAAAATCTTTCTGTTTATTCTAGTTATTAATCACATGTGATTAAAGCAATAACTAGAAATGTTCAACTTGTATCCCCCCCCCCCATAAAAGCATTTAAAATCATTTCAAAGGTTAATTAAGAGGTATGAACTCACCTGCAGTGAGTGGTTTGGATGGAAGTGTCGGATAGGATGCTAAGTGTCAAGTGAGGACTTGAACACACACACGGATCCTATTTAACATGTAGTGATACATAAATGTATCTAATTAGTCATTTAATAACTAATTAATCAAGTAAAGACACCCTAATACATGGAAACACTTTGTTTCAAGTGCTAGGAGTACAAAAGGGTTGCATCTAAGGAGAGTATGGCCTCACATTGGAGTTTACTCCTCATTTGGTAACCTTATATGTGTTTACGGTTTTTGGTCATTTCCCCCATGAGTTTATGGCCGTAAACTCATGGTAAGTTGTACCATTGTGTGATTTAAGGTCTTATACCCCTCAAGAAAGTGTTCTAGGTTTGTATCAAAGGCTTAGGAAGGGACTAGGGCTCAAAATGGCCCTTCATTGGAGTTTACGGTTCTTGGACCACTCCTTGGAGTTTACGGTCGTAAACCCATGTGTTTACGGTCGTAAACCCATGAGTTTACGGTCGTAAACTCATGGTCACTCCTACCATTTCGTGTTTTGGGGTTTCTAGCTCATGCATGCAAGGTTCTAGTCCAATATCCAAGCCTTAGAAGGTGTTAGGGGCACTTAAACACCACTTGATGGTGTTTACAGTTCAAGGAGATCCCTTGACCGTAAACCCAAGTGTTCTTGGGTGTTTTTGATGTTTTTCCATGGATAAACAAGTATACTAAGCAAGTAACTAGTTAGGAGGAGTGTACTTACTTATGGGAAGCTTGTAACAGTGTTTAGAGCCCAAGAACACTAGTGTGTGTTCTTGGTGTTCTTGGTGTTTTGAAGAACACTTGAAGATCTAGGTAAAAATAAAGAATTCGTTGATGAAATGATGTATAACAACTATATGGAAGGTTATAACAACAAATCAAGTAAAGAGAAACTTAAATTTTTGGAGGATTTGGAAGATGATCTTATGATAGTTGAGAGAGAATGGTGGGAGTTCTTGAGCTAGGAAGTGAGAAGTGAGGAGTTTGGGGAGTAAACTCATGCCTTAAGCATGAGTTCATGGTCAAAATGGAGTTTACGGCCCAAACCCCCAAGGTTTGGCCGTAAACACCATGTTATGGTGATAAATGCTTAATCGCTCCACTTTAGTCCTAAAAAGTACTTCCTTTTATTTATTCGTTTGACGAATTTAAAATAAAAACACTCAAACGGACTTTAAACCGACCAAAAATGTACTGAAATGAATTTGACTGCTATTTGTAGTGCTTGACTGTAGAGTTTATACATATAAGAATTTCGGGTTGTCACAATATTTATATATATATATATATATATATATATATATATATATATATATATATATATATATATATATATATATATATATATATATATATATATATATATATATATATATATATATAAAATTTTTCCATACATATACACTAATTATGGTTAATTTGAAAAACACGATATTTGGACAGAGTAACGATAAGGTACAATGCATATCCCTAAATTTCACCAGCATTACTTCTAGCTACTATGTTATCCTAGGAAATTAGCCATTATAACGTCTAGGTAATATCTCTTCCTAGACTATAAGACATCATAACTCTTAGGCATAATATCATAGCTTCAACTAGGTATAGTATCTATAGCTATATTATCCAAAGGTTTCATGCTTTATATAACGATTGATATTTATAGATATAAATATATTTTGATAAAGCAGTTTGATAAGTATCTATTCCCCCCGTAAAACCTTTAAAATAGTAAAATGGGACTGTGAACTCACCCTTGACGCGTGAGACCTTTGGTTTAGGGTTGAAGCGGGCTCGGGACTACGGGGACCGCTCTAAGATGCACCAACTTCGTGGAGAGGGAGAATGAGATGATTAGAAGGTGCGAAGAATGGGTTCTGCACTTCCTTCTATTTATATGCATGAAATTTGGGTGCGTGTGGCACAAGGATTTTATGTGTCGCACGAGATTATCGTGGCTCTATCCAGAGAAGGCCACGTGTCACTTCCCTAATTGGCCACGTCACTTGCAATCTACTCGAATCCGGTTTCAGGTGCGCGACGGGCAGAGGCGCGCACCTCATGCACACGAAATGATTTTGTAAAAATCATAACTCTTTCGTGCGAGCTCCGATATAAGCTCTCTTTATATCTATGTAATGATCTCCAAGAGTACTATAACTCTCCTTTAGGTTGTTTTAGCTAGTTTCGACTTTTATTTTTGTTCCTAACGGGGGTAAAAATAAATGATTTTACAAAAATCATATCTTTCTCATACCGATCCTGTTTCCGGCATTGTCTATCCTAAAGTTTTTATCGTAAGGAGTACTACGAATCTCTACTTTGCACTTTTACTCAAAACTCAACCAATCTCTAAGTACCGCTTCAACGTAATTAACTTTAACTATGCGGTTCATTTTTATTTTTATAAAATCCATAACTCTTTCCTTTGGTGCCATATTTTTACGAATCTTATATCCTTGGGATCATGTGAACGATTACTTTCCAAATACATTAACCAACTTAGAAGACGGTACAAGTTTTTGGACACTTATTTTCGAGCCTAACAGTCATTTTAACAATAAATGTAACGGCACATTTGATTTTTATTATCTCAAAAATCAAATATTACCATATTAAGCTATGATATCTATTTTTCTTACTTTCTCCTAATGGTGATCAGTGACGGAATCCTCTAGGTTGCCACATTCTCCCCTGTTTAGGAAATTTCATGCCGAAATTTTATCTTATCGTCGGGCTTCCTTCGAACAAGTGAGGGAACTTTTCTTTAATTTGGTCCTATCATTCCCATGTGTATTCTAGTCCTATCTTATAGTTCCATCGTACCTTAACAATGGGAATCTGACTTTGCTTGAGTCGTTTGACCTCTCTGTCCATGATTTCGGCTGGCTCTTCGAAGAAGTTCAGTTTGGGGTTAATATGAATTTCATCAAGTGGAATGACAAGCATATCATTGGAAAGGCACTTTCTAAGATTAGACATATAAAAGACATCATGTACATTATTAATCTCTTAGGGTAACTTAAGTCGAAAGGCAACTAGACCTATCCTATCAAGGATTTTGAATGACCCTATGTACCTCATATTCAGTTTAACCTGCTTTCTGAACCTTATAACTCCTTTCCAAGGAGATACTTTGAGCATCACCCTATCTCCGAATTGGAACTCTAGGGTTTTGCGCCTTACATCGGCATAGCTCTTCTGATGGTTACGTGTTGTCTTCATGCGCTCTCATATCTGCATTATCTTTTCATTCGTCTCGTAGATAATCTCTAGGCCAGTTCGTTGGGTATCACCTGTGAATTTCTTGGCCAGTTGGGTATCGCCAACTTTTTTCCAACAAATAGGAGATCGGCATTTTTCAGCCGTATAAATCCTCGAACGGTGTTGCCTTAATGCCCGTTTCATAGCTATTATTGTATGAGAACTCAACCAGAGGAAGGTGAGTATCCCATGCACTTCTGAAATCTATCACACATGCCCTGAGCATGTCTTCCATCGTTTGGATGGTCCTCTCACTTTGGCCATCGGTTTGAGGGTGGTAGGCTGTACTCATATCCAGGCGAGTACCAAGGGACTTTTGCAAACTTTTCCAGAAACAGGAGGTAAATCTGCTATCTCTGTCAGAGATAATAGATGAGGGTGCCCCATACAATCTGAAGATCTCTCTAAGGTATGTCTTGGTCATCTTCTCCATCTTATCCATCTCTTTTATTGGTATGAAGTGAGCAGACTTGATTAATCTATCAACAACTACCCAAACAGTGTCATAACCCACAATAGTCTTTGGCAATTTGGTAACAAAGTCCATTGAAATCTGCTCCCACTTCCACTCAGGAATCTATGGTTGTTGCAATAATCCCGAGGGTCGTTGATGTTTTACCTTGACCTTGGAACATGTTAGGCATATACCTACGTAGGTTGCTATTTCAGCCTTCATGTTTGGACACCAATAACGAGCTTTTAGATCTGGATACATCTTGTCTACTCTAGGATGGATGGAATATCTAGTCCTATGGGCCTCATTTAAAACTAGTCCTTTGTCCTCTCCAAATTTTGGAACCCATATTCGGTTCATGAAATATCTCGTTCCATCATCCTTAATCTTTAGTTGTCTTTCCATTCCTCTAAGGCTTTCTTCTTTATCGTTTTCTTCCGTTAAAGCCTTGATTTGATCAATTCTAATCTGCGAGATTAGGTTAGACTGAATAGTCATCGTAAGTGCTTTGACTCTATGAGGTTTAACTTGTTTTTTATGGCTCAAGGCGTCAACTCACGTTATCCTTTCCTATATGATAACGAATCTCGCAATCATAGTCGTTTAGCAGCTCTAACCATCTTCTATGTCTCATGTTGAGCTCTTGCTGATCAAAGATGTGTTGCAGTCTCTTGTAGTGCGTGTAGACTATACACTTTGTTCCGTACAGGTAATGACGCCAAATTTTCAGGGCAAAAACTACCGCTCCCAACTCTAAGTCATGGGTGGTGTAGTTATTCTCATGAACCTTGAGTTGTCGTGAGGCATAGGTTATGACCTTTACCTTTTCATTAATACGCATCCCAATCCCTGATGCGAAGCATCGCAATAAACTACAAAATCACCAGTACCTTCTGCAAGGGATAATATTGGTGTGCTACACAACATTTCCTTCAGCTTTTGGAAAGTTGTTTCCTGCTGGTCTCCCCGAACGAATTTTACTTCATTTTGGGTCAATGTTGTGAGGTGTTTGGGTATACGAGAGAAATTTTCTAAGAATCTTCGATAGTAGTCTGCTAGTCCTAAGAATTGACGAACCTCTGTTGGAGTCTTGGGCGCTCCCCAATTCTTTACCGCTTCAATCTTGGAAGAGTCGACATGAATACCTCTTCTGCTCACCACATTCATAAGAAAGTGTACATCTCTTATTAAAAATTCGCACTTAGAGAATTTTGCATACAGTTTTTCTTTTCTTAAAATCTCTAGAATCACTCGAAGATGTTGCCCATGCTCTTCCTTGGTTCGTGTGTATACCAGAATATTGTCGATGGATACAATCACAAATTTGTCCAAGTAGGGCTTGCACACTCGATTCATGAGATCCATAAAAACAGTTGAGGCATTGGTCAATCCAAAGGGCATGACCAAAAATTTAAAATGGTTATATCGCGTTCTAAAAACAGTCTTTGGAATGTCCTCTTCCATGACTCAAAGTTGATGATATCTATATCTCAGGTCGATCTTAGAGAAATAATTGGACCCTTGTGGTTGATCAAGGAGATCGTCTATTCGGGGAAGTGGATATCTATTCTTAATGGTCAACTTATTTAGCTCTCTATAGTCGATGCACATTCGGAAAGATCTGTCTTTCTTCTTGACACATAGAACGGGTACTCCCCAAGGCGAGAAGCTTGGTCTAACAAAACCCTTGTCCAAAAGTTCTTGTAGTTGGATGGAGAGTTCCTGCATCTCCGATGGTGCCAATCTATAAGGAGACTTTGCCACTAGGGCAGCTCCTAGAATTAGATCGATCCGAAACTCTACTTGTTGAGCTGGAAGTAGACCTGGTAGATCTTCAGGGAATACATCAGGATAATCGCACACCTGAGCTACTTCCTCAATCTTTTTTTTCTTATTGTCTTTCCTATCGACAATATGAGCTAATAAGGTGTAATACTTTTTCTGCAAGTATTTCATGGCCTTCATGCAGGAAATGATCCTAAGATTTATGTCGGGTTTATCACCGTAAACGATTAATGGTTCTCCGGTTGGTATGGGTACACGTAATGCTTTCTTAAAGAATAAGACTTCGATGTGGTTAGGGGATAACCAATCTATACCGATGATGGCGTCGAAACTTCCATTGACCATAGGCATGAGGTCGACAAGAAAAGCATGATTATCTAATGTTAAGGTACAGTTCCTAAGTATTTCTTGGGTACTACCAACTTGGCCGTTAGCCATTTCTACTTTATAGGCTTCCCTAAGTTTACTATATGGGTGGTTTAATAATTTCCTAAACTTGGGAGTAACATAGCTTCTATCGGTGCCAGTATCAAAAAGTATATTTGCATATAAATTATTAATTAAGAACGTACCCGTAACTACTATCGGATCTTGGACGACTTCTCTAGATTCTATCACAAATGATCTACTCCTAGAATTACCTCCTTGTTCCTTCAACTTTGGACAATCCTTCCTGATGTGTCGAACTTCCTTACAATCATAGCATGCTCAGCCTTCTGTTGTATCGGTTCCTCGATTGGGTGGGGTTTTGCATCTGTTGGCAAGATGACCTCTTTTGCCACAGTTGGTGCAATTCCAACATGCTCCATTGTGACGATACTCACAGTCATTGCATCTTGGACTACTTCCAATGGTAGTCCCTATAGAGGTTGTCGTAACTGTAAATGCTTGTACCACTTCCCAATTCTTTTATGTTGGTTTCCTAGCATTTACTTTGATTCCTTTTAACCTTCCTCTTTCTACTCTCCATCTTCGGAAGGTCAGCCTTCTGGACCATTGTACCACGACGAATCTCTTGATTTGTCAGACTAAAGGCTAGTCTCTTGGCGCTGTCAAAGGTGGTTGGCTTTGAGGCAGTGACTATACCTTGGATAGGTTGAGGCAAACCCTAAATATACCTCTCTATCTTCTTATATTCTGGGGTGAACATCCCGAGACATAAGGTGGCAAGGTCATTGAAACGGTTTGTATAAGCGGCAATGTCAGCTTCCTTTATCGTCAGATTCCACAACTCCTGCTCCAGCTTCTGCATCTCCTCGCATGGGCAGTACTTCCCAATCATGAGCTGCTTTAGCTCACTCCAAGCCATGGCATTTGCTACATTAATGCCCATGGTCTTCGTATAACTGTTCCACCGGCTTAGGGCTGCGTCTTCCAGGGAGCAGGCGTCGAACTTAACCTTGCAGTCCACCGAACAAAAGCATATCTCAAAAATAGACTCCATCTTTTCTATCCACCTATTCAAACCAACTACACCCTCATTTATATAGAAAGGTTCTAGTTTACAGTTCATAAAGTCTTTATATGAACAAACCCTGGTTGGACCTCAATTATCTCCTTGCGAACTCTCACCTCTATTAGCTCCTAAACCTACGTTCTGATGGGTTTCTAGGTTTTCCAATTGCATCAACGACGCGTTGGGCTACTAATGTCTCAATCACGGCTAAGCTCATAGGTTCAAGATTAGGTTCGGGTTTCCTAGGCTTCTCGTGGTGCGAGGCATGATTCTAAATTTATGGAATATGTTAGTTGTTATGATAAATTTTGAGTTTTACTTTGATAATTTAGTTAATAGAGTTAACTATATCAAGAAAACGAATCAAACAAGTAACACAATATATAATAAGATCACATATTTTTCATTAACTGCCATAAATTTTTACATCAGATTTCCCAAAAAGTGTACAATGATGCGGTTTGAACAGGAAAATCATCTATTTTTGTAGTGGTGTTGATTATGATGGCATGTGCGGAATTAGAAAGATCTAGTGAATCATCATGTAAAATCAAGAGCACAAGGAGTAAATAAATATGTGTAAGCTCATATTAGATCTAGAAAGAATATACAAATGGGTTTGTACAAAGTTTCTCTCTCTAGTCTAACACTCCAAATGGTTCCTTACATAATGGGAGTCACTCACTTCCTATTTATAGGAAAGACTCAACCCATTTACACATACAAGAGAGTAAGCCTAAAACACTACATCCAAGAGTGACTTTGCACCCTAACATTCTCCCCCTCAAAGTTAGGATTGGATGTCCGACTTCAATCTCCAACGAGCTAATGCGATCAAGACCAAACTCCCCCTCGAAGTAACATCGGTCTTCAAATCCGCAAATGAATATTCGACAAACCCGAGAAGCTTCGAATACCCATCATTCTCCCCCTTTTTATAATAAAAAAAATGATTATAAAACCCACTAAGGGTGAGAAGCGCCCGAGGAATAGTCTTCACGATACTCCCCCTTAATGTGTACCAAAAATGAATCATCAAAAAGCTTGCACGGAAAAACAAACACGAAAAAGCCACAAAAAATTTCCAATTTATGAAATTTTTTGACTTTTGGGTGAAAATTGCAAGATTTTTCAAAAACCGGGTAAAACTCGTCACTTTCTGAATTCTGCAGGGACCCGTTGCGCCCAAAACAGCCAAATATGCAAAACTCTCCCCCTTTTCCAAAGCTGGGTAAAAAGCGTCAATTTGCACAAACTGCAGGGGCCTGAAATGTATTTTCTTCAAATTTCAGCAAAAACAGTCCTTTTTTCGAATTTGGGTATGAAGTGCCAAACATTCGAAGTCTCAGGGACTATTTTCGAAAATTCTGCCATTTGTGCTCCAAACATACGAAAATTATCCCAAACATACGAAACTTCAGCCAATTTTCGAAGTTGGGTGAAAAGTGTCAAAAATTCGAAACTTCAGTTAATTGTTGAGGTTGCCAAATATTCGAAAGTTTAGGGGTGATTTTCGAAAATTTTCCATTTTTCCTTCAAAACATACGAAAGTTTTATCAATCATCCGAAATTTTATCGGGTGACAATTGACAAACATACGAAGTGTCAAGGGCCATATACGAAACTTTGGGTTTTCTTCTTTCCAATTCGTACGAATCCACTTCATCAACCATTTGAACGAAATTTTTCACTGCATCTTCTTCACTTCGTTAGTTCAGTTCGCGAATCATCAACAATCAAACGAAAATTTTTCTCCAACCCTTCGTACGAAATCTTCTGACAATTTTAACGAAATTATTTTTTTTTCTTTGCTTCGTTAATTGACCATTGAACCATCGAAATCTATATCGACTCAAAATCTATCGATTTCATCAGACTTCGTTTCATCAACCCCATCTCTTTGAAATCAATCGACCACACCATTTACTATACTTGAGCTATTCGTTTCGATTCTCAAAGTCACGACCCCAAAATCCATACCTTCAATTCAATCGTTCTTCGATTTCAACACAGACATTCGAAATCAACCCTTGGAGCATCGACATCAAGTCTATCACCAAAATCGAAATCTTCTTTCTTTAGCCCCAAAATATCCCAGTCGATTCCAAATCAATATCAATATCCAACTTTCGAAATCAATCACATCTAAAATCACAAACCATTCACAATTCGTTTCACAATTAACGAATTCGCTATATCTGCCTTCGTTAACAACATATCGTTCGTTACTCCAAATCATCAAATCAATTCATCGACTCCAAAATCATCGACTATTATCAATTTCAAACAATCGACTTCAAATTTTCGAGTCCATACAGTCTTCGCTTTTTCTTTCACGAACCCAGTAGACTTTCAAGAACCAAAATTGAATCATACGAAACCACTGATTATCGACCAACGACCCCAATAAACCATTCCGTTTTCCAATTCTTCAATCAAATTAGAAATCGACTCCAAATCAACTATCAACAACAATTTCGATTTTCAATTTCAAACAACAAACATTTGATGAAGTCAAACTGGAACTCAAGAACAACCCGATTGACATCAAAAACCGATGCTACAAGTAAGTAAATCATGAGTACAAGTCGAGTGATGAAGTGACGAACAAAAACGAAGTGATATAATCTGAATACAAATCAGATTATCGACCTTTTTGATTTAAGATATCGAATCGAACATTTATTCTGGACTCAATCAACGATAATGGATTGAAAGAACATTGGGCTAAAATTTTGAGATGAACAGTGAATATGATTAGCAATTTGGGCTCAAACATGCGAATCAACAATATGGGCTCAATTCAATTAATGAGAGATGAACAGTGAATTTTGAATATATGGACTCAGTCAAAAAATTGGATGAACAGTGATGAACTCGAAAATTTTAAAAAAAATTGGATATATGATTTTGATTTTTGGAATTTTGATCTTAACAAGAATAATTGGATCAACTATGAGGTTGAAACAGATTAGATCCAATGAGGCAAATCGATCAAAAATGAAAAACGAAAAATACGAATTGAAATCATGGGCGTTTTGGAATCCATTTGAGAATTTGAGATACCTTTTTGACGAATCGAGTTCCGTTTTCAACGAAAGAATCAAATTTAGAAGATCTTGGTTCTTTTGTTGGAATGAGAAAATCTTCAATTTGAACATTGTACCACCCACTATGCGAGATGTACAACTCGTTCTTCGTGTTCTTCGTGTTCTTCAATGATCCAAGAACATCTTCAAAAGAACCTCCAACACTCTTGGGTTTTGACTTCAAATTCAATGCAACCTTTGGAGATTGTTGCTTTGGAACCCAAATTTGCTTCACGGATTTCGACTTCACAACATTTGACGATTTTTGTAAGTAAACCCGCTTGTTTTTCCGATTAATCTTCTTCTTCTTTTTCTTTCTCATCTTTTTGCATCTTGAAGACTTGATCTCATGAACAAACCCACTTTCCACAACTTCAACTTTATGAGTTTGAATCAAATCTTTTGGAGTTTGATACTTGTGAATTTCTTGGATCACCGGCTTCCGATAAGGAATCATTCCTTCAAACAAATCACAAGAACACAAAATATCATCGGTTTGAACTCCAATCGAGCAAAAAACTTTTTCATCATAAGAATCAACTTGAACTCCTTTTTCTTGAACATCATGAACATCCGGGTAAGAAGCAAGAACATTATCACCATATTTGCATTCATCAAGACTAATTCCTTCAATTACTTCACCATCTTTCTTCTTCTTCCTTCTTTCATGATAAGTTGTTACCAAACGATCAAGCAACACCTTATGATTATCATGATCTATACGATAGCCATTGAACTTTCCACATTCACATTTCTCCTTAGAAATGTGTGCTTTTCGCTTAAAATACCCGGTTACAAAACAATTGAGAACTCCTTCAAAATTGAATGACCATGGAAGATCCTCTACAAACCAATTTTCACGAATTGTTTCTTCCATTTTTGATCAATCGATAAGATATTGGGTTTTTCTAGAGAGAGAAAGTGAATATGAACCAAATTTTAGTGAGAGAAAGTGGTACAAACAAGTATTCTAGGGAGAGAAAATCGAATTGTGGATCAAATCAAGGAAAAATTCGATTTCTAGAACACAAAACACTCTCTAAACACGAAGACCAATAAGAGCATGAAGAATCACCAAATCTAGATAGCCATCAAGGATCAATTCTTGATCTAATCAAGAACACCCGCTCTGATACCAATTGTAGTGGTGTTGATTATGATGGCATGTACGGAATTAGAAAGATCTAGTGAATCATCATGTAAAATCAAGAACACAAGGAGTAAATAAATCTGTGTAAGCTCATATTAGATCTAGAAAGAATATACAAATGGGTTTGTACAAAGTTTCTCTCTCTAGTCTAACACTCCAAATGGTTCCTTACATAATGGGAGTCACTCACTTCCTATTTATAGGAAAGACTCAACCTATTTACACATACAAGAGAGTAAGCCTAAAACACTACATCCAAGAGTAACTTTGCACCCTAACAATTTTACAAGCAAAAGACATAGCAATATCCTATTATCTGCTACACAACTTTTCCCTCACTCAATCCCAAAAATCATAGTTCCTAGCTTTCCTTGGCTAGAACTATCTACCACAATCCAACACAAACCACCATCCAAGCTACTATCTATGCTAACTGGTGCTGCAGGCAACTGATGATAATCTCCATAGTGGTTGCGTCTATCTCTGACACCATCAATCTCAACTCCAACTCCCTCACACACTGCTCTAAACCCTCGATTGCAATCTGATGATATTGCACTAGATAATGGGTCTCCTCCATATGATCGTATGCATGGAGGATCAGCATCTCCTCTATATCCCTCCCTGCTCCGAACCTCTAACTTTACCACCCAGTAATCTGATCTCCCTCCTTAGCGAATCACGATCCTCCTCCACCTGATGTATATGATCCTTGTGTCGTGCTACTCGCGGGACTAACACTGAGATAGCTCTATCCATGGGATCTTCTAGAATGGGATCGCGTCTAGGTACCTAGGAGGACTCTCCTACATCATAAAACCCAATATTGTCCTCCCTGGTCCACTCTTTTACCTGTGGAGTCCATTTGTGGGTGGGGTAAGGCTTCTTTGATGATTTCGGTGATGGCGGTTAGGCTGCTCTCTTACGGGATGGAATGAGATCGAACTTTCTGGGGATGGTTATAGTCTTGGGTACTGAAGTATGAATACTGAGAGATCGGCTCGAGGATGGGGGTAGTGAAGCAACAATCTCTAGGGATGACTCTGACTCGGTAGGGTCCTCTTTCTGAGTCTCTGTAAGGTCCTGGTGGGAAGATGAATCTGGGTAGGGTGAACTATATGTGGGTACTCCACCGAACTTTGTGTCATTATGTTTGTCTTCCTCGATGGGCACTTCTTCATCTTCAAACGGCTCATCATCAGGTAATAACGGGGTAGGTGGTGTGGGCATTTTCGGATCGTAATCGCTCTCTTCCTCAGGCGTGTGTGGTACCACTTGGTCTTCTTCTAGGTAAGGATGCAACACCCAGTCCCATATATCCTCCATATCGCTCTGATATCCTGCATAAGACATCAAACAAGAAGATGTTTATTATAGATAATATATAATACATATAATTTCCTATTATAAGTATATATATATATATAGTCGATAGTACCGTTTCTTTGGTAATTTTCCATATTGCGGGTATGTCGGATACCTTACTCTAATCCGGATATCCTCAAGGTGTAACATTCTGTTATGTGTTGAATCCTCTTGCAATAGGTCTTGATCTAAGGCTCTAGTCTTTAGGAAGTCGATCTATGCTACTAATCTAAAGATCGTCAAGTTGTAGGCCTCTTCCTAATATATTAACTAATCATACTAAACTATTGATCCATAAATCCTAAAGCATTTAGATTGTCAACTACGGCATCCAGGTTTAAGTGTGCATTGGTCGGACCATAATAAAACTTAGTTTCATATTCTAGGTCTAGTTGTGGCCTGATCGCAGTACTAGACTAACCCTAGGATTCGTTTTTGACCTAAAATCTTAAGTTATGATTTAAATGGATAGTTTTTATAATATAGGTATATTTATCAGAGTTTGTATTGCTCTCTATCTTATTAGTGTTTGACTAGAGGTATTTTATTAATTATATGTTTTTGTACTTCAAGACTATCAAGTAAGGATCGGTCAGATGAGAAGTGTCGGAGGGCAGGACCATTTTAGCATATAGCCATTCTGAAATCCATCAACCCAAGCGATAGTTCAAACTAGTCATTTCTCCCGTAAGTATTCTATCCATACGGTAATTAATAATAATACTTTTATTAGGTTTAACTAATTTAGAGTATATGCCCTAGTTTATAGTCGTAGTTCCTAAGGAATTACTAGTTCACTATAACAGGTAGCTCTGATGCCAATCTGTCACAGCCCCGGCCTGCGGCAGAAACGCCAGGCTGTGTGACGTAGGGATATTGGATCGAGGCACACAGATATATTGAACATTATATATATATATATATATATATATATATATATATATATATATATATATATCATAAAAGATAATTTTATTTATTATAATTTATTTGGGATTACATTGTTTGATAGATCAAACACACATCCTGAACATAACTAAACAAACAGAAATAAACACCAGCAAGCTTCCTTGAAGACATTCTCCTCTACACGAATATCCTCCACACTCATCTCCCTGAGAATACATGTATTTTGAAAACGTCAACATAATATTGGTGAGTTCACATGTTTTTATAGTTTTATGCTTTATTTGGTTGTATCAAATCAAGAATCCTTTTGGTTTTAGAAAAACCTTTTTTAAGATATTTTATCAACCCTAGCTTACTATCTTTATAGGATACTTTACTAATCCTATTTTATTATATTTTAGGTTATTTTATCAATCCTATCTTACTATCTTTTATGATAATTTACTAGTCCTAACGTATTTTATCTACCACTATAAGGTGTCCCTCTTGGTAGTCGGATCTCAAAGGTGTTTGTAATTTACTAATCCATAATCGATGTTGTTTGACTAGTGATTTCTCCACAAGACGTTTCATCGGACGTCTAATAGTGAGTAATAAGAAAGTTATCATGTCGGGATTGTAGCTAGCAATCACAGTTGGGGGTGTTAGACCCCGTATAGATCTATATATATCTTTCTGGCGCTCGCAAGATTAACAAATACAGGTTCGGGGTAGCCGAATTTATTCAGGCTAAGGATGAATAATAACAGCTCACTAACGTATTAACCTTATGTATCTTATCTTTTATCTTTCTTACTTAGTGATTTCCTATAACTATCACAATATAAATCTTGTACTTTATACCCGTTTAGATCTCATAATTATCTAGTATATATATATATATATATATATATATATATATATATATATATATATATATATATTATTTTGCCATACATATATACCCTAACTATGGTTAATTTGAAAAATATGATATTTTGGTAAAGTAATGATAAGGTACATTGCATAACCCTATATTTGACCAGCATTGCTTCTAGGTACTATGTTATCCTAGGAAATTAGCCGCTATAACATCTAAGTAATATACGTTCCTACACTATCGGACATCATAACTCTTAGGCATAATATCATAGCTTACAACTAAGTATAGTATCTATAGCAACATTATCTTAAGGTTTCATGTTTTATATAACGATTGATATTTAAAGATATAAATATATTTTGATAAAGCAGTTTGATAAGCATGTATTCCCCCTCCCCCCCCCCCCCCCCCGGTAAAACCTTTAAAATAGTAAAATGGGGTCGTGAACTCTTCCTTGACACATGAGACTGTTGGTGTAAGGTTGGATCGGGCTCCGGACTCTGGGGACCGCTCCAAGATACACCAACTTCGAGGAGAAGGAGAGTGAGATGCTTAGAAGGTGTGAAGAATGGGTTCTGCACTGTCTTCTATTTATAGGCATGAAATTTGGGTGTGTGCAACACAAGGATCTTACGCGTCGAGCGTGATCATCGTGGCTCCATCTCGAGAAGGCCACATGTCACTTCCCCAGTTGTCCATGTCACTTGCAATTTACTCCAATCTGGTGTCAAGTGCGAGACAGGCAGAGGCACGCACCTCGCGTGCACAAAATGATTTTGTAAAAATCATAAGTCTTTCGTGTGAGCTCCGATCTAAACCCTCTTTATATCTATTTAATGATATAAAGGAGTACTACAACTAGGGATGGAAATGGGGCGGGTTTGGGGCGGGGTTGACCATCCCTGTCCCCATCCCCGAGTGTCTAACCTCATCCCCATCCCCATCCCCATCCCCGACGGATGCGGGGAATCAAATCCCCTCCCCTTTGTATTTTGAGATTTCCCCAACCCATCCCCGACCTATCCCCAACCCATCCCCAATCTATCAACATAATAAACTCAACTTACACAAAAAAACAAGTATAATAATCGATCAAAACCAGATGCCATAATCAGATTTTGTTTACATCAATCATAAAGTGTAACAAGCATCAAAATGAAAATGACGATTTGGTATACAGATCGTCGAACGAAGTGACGATTGACGAAATCTTGGAATTGGGAACATAATTTGATATACGGACTCTATCTCTGATGGTCTAATATAGATCAATTCATTTTAGTGGACTTAATTCAAATTCAATAAACGATCGATATTCTATATATATATATATATATATATATATATATATATATATATATATATATAGGGTTAAGTTCAAATGAGAACACTATTTAATGTGAGAACGTGAGAACACTAGTTTATGTTACTATTCTACTATGAATTTAATATGTATAGTATTGTAGTAATTATAATATGAATATATTCAATTTTATATTGCTATTCTACTATAAAATTATATATATATATATATATATATATATATATATATATATATATATATATATATGTAGTAATTTAGTAAATTCTAATGTGAATGTTAAATATGTGATTGTTGATATATTCGGTGATGAATAATGTCATAAAGTTGTACATACAAAAATTTAATGTGAATATTAATGTATGATTGTTCGTATATTTGTTGATGAATAATGTCATATCGTTGTCTATAAAAAATTCATAGTAGAATAGTAACATAAAGTAGTGTTCTTACGTTCTCACATTAAATAGTGTTCTAATTTGAACTTATATATATATATATATATATATATATATATATATATATATATATATAGAGAGAGAGAGAGAGAGAGAGAGAGAGAGAGAGAGAAAGAGGTAGGTTTATATGTGGATAGACAATTATTGTGTGGATGTAGGGATTAATGTGCACCACTTAATTTCAAAAACTTGGATAAGGGTAAAATTGTAATCCTAACTACTAATTAATATTGATAATTAAATCATTGATCCCTTTAATTTAGGCAAATGAATTTAATTATTTAAAACCCTACCACAAAGACGTCGACCTCGACTTACCTTCTTCATCCTCCCTCTCTACCGTCGGCCACTTCTATCGCCTTCACACCACCGTATATCTCGGATTCATATCTCCTATTTCTTTAATATTCTTAACTGTCTTTACCAGAATCCAATAAGCGAGTTTCATAATTAGATTCGAATTTAATCTTTGTAAAATTATTTTAATTATGTCATCCTTCTTGGATGTAGGTACGACATACGAGGAACGCTACTTTATTTGACTCTCAATAAGAGAGGTTTATGACATGTTCATTTAACTTTATAGAATTATTTTAATTTAATCATAGTCCTAATACTCCTTTTAGTTCATTTAATCCTTTTGTTTTTTACATTTTGATTTGAGCATATTTTTACTTATTTATTGTTATGAATTCGTTCAGTGTTATGGATTCTATGACACATTTTGATTACATGAAACAAAATTGTATGTATATTTAAGCATTTATTTCTTAAAATTCATGAATTTGTGTTTGTTTTGTTAAATATCTGTTTCATAAAACTTGAATATGAATTGCAGGTTTACGAGATGAAAGAACGACCGTGTCGTAAGTAAAGAAGCAAGAACAAAGATCGATCGTGTCGTCAATAAAGAAGCAAGAACATAGTGTAACATCGCATCCTTTCGTCAGAACATTCTTTTAAGAATAAGTATGTTCTCCATTCTTAAAAAATATCGGCAATTTCTTAAATAATGGTGTTTTATTCTTAAAAAATGACTCATTCTAACAAAATATCTCCCTCATTCGTTTGTTTATTTTTTCATTCTTAAAGAATGTAGTTGGTTTGCATTCTAAAAAAAATATATCACTTTTCTTTTTCATTTTGATTATATGATTCTTTTGAGAATGTAAATATGAGCATGTCATTTAAGTCTTATTATTTCAAGAATTTATTATATTTCCTTTAATTTTTTTAAAACTAATATAAAGAAGGAAATCATGTTATTAAAGAACAAATCGTATTCTTTAAGAATCAATTTCTTTCAAAATGTTTACTGATTATTAAAACATATAATATATTAGATTACATCCATGTATTCTAAAAGAATAATATGCATAATTAATAGTACTTATGAAATCAGAATTATAGGAAAAAAATTTTAACTAATTGAAATACTAAAATCCATATTTTTTTTTAAAAAGTAACAATATATGTAGGTATGCAAGAATTTTGGGATGAGGTAATCGGTTACAAAAATATACAACGTTTCCTATTTTCATAACAATGCTAATGTACAAAAATGCCCTTACATATCCGTTTTCATTTAATGAAAGACTATTAATTTATTTGTTTAATTTAATTATATAGAATAATTAATTTCTTAATTTAACAAAAATGATTGGACCATAATGATGCTTACATCCACACAATAGTTATCATCCACATTATAACCTAACCATATATATATATATATATATATATATATATATATATATATATATATATATATATATATATATATATATATATAGTCATCAAAGCGGGGGCTGGGCGGGTTGGAGATTGTTATACCCGTCTCCAGCCCCATCCCCGGTTTTAGCATAATGGGGATCCCCGGTCCCGTACCCGATACCCGTTTTGGCGGGGAATACCCGTCCCCGACTGGGGCGGGTCAACCGGGTTCCCCACTGGGTCGGGTGAAATTTTCATCCCTAACTACAACTCTCCTTTAGGTTGTTTTAGCTAGTTTTGACTTTTATTTTTGTGTCTGACTGGGGTAAAAAAATTGATTTTACAAAAATCATACTCTCTCATACGGATCTCGTTTTTGGCATCTTTGTCCTAAAGTTTTTTATCTTAAGGAGTGCTACAAATCTCCTCTTTGCACTTTTACTAAAAACTCAACCATCACTAAGTACTGTTTCGACGTAATTAACTTTAATTACGCGGCTGATTTTTATTTTTATAAAATCCATAGCTCTTTCCTTTGGAGCCATATTTTTACGAATCTTATATCTTTGAGATTACGTTAACGAGTACTTTCTAAATACATTAACTAGCTTAGAAGACGGTACAACTTTTTTTGGACGTTTATTTTCGAGCCTAACAGTCGTTTTAACTATAAATGTAATGGCACATTTGATTTTATTATCTCAAAAATCAAATATTACAATATTAAGCTATTACATCTATTTTTCTTACTCTCTCCTAACAGTGATCTGTGACGGAATTCTCTTGGTTGTCACCAATTCTGATGAAGAAATTTATACTTCTTCAATTAGTTCTAATGAAGAAGAAAATAATTGTTTTTGTCTGGATAAAAATTATTGTTCATGTGATGATGAAATATATAAAATTCAATCACAATTTCAGGATAATTAACAAATAAACGTCTTAGATAAAGATATTTTATCTATCTTGAAAAATATTAATGATTCTGAATTAAGATCATAGATAATTGATCAATAATAAATAATCAACAAAATACTCAGGTTAATGAACCAATTTATTCTATGAAAAAATAGACCAAAGATTAAAAATGAGAAACAATACTTCGGTAAATACTACAATTACGGATAATACTAAAGAAATCAATAATTTAAAATAAAAAATTACTTTATTAAAAAATAACCAAAATAAAATAGAAAAGAGAGTCATCACTCTTGAGAAGGAATCCAATAATATTAAAACATCAACTTCAACTAAGGAGTCTAGTGAATTCTTAAGTGTTATGGAATTAGTCACATTGCAAAAATGGTAAACTAAAATCATACTATTAACTAGAGATTTGTAACATCTCCATTTCCAGGTATTTTTCATTTTTACCCTTGGTATGAGAATTGTTTGCAAATTGGTCCTTAATGGAATTTTCATAAATTTGGAAGATGCATGCGTATGCTAGGCGTATGTGGCCAAGATGTAAACCCTAATTTTTAGGGTTTGTACCCTATTTAAACATCCTTACCTCCTTGGAACCTCTTCATTCTTCAACCTCTACCTCCGTATTCGACCATAGCTAACCCTAATCCATTTTTGAGCATCCTTGAGTTATTAGTATGTGTTTTGGTGTACATAGACGAAGGAGAAGGAAAAGATATCATCTTGGAAGCTTCGAGCAACCTTGGATCTGGAAGTTTTGCACCCTTCTTCATCTCCAGAAGGTATAAAGTTTATACCTTGATGCTTATCTTGATAGATCTAGCTTATATGATGCTATTATGTGCTTTTTGTCCCTAAACTATGGTGTTCTTGAGTATGGCATGATCTAGACCAAATGAGTTGTCCTTTTGGATGTTTGGTAGTGTCTAGAGTCATAAAAATGTAACCTTGGTCCCTTATTATTTTCCATGCAAATGCTAGAGAGCTTAAGAAAAGTTCGGGTTTTGGTGTTGGGCATTTTCTAAGCATGCAAACTCATAAAGTTGGAAACTTTATGGTTGGGTATGATATTTGGGGGCTAGATCTGCATTTGGATGAAAGGACTTAATGAATTAAGCAATTAAAAGGAAAAAGACTTCGGGTAGAGTACGTTGGGCGTACTTCTGCGTACGTTGGGCGTACTCCCTTGGGGAGCCCGATCTGGACCTTGAGTACGCTAAGCGTACATGCTGAGTACACTAGGCGTACTCAACTGAGTCAACTCGGTTGAGTTTTTGACTTTCGACTTTGACCAGATTTTGACCAAGATTGGCCTAGGGTATTTTACGTATTTTGATTTATAGTTAAGTTTGGTCATTTTCCAATGAATAGGTGACCAGTAGAGCTGATATTCAGAATAGTGTCCTGTTCAATTATCTTTTCAGAGTGAGAGGTGAGTTTTCCTCACTATACTTGTGGGTCAAACACACCAAGGTCGGCCCATTGGATTATGTATCTTGGTATATAGGATGTTGATATACGATAATGATCTATAGATCTGCCTGTGAGTCTGTGGACTGGTCATATGATTATCTCTTTATTTGATATATGTTATCTGTTATGTATATGTCGACATTGTATGGTTGGGTTGAGGCGATGCTGGTTTGTGCGGAAGCCAACAAACTGATGGGCAAGCCAGACTTATGATGTGGGCTCGGTAGTAAGCCAGACATGAGTTGTGGGCCGGAAGGCAAGCCAGACTCATGTTTTGGACTCGGGGGAATCCAGTCTTTTAGCTGTGGACCCAGTATGTATGTTGTTATTTGTTTGTGTGGTGGTACTTTGGGGGAAATCACTAAACTTTGGCTTACAGTTTTAGTTTTATGTTTCAGCTACTTCAGATGACCATGGGAAAGCAAAGGCATGATCATGCATATCCTTTTAGTTTTGATGATACTTATTTGGGGCACTATGATATATGATTTCTATTTTGAGAACAATGTTTTGTAAATGTTTGGTTTTGATTTGGGTTTTATCCGAAAACAATGATTTCTATGGATTTTAAAACGAAAATTTTTAGTTTGATTTTTGGGATGTTACAAGATTATAATAAAAAAGAATTCATTGCTCTTATTGATAGTGGAGCATATGTAAACTGTATCCAAGAAGGATTAATTCATGTCAAATATTTTAAAAAAAGTACCCATGTTATTCGTACTGTCAATGGAGAAAAAATTGGATATCAATTATAAATTATCTAATGCAAAGATTTGTAATAATAAAGTTTGTATTCCACTAAGCTTCACAATAATTAAGAATATGTCCCACAATCAAATTATTTTGGGCACCCCCTTTTTACAAAAGTTTTTACCTCTATGAGTAAATGAAAAAGCAATCCTAGGAAATTTTCAAAATTATGAAGTATTTTTTGAATTTGTTACAAAAACTTTTACTCGTTGGATAGATCTTATAGATTTAAAAATAAATCAAATAAATTTTCTACAAGAAGAGATTTAAATAATAAACATAGTTGAAAAATTACAAAATCCGAAACTACAAGAAAACATTAAGATCTTACAAAATCAATTTACTTTAAAAATATGTTTCGATCACCCCAATGCTTTTTAGCAAAGAAAGAAACATATAGTTCATCTTCAATATGAAGATAACTTTAGTGAAAAGGATATTCCAACCAAGGCCCGTCTTTGTCAAATAAATCATAATTATTTAGATCTCTGTAAAAAAATATCTTCTTTATTAAGCAAAATTTTATTTAGACTATAACATCCAAAAATATGGTCCCGGAAATTTCATTTTTAAAATAGATAATATAGTATTTCCGGTTATCATCCATACATCTCAAATAACCAATATATCAAATATCATATAAAATCAGAGTAAAACATCATATGCGGAATCCCAATGGTGTGTGCGATGCAATCAACCCGAGCTCTTCACTTTGCAACCGGAAGTACCTGAAACATAAACTGAAAACCGTAAGCACAAAGCTTAGTAAGGTCCCCCAACATACCCCATACTACACATAATAAATCACATACTGGGCCCCCGCCCGACCTCGGGCCTCGCCCGGCATCAGGCCTGCCGGCATTGAGTCTCGCTCATATACAGATCTTCTATTCTCAGACCTCGCCTGTCATTGGGCCTTTCCCACTATACACATAGAATCAATATCACATAATCATGCTAATACACATAATGATCATAAACTCTAGCATATGTTCCAGTCTTTAGACCTCGCCTGGCATCGAGCCCTACTCGGTATACATAGCAGCACATAACACATGCAAGGGTCACGCAGACTCCTAGCATCCTAGCATAACCAATAAGGGCCGACATTGGTGCCTTAGACCCGCTATAGCCCAGTGAGGAAACTCACCTCGAATGCTGAACGATAGCTGAATAGATTCTGGCTCCGAATATCAGCTCCACCAACCCCTATATAGAAACAATTCCTTAGATACAACTCAAAATGCCCCAATACCCCCTTATAGGTCAAACTTTGTCAAAGACAAAAGTCAAAAGTCAAGGTCAACAGTCTGAGTTGACCCAAAACGCCATGTCGTCCTTCAACACGCCGTGTTTCTCCATCAACTGCAAAATTGGGAAAAACCAAGCCAACACGCAGTGTTTACCAATAAATATGGCGTGTTCGCCAGAGATCCAACAGCTTAATACATTAAGCTGCCTCCATGGCATCTCAGAGCTACAAAGCTCAGATCTCAACCAAAAGGGTAAAGTTTCCACTTTACCCCTAAGAACCATCGAAATGGGTCCAAAACCCAAACCCTGGGCTTAAAAGAGTGAGGGCTTAATCATTAAGCACTTAATCATCAAAGACATAACCCCAAATTGTAGATCTGATCCCTTAAAGTTGGAAGACCACGTAAAGTTTCCAACTTTACGCTCATGCATGACCGGGAGAAGCTCAAATGCTCAAAAAGGGCTAAATGAAGGACTTAATGAGCACATGAAGCCCTTAAATCCATAAAGTTAGCACCTTTATGCCAAATGAGTTCATGTAGGCCTTAGATCTGAAAGAATAAGCATTTGGGACGTCCTTATCCCTACTATCCACCTAACCATGGCTAAAAACATACTATCTAACCCAAGAAGAGATCTAATAAACTAACAAGCACGGTGAGAACTTGATACCTTAAAAACTTGGCAAATATGATGGTGATTTTGGATCCAATACCTCTTCTTCAAGCCAAGAAACTCCTAGCTTCTTTAGCTCCTTCAGAATGCACCAAAAATGAACACCCAAGGTTCTCCACAAGCTCACACACTCAACAAAGGAAGATGATACTCAATTTTAGGGTTTCTGGACAGAGGAGGCTGGTAAGGAGGCCAACCAAGGGACTTAAGGCCTTCAAATAGGGTGCAACACCATAAAAACTAGGCTTTCCTTCCCAGCTGCCAACACGCCATGTTGAGGCACCTTGACACGCCGTGTTGGTTCATTCATCTCCGCGGCCAAAGTCATCTCGACACGTTGTGTTGAGGCTTCCAACACGCCGCGTCCTATAGAAAATATGCATAATTGGAAAAAGTAAGTTCATACCGGAAACCGAGCGTTACAATTCTCCTTCACTTGAATCATACTTCGTCCTCGAAGTACGCTGCCCCGAACAATTCTAGATAGTGCTCTCTCATCTCCTCCTCGGGCTCCCAAGTCCACTCTGACCTCTTGCAGTGTAGCCACTGCACCATCACTAGCTCCACAATCTTGTTCCTCAAAGTTTTCGTTTTCCGATATAAAATGGCCACCGGTCTCTCAACATAATTCAGGCGGTCATCCACCTGAATATCCTCCAAGGGTACAACTACGGAATCATCCACTAAACACTTCCATAGCTGAGAGACATGAAATGTGTTATGGATCTGGATGAGCTCGGCTGGAAGATCTAGTCGATAAATAACCCGGCCCACCTGAGCCAAAATCCTAAAGGGACCAATATACCTGGGGCCCAGCTTTCCCCGCTTCTTGAACCGGATGACACATTTCCAAGGCAACACCTTTAAGAGAATTATATCTCCCACCTGGAACTCCAAGTCTGAACGGCGTCTGTCAGCATAGCTCTTTTGCCGACTATAAACTGTCTGGAGCCTGCTCTGAACCTGCTGAATCAGCTCAGTTGTCTTGAGTACCACCTCGGTACTCCCCATAACTCACTGACCGACCTCGCCCTAACAAATCGAGGTCCTGCACTTCCTCCCGTAGAGCATCTCAAAAGGAGGTCGATTGATACTAGCGTGATAACTGTTGTTATATGAAAATTCCGCTAACGGAAGATACGTATCCCAACTCCCACCAAAATCCAACATGCACGCATGCAGCATATCCTCAAGAGTCTGAATAGTCAGCTCACTCTGACCATCGGTCTGCGGATGAAATGATGTACTGAAGTAGAGATGAGTGCCCATCTCGTCATGAAATCGCTTCCAAAATCTAGAAGTAAAATGAACATCACTGTTTGAAACCAGTGATACCGGCACCCCATGACGTGCCACTATCTCCCGAACATAAATCTCAGCCAACTTCTCTGCAGATATACTCTCCTGAATCGGAATGAAATACGTGCTCTTAGTCAAATGATCGACGATGAACCAGATAGAATCCACTCCATGCGCGGTCCTGGGAAGCATCGTGATGAAACCCATGGTGATGTCCTCCCATTTCCATACGGGAATCTCTAACGGTTGCATCTTGCTGTGAGATCGCTGATGTTTGGCCTTGACCTTCTTGTAGGTCAAGCACCGCTCCACATACCATGCTATGCCCCGCTTCATGCAGGGCCACCAATATTCAGGACGAAGATCCATATACATCTTCGTCGCCCCGGGATGGATGGAGAACCTCAACTTGTGGGCCTCCTCCATTAAAAACCTAGCGTACACCGCCCCAATAAGGAACCCAGACCCTCCGATGGAGGGTCAACAATCCGCGGCTATCACAATCGAAGGAAGCCACCTGACCTATAATGCGCTCATTATTATGGTGCTCTTCCTTCATAGCCTCAACCTGAGCCTCGCGGATTCGCTCCAACAATGGAGTAATCACTGTCATCCTCAACCATATATCTCTGATCGGAGCCGCTACCGCCTTGCGGCTGAGAGCATCAGCCACCACATTAGCCTTCCCTAGGTGATAAAGGATCTCGCAATCATTGTAACGCCCGTAGATCCGGGCTAGTCAATTTAGAGACAATAAGCATCAAAAAATGAGTTTTTGATGGAAGATTATTTATAAGGAATAATCTTTTCCAAGTGGTAGTATATGTTACAAGGGTTTCGTACATATAAAGAACGCCGAAATCAGAGTTATAACGAAGAAGTTATGACCTGTCGAAGTTTTTCGGCAAAACCGGCACGGCACCAGGAGACGTAAATAGTGAATTTACGATGGAGGACTTTTTAGCCTTAGAAATCTAAACAAATGTTGTAGTATATGTTAAACCGAGAACATAAAAAATGCCTAAATCTGACTTCGTATGAGGAAGTTATGAATTTTCTAAGATTTGGCATAGCAGTGCACGACCCGAAACTCGAATTTTAGATCGAGCGGTTTTTTGCCTACATGACCTAAATGATATTTGAAGATCTCATTAATAGGAACTCATCGGTAAAAAGACAGACGAAAACGAAGTCCGTATGTAGAAGTTATGAATTTTACGCGGACATTTAACACTATAATCTCCTCGTACTGTTAAATTTAATATCGGTCAAAAATTAGCCAACGGAGTCAAAATGAAAGTTATAGATCTTATTTTTACCTACGCGTGGATATAAAGAACGTCGAAAACGGAGCTGGTATGCGAAAGTTATGAATTTTTGAAAATCGGCTGATCTCCACCCTGTGTGCGATGCCACGTGTCAGCACCTGGCTTAGACTTGGAGCCCAAGCTCACTCACGACGTGAACATCAAGAAATTCACGACGTGAATCTTCCTCCAGCCCCTATAAATAAGAGGTGAAGCCCTCTTCATTCCTCACACCTCCCATCACTTCCCGCTCTCTCTAGAACCTCTCTCTAGCCCCGAAACCCCCTGAAAAGCCTAGGGAACCTCCCTAGCACGAGGCGGAAGCCCCGGAGTGCCCGACGGCTCCGAGAAGAAGAGCATTTCGGCTTGGAAACGCTGCTCCAGCGAAGCCCGGTTTTGATAAAAACCCGCTATAAGTGAGCTACGCCTAACCTAACTTTAGTATAGCTTATGTTTCAATATAGTAATGTTATTAGGACCTTATAATAAATATTTGGGCTATTATTATGGGTTATATAAGTGTCGTTATAATATCTTTTTAACCACTCGCGGTACGAGGAATCTGGTTTAAAGGGCCGCATAGGGTTGTTGGATTTCAGAAGTGCTATATGCCAAAATGGTCCTGCCCTCCGGTGTTTTATGTCTGGCCCCTGTCTGTACAAAGTGGTTGGAAAATATTGTTTAAACGCTTATATAATAATAATAATAATAATAATAATAATAATAATAATAATAATAATAATAATAATAATAATAAGACTAATAATTAGTCACGGTGAAGATTAGACTAAAATCTAGTGGTAATAATACTAGGTTTCGTCGAAGGAAATTATATTGTTAAGAAGCGAAGCATTGTCCGAGTTTGGAATCATCACTTTAACAAGTGAGTGCATAGTTACTTTCATCTTACACATAGATATGAAGTATTTAATATAAATTATGTGTTGTGAGTGCATAGTTACTTTCATCTTACACATAGATATGAAGTATTTAATATAAATTATGTGTTGTGAGTGCATAGTTACTTTCATCTTACATATAGATATGAAGTATTTTATATAGACTACGTGTTATGTGTGCATATTATATGTATACTTACTATCTATGTTGGATGAACGATTTTATACAAGTTTTATATGATTTAAACGGTATATGTATTTATATCTACATAATATGTTGGGTAAAACATGGGTAGATAGGTGTTGTGAACGATGTGGTCACCGGTGTACTCTAAAAACCCATTGACCTGTATCGCGAGTGGATTCTCGAAAACGATATTGTCAATAAAACCCTGGCAGATGCGCCTAAAGGACTCTACCGGAAGGAGCGCCTAATAGAGAACCTCATAACCCCGGCAGATGCGCCTAAAGGACTATACCGGTAGATGCGCCCCATAAAGAATGTCACAATTTTGGCAGCTGCGCCTAAGTGATAATATTAGCAGCTGTGCTTGACAGATGTGTCATTAGCAACGATGGATTCCGTGCCTATTCCTTAGAATAATCCTTAGGAATGAATGAACGAGGAATAGCTGATTTTTAGGGTAGATCCTTAAGAGTAAATAAGATAATGGGGATGGGTAATTGGGTTGATTGATTGTTTGATGATTAAACATAATGATTATATTATTGTGGGTTGAAAACCCTATGTACTCACCAGGTTTCCCAACCTGACCCACTCAAGCTTATTTGTATCACAAGTGTCGATATGAAGCTACTTTACACTGAGAGATTTAAAAGAGATGTAGATCACTAGTGTAAATGAATGTAAGTTCTGTTTATGCTTATGTTTTTGTATTGACGATGACATCCCAAGGTTTTGAAAATGAATAAAAATACATTTCTTCGGAAATGCTTTGATAACGTATTTATCATGTTTTTCTGGGAACAAATTCCGCAAAATTTTTATTAAAATAGGTACTCTGATTTTTATAAAGCATAAACATAATCGGTCTTTTCTGGCCGTGAAAATGGGGATTTTACAGTTGGTATCAGAGCATTAGTTTAACCGAACTAGGAATAAGAGTTTATTTCTAGACTTAAACTTAGAATGCTAAGAAATGATGGTTAGGAGTGTGTCTAATAAATTTTAGGTAATACACATGAATAGACACAAGCACTAGCAAATTTAGGGAAAATGCCTAACATGCTTTTATGTGTTAATGAATTGTGATGTTTTACGATGCTATCATTTGATCGGATCTATGGTCTGTTGCCGACCGGATCTGGAAATTTTATGTGTTCAGATTTCTAAACGTTTAATTACGATATTAGAACTAGCATGTAACTTTTCGGATTAATAAGGAGGATTACACGTCTAAATCTTCTCTATCCATATTCTCGTCTTGATGCAATGAATGCATGCTTCCATGAAAATAACGTCATGGTGAAGACTCATAGAGAATTGAGTAAATAGAGGAAATGAAATGGGTTATGATAGTGAATGACACCTATCATAAGATATCGTAAGAGTGGTATCTTGCCTTTAGAATATGTTAGACAGTACGTTTAGAGGAGTACGGTACGATCGAAGTACATCTTCGATTGGCGGGATGATGGAACGATTGGCGTAATTCCTGAAGTTGTCCCATCGTATTGCATTTCCACCACCAACCGAGTTGAAGCAGAATTGATGATTGAAGATACACATGGAATAAGTCCTAGTAGAGTCTAAGGGAAAATTTTGTGATTGCTTGGACACATTTGTATGTGTTAAAATTGTTTTTGTGATAATAACTTGGAAAGCTGTGAGACAATACTTGGGACGAGTATGAGTAGGTGTGAATGGTAGTAGAGGCCTATACTACCGGAAGCACAGGACTCACACTTAGATCAGGGAAAGTCACAAGGTTACCAAGAAGCTAGTAATTGATTTCGTTTTGTTCAAGTATGTCGTTACCATCGTTTCGGTAATTACTAAGGAGATGATTATTATTCCGACCCTAGTGGTGATATCAAATTGAGTCCGACTACGACGAGTATGTTACGTGGTTCCAAGAACCAAGTTCGATGTAGCACCTGACTTAAGCCGGAAGAATTAATCAAAGCGATCAGTAGAGGTATCGCGACGGTTGCTTGTAGCTAGAAATGCTACCTTTTAAGATGAGATTAGAACATGAAGGAAAGTATAGTTTGTTCTGGAAGACTCTAAGAGACCTGAGTCTAAGAGTTGCAACATACGATGAAGGTCATTAGAATATGACACATCGTTCCATTATAGTAATAAAAGAACTTATCTTAAGTTCGTATCCAGTGACGATCGAGATTGTGACTTGAATGTCATAATTTGGAGTCTAACGTGAGATAGGGAGCAAGTGAAAGATCGAGCATCGCCTGCAGTCAAGGAGTCCAAGAGTTAGATACTCATTCGAAGGAACAAAGAAGTTACGATTATTACCTAGGATGAAGAGATAGCGTATGGAGTCATTATACTGCCCTGTTTCGTTGATGATTCTGAGACGTAATCATCCTAAGGGGGAGATAATTGTAACGCCCGCAGATCCGGGCTAGTCAATTTAGAGACAATAAGCATCAAAAAATGAGTTTTTGATGGAAAATTATTTAGAAGGATTAATATTTTCCAAGTGGTAGTATATGTTACAAGGGTTCCGTACATATAAAGAACGTCGAAATTCGAGTTATAATGAAGAAGTTATGACCTGTCAAAGTTTTTCGGCAAAACCGGCACGGCACCGGGAGACGTAAATAGTGAATTTACAATGGAGGACTTTTTAGCCTTAGAAATCTAAACAAAAGTTGTAGTATACGTTAAACCGAGAACATAAAAAAAAGAACACCCAAATCTGACTTCTTATGAGGAAGTTATGAATTTTCTAAGATTTGGCATAGCAGTGCACGACCCGAAACTCGAGTTTTAGATCGAGCAGTTTTTGGCCTATGCGACCTAAATGAGATTTGAATATCTCATTAATAGGAAATCAACGGTAAAAATACACACGGAAACAGAGTCCGTATGTAAAAGTTATGAATTTTACGCAGACATTTAACACTATAATCTCCTCGTACTGTTAAATTTAAGATCGGTCGATAATTAGCCGACGGAGTCAAAATGAACGTTGTAGATCTTATTTTTACCTACACGTGGATATAAATAACATCGAAAACGGAGCTCGTATGCGAAAGTTATGAATTTTTGAAAATCGGTTGATTTCCACCCTATGTGCGATGCCACGTGTCAGCACCTGGCTCAGACTTGTAGCCCAAGCTCACTCACGACGTGAACATCAAGAAATTCACAATGTGAATCTTCCTCCAGCCCCCTATAAATAAGAGGTGAAGCCCTCTTCATTCCTCACACCTCCCATCACTTCCCTCTCTCTCTAGAACCTCTCTCTAGCCCCGAAACCCCCCGAAAAGCCTAGGAACCTCCCTAGCACGAGGCGGAAGCCCCGGAGTGCCCGACGGCTCCGAGAAGAAGAGCCTTTCGGCTCGGAAACGCTGCTCCAGCGAAGCCCAGTTTTGAGAAAAACCCGCTGTAAGTGAGCTACGCCTAACCTAACTTTAGTATAGCTTATGTTTTAATATAGTAATGTTATTAGGACCTTATAATAAATATTTGGGCTATTATTGTGGGTTATATAAGTTTCGTTGTAATATCTTTTTAACCACTCGCGGTACGAGGAATCTGGTTTAAAGGGCCGCATAGGGTTGTTGGATTTCATAAGTGCTATATGCCAAAATGATCCTGCCCTCCAGTGTTTTATGTTTGGCCCTTGTCTGTACATAGTGGTTGGAAAATATTGTTTAAACGTTTATATAATAATAATAATAAGACTAATAATTAGTCACGGTGAAGATTAGACTAAAATCTAGTGGTAATAATACTAGGTTTCGTCGAAGGAAATTATATTGTTAAGATGTGAAGCGCTGTCCGAGTTTGGAATCATCACTTTAACAACTGAGTGCATAGTTACTTTCATCTTACACATAGATATGAAGTATTTAATATAAATTATGTGTTGCGAGTGCATAGTTACTTTCATCTTACACATAGATATGAAGTATTTAATATAAATTATGTGTTGTGCGTGCATAGTTACTTTCATCTTACACATAGATATGAAGTATTTTATATAGACTACGTGCTATGTGTGCATATTATCTGTATACTTGCTATCTATGTTGGATGAACGATTTTATACAAGTTTTATATGATTTAAACCGTATATGTATTTATATCTACATAATATGTTGGGTAAAACATGGGTAGATGAAATATGAGTTGGACGATAAGTTGAGAGGTAATATAGACCATGAGGTAAGGGTGAGAGGTGGACGATGTGAGAAGCCTTTTTCCAAAGGCTGGCCCCGTCATCTAGCAGAGTATGGATGACAACCACGGACTATTCTAGACAGTCCAGTGGAACACTAGAAGGCTCGCAACCTGTAGGTGTTGTGAACGATGTGTTCACCGGTGTACTCTAAAAACCCATTAACCTGTATCGCGAGTGGATTTTTGAAAACGATACTGTCAGTAAAACCCTGGCAGATGCGCCTAAAGGACTCTACCGGCAGAAGCGCCTAATAGAGAACCTCATAACCCCGACAGATGCGCCTAAAGGACTATACCGACAGATGTGCCCCATAAAGAATGTCACAATTTTGGCAGCTGTGCCTAAGTGATAATATTAGCAGCTGTGCTTGACAGGTGTGTCATTAGCAACGATGGATTTTGTGCCTATTCCTTAGGATAATCCTTAGGAATGAATGAACGAGGAATAGCTGATTTTTAGGGTAGATCCTTAAGAGTAAATAAGATAATGGGGATGGGTAATTGGGTTGATTGATTGTTTGATGATTAAACATAATGATTATATTATTGTAGGTTGCAAACCCTATGTACTCACTAGGTTTCCCAACCTGACCCACTCAAGCTTATTTGTATCACAGGTGTCGATATGAAGCTACTTTACATTGAGAGATTTAAAAGAGATGTTGATCACTAGTGTAAATGAATGTAAGTTCTGTTTATGCTTATGTTTCTGTATTGACGATGACATCCCAAGGTTTTGAAAATGAATAAAAATACATTTCTCCGGAAATGCTTTGAGAACGTATTTATCATGTTTTTCTGGGAACAAATTCTGCAACATTTTTATTAAAAGAGGTACTCTGATTTTTATAAAGCATAAACATAATCGGTCTTTTCTGGCCGTAAAAATGGGGATGTCACAATCATAATCATTCACCACATCCAACCAACGACGTTGACTCATATTCTGTAACAACGTAAATTTTCAAACAAATTTTCATTTTTAAAACATAATTCATTCATAACAAAACCCATTGTATCACATAATATCTCAATGAACAACCCCATAATCTCAAGTACATAAATCTTCATCAGTGTGTACAGATCATGCCGGCGCCTTCCCGCGTTCCTTGCTAGTACCTGAAACACATAACACAACAACTGTAAGCATAAATGCTTAGTGAGTTCCCCAAATATACCACATACAACACATACGCCTTTCCAGACCATAACTCTGTAGGATCTTCCGATCCAAGTGTCTCAGGGGACTTCCGTCCCGAATTCCGGTAGACCTTTCGGTCCTACCCGTATCGACCTTCCGGTCCGTAACCTCCTAACCTTCCAGTCCATGTCATACATAACATACATAACACATACATATCACATAACAACATATAGCACATACATCTCATAGCATACAAGACCTTCCGGTCACACATAGGTACCACTCTAGGTATAGTATAGTGAGAAGACTCACCTCAATGAAGTCGGATAACTCTCGTGCTCATCGTCCCGACCTAGCCTCCTCCTATCATTCAAATAACATCCGCGATCAATACTCTCTCATAGTCTCATCTCTAAAGATTGGGTAGAAGGCCATTCTACCCCTCCCTGAACTTTCTTGAATCAGTCTTGACCAAAACCCTAAGGTCAACGAAAGTCAACGGTCAAACTTTGACCTGACTCGTCGAGTGCACACGGGCGACTCGGCGAGTCCATGCGGGTCCTCTGAATCCTTCTGGCCTCTCTTGGCTCGTCGAGTCATCCTTCCACTCGACGGGTTCCTCCTGTCATGAATCGCGGGGCAAACCCGACTCGACTCGTCGAGTCCACTTATGAACTCGGCGAGTTGCTTCCATGTTCATACTCAAATGACCTTCTAAGGTCAGATCTGCTTCTCTAGTCTATAGATCTGACCTTCCCAAGCATGATAATCACGTAAAGGTCAAATCTTGGTACACATGCAACACACCCAAAGCTTCTTTTGGTGAAATAACCACTAAAATGGCCTTCTAGGCTCATAACTCAAAAGGTATGGCATAAAGCAGAGTGGTAAGGACTCTCTGGACCTCTTAAGGTCCAGATCTATGAACCATCTCATCTTGGAACCTCACATACTCCAGATTCAACTAAAAGAGGCATAAAGAAAACCCTAAATTTCACTAGAATCATTATAAACACGAGAATGGCACAGATTGTTACCTCCAACAGCTTCCTCTGATAAAATAGAAGCGGATCCAAGCTCCTCAACCCGCTTAGCTTGTTCTACATCCTTCCTTCTTGCTAAAACATACAAGAAATGGTGAATTAGCCTTCCTCTTGCACCACAAACGATCTCTCTGCTCTCTAGGGTTTCTCAGGGGTGAAGTGGCCATAAAGGCCTTTAAATAGGGCACAGACCCCGAGAATTATGGTTTCAATCCACAGTGCGGACTCATCGAGTCGATCCTTTCCGACTCGTCGAGTCCGTTCATTAATCCAGTCAGCACACGCGATCCTAATCGACAAGTCTACGCCTCAACTCGTCGAGTCCCTCCTCATAACTCAAAAAGAAATACTCAAATTGTCATGCCTGGAAATCTGGATGTTACAATTCTCCCCCACTTGAAATATATTTCGCCCTCGAAATCGCTCCTCAACCACATAGATAGAAACCAAACACTCGAAAAGCACCACTGAGAGGTTCTCACACCAAAACGATATCTTTTTCCATGAATACCTGGATCCAACCAGGAACTCCAAATTTGGAACAAAACCGGTCCCTCTGACGCTAAAATACCCCTTTCTCACCTTCCCAGAATCGGGGAAACTCTAGTGGCCTGGCCTGCAACCAGACCGCTCACTCATGCTATCACCATGATATTCGCTTTACAACATCAAACCCTGATAACTCACTGCTCCTCTGGTTCTCACAAGACAAAATCTGACAATCGGCTACCGATCACTCATACCAACGTACCAAAACAGTCTCAATCACGCCCCAAGGAACGAAAGGGTTTACATCCCACCAGGGCTCATCCAATGAACTACTATCAGAATCCATCTGAACAATAAACTTTCAACATCCTGTTCTCTGACATAAGAGAATCATGCTCGCACGGAAGTCCTCAGACATCTAAAATCATAAGCCTCAGCTACATCCCTCGTACCCCTTTTTAACACTGAGTACCAGGTCTGATCTCGACCCAACAGTTGAACCCCGAGGGTCATCCGTTGCATTATCCCAACCGTCTCCATGGTTTCCTTCTTACTATAACCACATCGGCCCAATGTGACACGCAAGTAATGAAGTTCTCTTAACCCTAAGCGAATGCTACCTTCCCAACTAAAGATCGACTCAACCCCGACCTCTGTCATCTGTTACTCATCGTTCCACGCAACTTGTGGTACCTCCCGTACCCGAGTACTGACCCACACAGGTCTAAGACATCAGATAACAAACAATACCCCTCAACATGGGTCCACCTCAGAATCCAGAATCCCATCTCACCTATCCAACGCACCACCAGAGCCAAACTCAAACTCGTGAGTTTGGTCCGACCCAGAGTTGGAACCACTCGTCCCAACGAAGCACTCAACTCAGAACTCATTTCCCGCAACTCATGTGTACCTCACTTATCCCATTCTTTCGGATTGTAATGACCATACTTTACTCAGAACATAATGATCCCCTATCATTGAGGAGACCCCGATCTCGCCCCTGGCCCGACCACCAGGTTCCCAAAAACTCATAAATTAGGGACACCTAATGCCTAAAACTCTTCTGAGCCATGCTCTGATCAAAGAGTACTTTATCATAACAACTTCTCGCTAGCTAGTGTGTACTACGTCTTCCCTTAGCAACACATCAACCTCTTACTGACTGGTGAGTACTACGGCTTCCCGCAGTATCACCACAACCTCTAACTGACTGGTGAGTACTACGGCTTCCTGTAGCAGCACAACAACCTCTTACTAGTGAGTACTACGGCTTCCCGTAGCATCACCACAACCTCTGACTAGTGAGTACTACGGCTTCCCGTAGCATCACAACAACCTCTGACTAGTGAGTACTACGGCTTCCCGTAGCATCACCACAACCTCTGACTAGTGAGTACTACGGCTTCCCGTAGCGTCACAACAACCTCTGACTAGTGAGTACTACGGCTTCCCGTAGCATCACAACAACCTCTGACTAGTGAGTACTACGGCTTCCCGTAGCATCACCACAACCTCTGACTAGTGAGTACTACGGCTTCCCGTAGCATCACAACAACCTCTGACTAGTGAGTATTACGGCTTCCCGTAGCATCACAACAACCTCTGACTAGTGAGTACTACGGCTTCCCATAGCATCACAACAACCTCTGACTAGTGAGTACTACGGCTTCCCGTAGCATCACAACAACCTCTGACTAGTGAGTACTACGGCTTCCCGTAGCATCACAACAACCTCTGACTAGTGACTACTACGGCTTCCCGTAGCATCACCACAACCTCTGACTAGTGAGTACTACGGCTTCCCGTAGCATCACAACAACCTCAGACTAGTGAGTACTACGGCTTCCCGTAGCATCACAACAACCTCTGACTAGTGAGTACTACGGCTTCCCGTAGCATCACAACAACCTCTGACTAGTGAGTACTACGGCTTCCCGTAGCATCACAACAACCTCTGACTAGTGAGTACTACGGCTTCCTGTAGCATCACAACAACCTCTGACTAGTGAGTACTACGGCTTCCCGTAGCATCACCACAACCTCTGACTAGTGATTACTACGGCTTCCCGTAGCATCACAACAACCTCTGACTAGTGAGTACTGAAGGGCTTCCACTGGAATCATCGATGCTTGACCCACCACTTGCCGTCTCCACTCAAGACTCAAAATTATCCGAAATCCAATGCATTAAATTCGGATACCTCGATACACCACCTAGAACCTCACGACGTCTCGTCTCATCCACTGATCTTCCTGTTCCACAACCTGAAATTGGTTGTCTAATCAACTTCTGTTCTTCCCGTGCTGAATAACAGCCCCATCATTGAACCAAATTTTCTCAATCGCTGAACTCACCCTACGAGTCAACCATCTCGAATTCACCATTATGACCTCGAAGAATTCATGTCCACCCCAAGGTCTCCGACCAACGGCCACTTGCCGTGGAGGCACTCAAACATAACACATACATTATTTCGCTTTGCTCCTCGTCTCAATCACCAACAACCCTGGCTCATGAATTTGCACCGCCGGTCTCTATATCCATATCTCTAACCATTCTCGACCGAATCTCTGATCCCCTCAATAAAATACCCGGTTCTCCCCCACTTAGGGTTCGAACCATCCCCAATTGGCGTACCAGCAATCTATCACACCGACTGTTTCCACCAGTAATCATCGCACCTACTCTTGGAAGGTGCTACACAACGCTCGATGATCTCCCGACAGAGATCGAACAACTCCAAATGCCCTGAAACTTAGATGTAATCCTCAGAACTTCCCACCATGACTGCCTCTAGTCATTCAGAATCTTACACCATTCCATCACCGGACCTCCCAACTGTCCAGTATTAACCCTGACTCTTAGTCTGGAAGTAATGATCTACCGTACTCCTCATCACCGACTCCTCAACCAACGTTCCATCACGCCACATATCATAAGAGCAGAGACCATATTTCCACTCTTAATACCCATCAAAGACAATAAGGGCCACCGCCCTGATATACTCCTCTTGATCGTCCGACGCTGCAGCTAACACATGCCCTACTATACTCAATTAGGGTGTATCCTGGTCCTTGACCATATCAGTCCCCACTGACGACCTGTTCGAGCTATATCTTTACCTCGCGGCAGACCTACTGCCATATTCTCTGGTTGGAGATCACCATCCGTGAAATCCCACAGGGCTCACCCCTAAACTCAAAAACCGAAATCTCATCACTTCTTACGTCTCCCACAGGAAACGGAAATAGCACCACTCGGGTCACAGAAAGTGACTTCTCCACTATCGGCCGGTCGCCCAGCCCAGACCGTATTCTCCCATAATGCACCATCCCTACTCATACCTGAGTCTTGCGACTCCAACTGGCATATCACCCACAATCCTTTGGAGCTCACTCGATTTCCCTTTTCAAGGGATGCTCCACTAAAACTTGTTCATCAAGGCCTTCTGGCCCCATACTCATTCACCTCTGATCTCAGTGTAGACAATCCCCACGGAATAACCAGTAAAAACCAGAAATACTAACCGCCACATGTCATGGTACTCAAACTGCGTGGCCACCTCTCGATCTGCTATGAATCATGGTACCTGCACCATGTTATCTCCTCTTAATCTTCTACGAATCATGGTACTCGAACCATGTTCCCTCTTCTTATTCCACCTTACATCATGGCACTCGAACCATGACATCACTTCTCAATCTGCTACTTATCATGGTACTCGAACCATGTCATCACTTCTCAATCCGCTACTTATAATCCTGCGGATTAGCCTTCCGGATCGTCACGGTCATCTCGTCGTGAATCATACGGCGAATCTTATCATTGCTAACACCGCTGCTCTCCGATGTGTGTGGTGTACCAACCATGATGTCTCTGAAACACAAAACAAAGATACCAAAGACTCGATCGAGTATACTCGCACTCGATCACCCAACCCTACTTGTCCCTTGGTACCCTAAGGATTCTTACTTGGACTGCTCACTGATCCGGTGTTTCCAGTAGTACGGGCCCTATATTACCGTCCACACCGCATCAGTATTCACCCCAAGTCCTCCTCTTAGGATCCCAGATCATAAGTACTCTACATCTCGCTGGCATAGGCTACCCTTCGGTAGACCTCTCAAAAGCTCCTCACTGCTACCTACTCACTCTCAAGCATCACATAGCAGCATAAATCTTCCTAGGCTAAGGCATCACAAATCAGGCCACTCTAGTCCTAATATGAATACCTAGCCTACTCTAGCATGCATATCATATCATATCATATCTCATAATACATAATGTAAGGGTATTTTGGGAAATCACCGTTCGGGCGCTGGCTGGTCGTACACACTGCTCCTTTCTGCTTTTCTTAAAGTCCTTTACTCCTTTATAAAAATTGTTCCTTTTTATGAAAAACTTTCTCAAATCCTCAGTTTGAGTTCAGATACGCCCGAAGGTGTGTCCGAATCCCTCAAACCAAGGCTCTGATACCAACTTGTAACAACATAAATTTTCAAACAATTTTTCATTTTTAAAACATAATTCATTCATAACAAAACCCATTGTATCACATAATATCTCAATGAACAATCCCAGAATCTCAAGTATATAAATCTTCATCAGTGTGTACAGACCATGTCGGCGCCTTCCCGCGATCCTTGCTAGTACCTGAAACACATAACACAACAACTGTAAGCATAAATGCTTAGTGAGTTCCCCAAATATACCACATACAACACATACGCCTTTCCAGGCCATAAATCTGTAGGATCTTCCGATCCAAGTGTCTCAGGGGACTTCCGTCTCGAATTCTGGTCCTACCCGTATCGACCTTCCGGTCCGTAACCTCCTGACCTTCCGGTCCATGTCATACATAACATACATAACACATACATATCACATAACAGCATATAGCACATACATCTCATAGCATACAAGACCTTCCGGTCATACATAGGTACCACTCTAGGTACAGTATAGTGAGAAGACTCACCTCAATGAAGTCGGATAACTCTCGTGCTCATCGTCCCGACCAAGCCTCCTCCTATCATTCAAATAACATCCCCGATCAATACTCTCTCATAGTCTCATCTCTAAAGATTGGGTAGAAGGCCATTCTACCCCTCCCTGAACTTTCTTGAATCAGTCTTGACCAAAACCCTAAGGTCAACGAAAGTCAACGGTCAAACTTTGACCCGACTCGTCGAGTGCACACGGGCGACTCGGAGAGTCCATGCGGGTTCCTCCTGTCACGAATCGCAGGGCAACCCTGACTCGACTCGTCGAGTCCACTTATGAACTCGGCGAGTTGCTTCCATGTTCATACTCAAATGACCTTCTAAGGTCAGATCTGCTTCTCTAGTCTATAGATCTGACCTTCCCAAGCATGATAATCACGTAAAGGTCGAATCTTGGTACACATGCAACACACCCAAAGCTTTTTTTGGTGAAATAACCACTAAAATGGCCTCCTAGGCTCATAACTCAAAAGGTATGGCATAAAGCAGAGTGGTAAGGACTCTCTGGACCTCTTAAGGTCCAGATCTATGAACCATCTCGTATTGGGACCTCACATACTCCAGATTCAACTAAAAGAGGCATAAAGAAAACCCTAAATTTCACTAGAATCATTATAAGCACGAGAATGGCACAGATTGTTACCTCCAACAGCTTCCTCTGATAAAATAGAAGCGGATCCAAGCTCCTCAACCCGCTTAGCTTGTTCTACATCCTTCCTTCTTGCTAAAACATACAAGAAATGGTGAATTAGCCTTCCTCTTGCACCACAAACGATCTCTCTGCTCTCTAGGGTTTCTCAGGGGTGAAGTGGCCATAAAGGCCTTTAAATAGGGCACAGACCCCGAGAATTATGGTTTCAATCCACAGTGCGGACTCATCGAGTCGATCCTTTCCGACTCGTCGAGTCCGTTCATTAATCCAGTCAGCACACGCGATCCTAATCGACAAGTCTACGCCTCAACTCGTCGAGTCCCTCCTCATAACTCAAAAAGAAATACTCAAATTGTCATGCCTGGAAATCTGGATGTTACAATTCTCCCCCACTTGAAATATATTTCGCCCTCGAAATCGCTCCTCAACCACATAGATAGAAACCAAACACTCGAAAAGCACCACTGAGAGGTTCTCACACCAAAACGATATCTTTTTCCATGAATACCTGGATCCAACCAGGAACTCCAAATTTGGAACAAAACCGGTCCCTCTAACTCAAAAAGAAATACTCAAATTGTCATGTCTGGAAATCCGGATGTTACATATTCAGGTTCAGCTGATCCATCAAATACCTCAGGCTCTTGTGGTCCGTGTAAATAGTACAACGAACCATATAGAGGTAATGCCGCAAAATCTTGAGGGCGAAAACAACGGCCGCTAACTCCAAAACGTGCATCGGGTAGTTTGTATCATGAGGCTTCAGCTGCCTCGCAGCGTAAGCAATCACACGGCCCCGCTGCATTAACACTGCCCCAAACCCGTGATCGATGCATCAAAATAAACCACGAAGTCATCAACACCCTCTGGCAGGGTCAGAATCGGCGCCTCACACAACCGATGCCTAAGAGTCTCAAAAGTTGTCTGCTGCTCAGGCCCCCAATGAAAAGTCACTGACTTCTTGGTCAGTCGGGTCAAGGGAACAGCGATCTTGTAGAAATCCTGAATGAATCTCCGATAATACCCAACCAAACCAAGAAAGCTCCAAATCTCAAATGGAGACCTCGGAACCTCCCACTGGATCACAGCTTCGACCTTGGCCGGATCGACCTGAATACCCTTCTGGTTGACAAGGTGCCCCAGAAACTACACCTCGCGCAACCAGAACTCGCACTTGGAGAACTTTGCGAAAAGTCTCTCCCTCCTCAAGGTCTCCAGGATCTCCCTTAAGTGCTCCTCATGTTGCTCCTGAGTCTTGGAATAGACCAACATATCATCAATAAAGACTATCATAGACCGATCCCGCATCGGTCTGCATACGCGATTCATGAGATCCATGAACGTGGATGGAGCACTGGTGACCCTAAAAGGCATCACCACGAACTCATAATGCCCATATCGAGTCTGAAAACTTGTCTTCTGCACATCCTCATCCCTGACCCGCATTTGAGGATAACCCGATCGCAGATCAGTCTTGGAGAACCAAGATGCACCCTGAAGTTGGTCGAAAAAATCATCAATTCTCAGAAGGGTATAACGGTTCTTCACTGTTACCTTATTCAACTCCCGGTAGTCGATACACATACGAGGAGACCCGTCCTTCTTCTTCACAAACAAAATCAGGGCACCCCAAGGCGAACTGCTCGTCCTAATGAATCCTTTGTCTAACAGCTCCTGCAGTTGTGTAGACAACTCCTGCATCTCAGGAGGAGCCAACCAATACGGTGCTTTGGCTATCGGAGCCGCACCTGGAACCAAATTAATCCAGAACTCCACCTGTAACGTAAAAGATTTCGTACATAAAAATTATTTAGAATTAATAATCTTAACTAAGTTAGAATAAATAATCTTAACTAAGTTATAGTATATGTCACAAGGATTCCGTACACATAAAGAACGCCGCAATCCGAGTTCTAACGAAGAACTTATGACCCGTCGAAGTTTTAAGGCTAAACCAGCATGGCACCGCGTAACGTAAAAAGTAATTTTTTGATAAAATACTTTTTAGCCTTAGATATCTAAACGAAAGTCATAGTATATGCTAAACCGAGAACGTGCATAAAAAGAACGTCAACATGTGACTTCGTATGAGGAAGTTATGATTTTTCTAAGATTTCGCATAGTAGTATATACAAGTCGGAAATAGAATTTTAGATCGAGCGATTTTTAGCCGAAACAACCAAAATGATAGTTGAAGATCTCATTAAAAAAAGTTCAACGATAAAAAGACAGTCGAAAACGGAGTCCGTATGTAAAAGTTATGAATTTTACACGGTCGTTAACAGTGTAATCTTCTCATACTGTTAAATTTAAAATAGGTCAAGACCTAGCCGATGGAGTCAAAAGGAGATTTGTAGATCTTGTCAATACCTACGCGTAGATATAAAAAACGGAAAAAACGGAGCTCGTATGCGAATGTTATGGAGTTTAGAAGTTGGGAGTGTGTTGTTGCGAAGAGGGTGATGTGGCTGAATCTGGGCTATTGCTTTCTCCCCACGCCTTGCCACCAGATGGTGAAATGTGGCACCGACTCGATGAGTTGGAGGCCAAAACTAGATGAGTTGGACCCATTTCCAGCCTATAAATACCATGCGAGGGTGCCTCCAATTCTCACACCAAAACCCCTTCACTTCTCTCTAAGCCTCCCAAAGCCCTAGTAACCTCAAGGTACTAGAGGAAAGCCCCGGAGCGCCGAAGGATTCGAGAAAAAGAGCTTTTCGGCTCGTATGTTCTGCCGCCACAGAGCCTGGTTCCTAGCCAAACCTCCTGGTAAGTGAGTTATGTTTACCCTACTTCAAGTATAACTTATGTTTAAGTTCAATATCGTTATTATGAAATTATAAACAATAAATATATTATAAAATATAATATACAAAGTGTTATTATAATCTCTTTTAACTACTCGGGGTACGGGGAATCTGGTTTGAAGGGCCGCATAGGGTTATTGGATTTCAAAAGTGTTATAATCCCAAAATGGTCCTGCCCTCTGGTGTTTCATGTTTGGTCCCTGTCCATACATAGTGGTTGAAAAGTATTGTTTAACACTTCTAAAACAATATCACTCGTAAATAGTCGCAATAAATATTAGACTAAAATCTAGCGGTAATGATACTAGGTTTCGTCGAAAGAAATCATATTGTTAAGAAGCGAAGCGCTGTCCAAGTTGGAATCACCACTTTAACAAGTGAGTGCATAGTTACTTTCATGTTACACATAGATATGAAGTATTTAATATAAATTACATGCTATGTGTGCATATTATTTGTGCTCCTAATATCTATGTCGGATGAACGGTTTATACATGTTTTAAATGATTTAAATTGTATATCTATTTTATATCTACGAATATGTTGGGTAGAACACGGGTAGATGATGAGGGGTGAAAGAGGATATAGATGAATATTCGCAGCTGCGCCACAACCTATAAATGCTTTTGAACTACGATGTACTCTAAACATCCTAGCAGCTACGCCCAAAGGATACTATCGGCAGCTGAGCCTAATAGAGAACAGCATAATCCTTGCAGCTACGCCTAAATGATAATATTGGCAGTTGCTCCTAATAGAGAACATCATAATCCTGGCAGCTGCGCCTAAATGATAATATTGGCAGTTGTTCCTAATAGATAACATTGGCAGCTGTGCCATTTGCAACGATGGATTTCGTACCTATTCCTTAGGATAATCCTTAGGAATGAAGGATAGCTGATTGTTAGGGTAGATCCTTAAGAATAAAGAAGATAATGGGGATGGGTAATTGGGTTGATTGTTTGATGATTAAAAATAATAATTGTATTATCGTGGGTTGAAAACCCTATGTACTCACTAGGTTTCCCAACCTGACCCACTCAGTTTATTTGTATCACAGGTGTCGATACGAAGCTATATTACACTGAGAAATTAAATGAGATATAGATCACTAGTGTAAATGAATGTAAGGTCTATTTATGCTTATGTTTTTGTATTGACGATGACATCCTAAAGTTTTAATATAAACAAAATACATTTCTTCGGAAATGCTTTGATAATATGTTTATCATGTTTTTCTGGGAAAAAATTCCGCAATATTATTCTTTAAAAATGGATACTCTTATTTTCAAATAAGCATAAATAATTTTTTTCAAATGACCGCGAATTTGGGGATGTCACAGTTGGTATCAGAGTATTAGTTTAAGCGAACTAGGAATAAGGATTTATTTCTAGACTTAAACTTAGAATGCTAAGTGATCATCGTGAGGAGTGTGTCTAATATATTTTAGGAAGTACACCTGAATAGACACGAGCACTAGCTTATTTAGGGAAGATGCCTAAATTTCTTTATGTGCTAAATGATTTGTGATGCTTTATGATGCCATTATTTTATCATATCTATGGTTTGTTGCCGACCGGATCTAGAAATTTTATGTGTTCAGATTTCTAAACATTTCACTACAATATTAGAACTGACATATAACTTTTCGAAGTAATAAGGAGGAATACGCGTCTAAAACTTCTTTATCTATATTCTCGTCCCGATACGCTGAACGCATGCTTCCGTGAACATAACGTTATGGTGAAGACTCATAGTGAACTAAGTAAATGCAGGAAATGAGAAGGCTTACGATAGTGAATGATACTTATCGGAAGATATCGTAAGAATGGTATCTTGCCTTTAGAATACGTCTAATAAAATAACCGTACGTATAGAGGAGTACGGTACAACCAAATGTACACATTTGATTGGCGGGATGATGGAACGATTGGTGTAATTCCTGAAGTTATCCTATCGTCTGGCATTTCCACCACCAACCGAGTAGAAGCAGGATTGATGATTGAAGGTACGCATGAAAGAAGTCCTAGTAGAGTCTAGGGAAATTTTTATGATTATTTGGACACATTCATATGTGTTAAATTGCTGTGTAATTTTAGGAAATAAGAACTTGGGGACAGCGAGACAATACTTGGGACAAGTATGAGTAGGTGTGAAAGGTAGTAGAGGCCTATACTACCAGAAGCACAAGACTCGCACTTGGATCAGGGAAAGTCACAAGGTTACCAAGGCACTAGTAATTGATTCCGTTTTGTTCATGTATGTCGTTAGCATTATTTCGGTAATGACTAAAAAGATGATTATTATTCCGACCCTAGTGTTCATATCAAATCGAGTCCGACTAAGATGAGTATGTTACGTGGTTCAAAGAACCAAGATCAATGTAGTATCTGACTTAAGCCAAAAGAACGAAATGAAAGATAATCGAAGCGATCAGTAGAAGTATCACGATCGTTGTTAAAGTAAGAAGCTTGCAGCTAGAAGTGTTGCATACTAGAATGTGATTATATCACATTAGAACATGAAGGAAGGTATATTCCATTCTGGAATTTGACTCTAAAAGACCTGAGTCTAAGCATTGCGTCAAATAATGAGAAATCATTAGAACATGACCCATCAGTCTATTATGGTAATCGAAGGAAATAACTTATCTTAAGTTTGTTGAGAAGAACAAGGAGTCTTCAATAAAGATCAAGTTTGTAACTCGAAGGTTACAATTGAAAGTCCAACATAGTATGAAGAGCAGGTACAAGATTGAGCATCGCATGCAGTCAAGAAGTCCAAGAGTTAGATACTTATTCGAAGGAACATAGAAGTTACGGTTATTACCTAGGATGAAAATATAACGTATGGAGTCATTATACAAGCCTTGTTTTGTAGATTATTCTGGGACGTAATCATCCTAAAGAGGAGATAATTGTAACGCCCGCAGATTCGGGCTAGTCAATTTAGAGACAATAAGCGTCAAAAATGACTTTTTGATAAAAGATTATTTAGAATAAATAATATTAACTAAGTTATAGTATATGTCACAAGGATTATGTATATATAAAGAACGCCGAAATCTGAGTTCTAACGAAGAACTTATGACCCGTCGAAGTTTTACGGATAAACCAGCACGGCACCGCGTAACGTAAAAAGTAATTTTTTAATAAAATGCTTTTTAGCCTTATATATCTAAATGAAATTCTTAGTATACGTTAAACCGAGAATGTGCATAAAAAGAACGTCAAAATCTGACTTCGTATGAGGAAGTTATAATTTTTCTAAGATTTCGCATAGCAGTATACAGCTCGGAAATCGAATTTTAGATCGAGCGATTTTTAGCCGAAACAACCTAAATGAGAATTGAATATCTCATTAAAAGGAGTTCAACGATAAAAAGACAGTCAAAAACGGAGTCTGTATGTAAAAGTTATGAATTTTACACGGTCGTTAACAGTGTAATCTTCTCATACTGTTAAATTTAAAATAGGTCAAGACCTAGCCGATGGAGTCAAAAGGAGAGTTGTAGATCTTGTCAATACCTACGCGTAGATATAAAAAACGGAAAAAACGGAGCTCGTATGCGAATGTTATGGAGTTTAGAAGTTGGGAGTGTGTTGTTGCGAAGAGGGTGACGTGGCTGAATCTGGGCTATTGCTTTCTCCCCACGCCTTGCCACCAGATGGTGAAATGTGGCACCTACTCGATGAGTTGGAGGCCAAAACTAGATGAGTTGGACCCATTTCCAGCCTATAAATACCATGCGAGGGTGCCTCCAATTCTCACACCAAAACCCCTTCACTTCTCTCTAAGCCTCCCAAAGCCCTAGTAACCTCAAGATACTAGAGGAATGACCCGGAGTGCCCGAAGGCTCCAAGAAAAAGAGCTTTTTGGCTCGGAAGTTCTGCCCCCGCAGAGCCCGGTTCCTAGCCAAACCTCCCGGTAAGTGAGTTATGCTTACCCTAGTTCAAGTATAGCTTATGTTTAAGTTCAATATCGTTATTATGAAATTATAAACAATAAATATTTTATAAAATATAATATACAAAGTGTTATTATAATATTTTTTAACTACTCGTGGTACGGGGAATCTGGTTTGAAGGGCCGCATAGGGTTGTTGGATTTCAGAAGTGCTATAATGCCAAAATGGTCCTACCCTCCGGTGTTTCATGTATGGCCCCTGTCTATACATAGTGGTTGAAAAGTATTGTTTAACACTTATAAAACAATATCTCATTTAAATAGTCGCAATAAATATTAGACTAAAATCTAGCGGTAATGATACTAGGTTTCGTCGAAGAATTCATATTGTTAAGAAGCGAAGCGTTGTCCAAGTTGGAATCACCACTTTAACAAGTGAGTGCATAGTTACTTTCATGTTATACATAGATATGAAGTATTTAATATAAATTACATGTTATGTGTGCATATTATTTGTGTTCCCGATATCTATGTCGGATGAACGGTTTATACATGTTTTAAATGATTTAAACTGTATATGTATTTTATATCTACGAATATGTTGGGTAGAACATGGGTAGATGAATGATGAGGGGTGAAAGATGATATATAGGCCTGGCAATCATGTCGTGTTTGGGTTGGCGTGTCAAAATATGCCAACCCAAACACGACCCATTTAAATATACAGGTCACGGGTTGGCGGGTTTGGAACATAAACTCATATATGACCCGCCAACCCATTTATTTATACGGGTTCACAGGTTGGCGGGTTCGTGGGTCAGATTTGGGCTCGTGGATCAAATTCCTTAAATAAAATTGACAATTAAACATGAACAAAATCTTGATGGTTGATGCAAACATATCCGAATTTTAGACACTTAAGTCTTAAACATCCAAATGAAAATTAAAAACATTCATAGAAACATGTTCAAACTAAACATTAATACAAACATATTCAAACTAAACATTAATACAAACATAGATAATTCAAGTGTTCTATGAATTAATGTTATATATTATATAATGCTTATTAAATATTAATACTTGATACATAAATACATTTAAAAATAATATATATATATATATATATATATATATATATATATATATATATATATATATATATATAAACAGGTTGGCGGGTCAACCCGTTTATTTTTTGAGAAACCCATATATGACCCGTTTAATAAACGGGTTGGCGGGTTGGCTGGTTGAAAAACTCAACCCAAACCCATTTATTTCGTGTCGTGTCGTGGGTCGTGTCGCGGGTTGTGTCGAGAATTGCCAGCCCTAATGATATAGATGAATATTGGCAGCTGCGCCACAACCTGTAAATATTTTTTAACTACGATGTACTCTAAACATCCTAGCAGCTACACCTAAAGGATACTATCGGCTGCTGAGCCAAATAGAGAACATCATAATCCTTGCAGCTGCGCCTAATAGAGAACATCATAATCCTAGCAGTTGCGCCTAAATGATAATATTGGTAGTTCTGCCTAATAGATAACATTGGCAACTGTGCCATATGCAACGATGGACTTTGTGCCTATTCCTTAGGATAATCCTTAGGAATGAAGGATAGCTGATTGTTAGGGTAGATCCTTTAGATCCTTAAGAATAAAGAAGACAATGTGGATGGGTAATTGGGTTGATTGTTTGATGATTAAACATAATAATTATATTATTGTGGGTTGAAAACCCTATGTACTCACCAGGTTTCCCAACCTGACTCACTCAGTTTATTTGTATCACAGGTGTCGATACGAAGCTACATTACACTGAGAGATTAAAGGAGATGTAGATCACTAGTGTAAATGAATTTAAGGTCTGTTTATGCTTATGTTTTTGTATTGACAATGACATCCCAAAGTTTTAATATAAACAAAATACATTTCTTCGGAAATGCTTTGATAATATGTTTATCATGTTTTTCTAGGAAAAAATTCCGCAATATTATTCTTTAAAAATGAATACTCTGATTCTCAAATAAGCATAAATAAATTTTTTAAAATGACCGTGAATTTGGGGAGTCACATGTTCCTACGCAGAGGAATGGAAACCAAATCAACCGGATACTGCTCGTTGAACAACCGGAGAGTACTATCCTGATGAACTCTCGCAACCCTAACCGTCCTATCATCAACAATCTCCACCTCAAGAGGACGATCCAGCTCCCCCGCGGCTCCAACAAATTTCTTGCTAAGCGCAAGCGACACAAAAGATCGGGTAGCCCGCGAATCAAATAATACTACAACAGAAATACCATTCACAAGGAACAATCCTAAAATAAAACACGTAAACATAAGCAATAATTCAACATAAATAAAGAGATAAGGAGAAGATACATACTCGTCACAACATCGGGAGATGCACGCGTCTCCTCTGTCGTCAGCTGGAAAGCCCTGCTCTTCGCCGCTGGAGCATCTGCCCGGCCCTGACGGCCGTCAGTAATCCTCAAAGTCGCAGGAGCGGGTGCTGACACCAATCCTGCTGCACCCAAACTCGGACACTGGGCCTTCTTGTGGCCCCGCTGATTGCAATAAAAGCAAATCAGATATGATCCATGGGTGGTGGTAGTAGTACAATCCCTGCTATAATGACTGGTTCGACCGCACTTGAAGCAGCCATAACCAACACTACTACCACTCCTGCACGCACCCTCTTGCTTCCTGCCGCACTTGCCATAACGGCTACGGCCCTGATGGCCCCTCGATCTGGAATCTGATACCTTGGGCCTCTTGCCCGAACCTCCTGATGTCTGAACCTCATTTGGCTTCCTCTTCCTCTCCATCTCCAGGTAAATCTCCCTCTCCCTGGCTCGAGCGATCATATCCTCCAGCGTCTTGCAGCTGGATCGGCTCACAAACTGCCAGATGTCGCTCCTCAGCATCTCATGATATCGAGCCTTCTTCATCTCCTCGTCCGCCACATACTGCGGAACCAGAAGCGCCATCTCCCTTAATAAAGTGGTGATCTCGGCCACCGTCTCAGTCGTCTGGCGGAGATCTTGGAACTCCCGTGCCAGTTGTTGCACCTCGATAACTGGTGCAAAGAAACCTGGACGATAAATCATCCCAAGTCATCTCATCCACAACATCATCACCCACAACATTACCGACCTCCTCCCACCAGTCCCGCACCCTGTCCTTTAGGAGGCAGGAGGCTAATCTGACCTTGTCCTCCTCGGGACCACGACTCGTACGGAAGGCGTTAGCAACATCTGCTAACCAATGCATGCTCGCAATGGGGTCCTTCACCCCATGATAGTCTGGAGGTCCACAAGCCCGAAACTCCCTGAATGTCAAAGATCGAGCTCCTATAACAGCCATCATCTCAAAACGGAATGTGCTCAACCGCTCCTCCAAAACCTCCAAGATACCCTCCTTGATCGAGCCGAAGATCAAAGGAGTCTGATCGAGAATGCAATGAGTAATCTCTGAAGAGAGAAACTCCCTAGTCTGCTCATCGAGCTGCCCGACTCCAGATCCTGAGCCTGAACACTCCCCGACACCTGAACTGCCCACTGGTCTGCCTCGCAACACCACCATACTGAAAAATATACCATAAAACCATCATAATACACATCAAAAATACCAAGGAACCACAGCCCTACAAGCTCCCTGATTTCATCGCAGCCCTCCTTGAATCGAGTACGGATCCTCTGCTTCCAGTAGTACGGACCTATACTACATTCCACATCTATCCGTACTTTCCTCAAGGATTGCTTTGACTCAACCAAGTTACTCTAAATCCATCTAACCCTTCCTCACAGATAAGGCTCCCAACACTATATCTCATCCTAGGTTTTCCTAGGGAAAACTCCACACCACTCTCCGCCATCAGTTGCAGAAGGAACTCCCGATAACTTCCTCTAACTAGCTCGCGAATATTATTACATATCACTAAAACTAGATAATTCTTCGAATGAGGGGTCTCACACTACAACGGTTGGACTCAAACAAGAGCTGCGTAATAGAGTAAAAACCTAACCTTCTAAAATTATTTAGTTCCCATGATATGTAACTTAGCATATTCGTTTACTAGTTAACTAAAGTTAGCTAAAACTCCTAAAAGCACAAAGCAAGCAGCATTCAAGGATCAAGTATCAAAACCAAGCATAACCTAATCATGCCATCATATCACCGACTGATCAGTTCTAGCATGTACGTCTACAAGCTCATACAACAGGCATACAAATGCATCTCTCCTAGCATTCTATATGCAAAACTGAGCAGATCCTAAGCCCTAACTAGCATGTGATTCACATATTCAAGCATATCAAATAACATGTATGGGTATTTTGGGAAAACTTACTTGAGCTCGGTCGATTGCATGCACCACACCCTTCATCTCTTTTAGAAATCCTTTTTATAAAACGTTTTTCTTTTGGGAAATTCTACCAAATCCTTAGTTTGAGTTCAGACACACCTGAGAGTATGCCTGAATCCCTCAAACCAAGGCTCTGATACCAACTTGTAACATCCAAAAATATGGTCCCGAAAATTTCATTTTTAATATATATATATATATATATATATATATATATATATATATATATATATATATATATATATATATATATATATATTAGTATTTCCAATTATCATCTATACATCTCAAATAACCAATGTATCAAATATCATATAAAATCAGAGTAAAACGTCATATGCGGAATCCCAATGGTGTGTGCGATGCAGTCAATCCGAGCTCTTCCCTTTGCAACCGGAAGTACCTGAAACATAAACTGAAAACCATAAGCACAAAGCTTAGTGAGTTCCCCAACAAACCCCATACTACTCATAATAAATCACATATTAGACCCCCGCCCGACCTCGGGCCTCGCTCGGCATCAGGCCCCGCCCGGCACCGAGCCCCGCTCGGTATATAGATCTGTTATTCTCAGGCGTCGCCTGTCATTGGGCCTCGCCCGCTATACTCATATAATCAATATCACATAATGACATAAAATCTAGCAAATGTTCCAATCTTCAGGCCTCGCCTGGCATCGAGCCCCACCCGGTATACATAGCAGCACATAACACATGCAAGAGTCACGCCGACTCCTAGCATCCTAGCATAACCACTAAGGGCCAGCATTGGTGCCTTAGACCCGCTATAGCCCAGTGAGGAAAGTCACATCGAATGTTGAACCATAGCTGAATAGATTCCGGCTCCAAATATCAGCTCCACCCAACCCCTAAAGAGAAACAATTCCTTAGATACAACTCAAAATGTCCCAATACCCCTTATAGGTCAAACTTGGTCAAAGTCAAAAGTCAACGTCAACGGTCTGAGTTGACCCAACACGCTGTGTCATCATTCAACACGCCGTATTTCTCCATCAACTGCAAAATCGGGAAAAACCAAGCCAACACGTCGTGTTTACCAATAAACACGCCGTGTTCGCTAGAGATCCAACAGTTTAATACATTAAGTTGTCTCCATCGAATCTAAGACCTCCAAAGCTCAGATCTCAACCAAAATGATGTCTAGAAGGGTAAAGTTTCCAACTTTACCCCTAACAACCACCGAAATAGGTCCAAAACCCAAACCCTAGGCTTAAAAGAGTGAGGGCTTAATCATTAAGCACTATAGCCCCAAAATGCAGTTCTGATCCCTTAAAGCTGGAACGCCATGTAAAGTTTCCAACTTTACACTCATGCATGACTAGGAGAAGCTCAAATGCTCAAAAAGGGCTAAATGAAAGACTTAATGAATGCATGAAGCCCTTAAATCCATAAAGTTGGCACCTTTATGCCAAAAGAGTTCATGTAGGCCTTAGATCGGAAAGAATAAGCATTTGGGACGTCCTAATCCCCAATATCCACCCAACCATGGCTAAAAGCATACAATCTAACCCAAGAAGAGATCTAACCAACTGAAAAGCACTGTGAGAACTTCATACCTCAAAAACTGAAAAGCACTGTGAAAAGCACAATCCAAGGCCTCTTCTTCAAGCCAAGCAACTCCTAGCTTCTTTAGCTCCTTCAAAAATGCACCAAAAATGAACACCCAAGGTTCTCCACAAGCTCACACACTCAACAAAGGAAGATGATACTCGATTTTAGGGTTTCTGGATAGAGGAGGCTGGTAAGGAGGCCAGCCTAGGGACTTAAGGCCTTTAAATAGGGTGCAACATCCTAAAAATTAGGGTTTCCTTCCCAGCTGCCAACACGCCGTGTTTAGGCACCTCGACACGCCGTGTTGGTTCATTAATCTCTGCGGCCAAAGTCATCTCGACACGCCGTGTTGAGGCTTCCAACACACCGTGTCCCAAAGAAAATATGCATAATTAAAAAAAATAAGTTCATACCGGAAACCAAGCGGTACATAGACGTTCTAAATCGACCTGATCTTGTACTGCTTTTTATGTTAATAAACATTCAGAACAAGAAACAGGTATTCCCAGATTGGTAATTAATTATAAACCTCTAAATAAAGTCATAAAATGGATTCGTTATCCAATACCTAATAAGAAAGATCTATTGGATAGATTAAAAAATGAAATTATATTTTCAAATTTTGATTTAAAATCAGGATATTAGCAAATTCAGATTGATGAAAAAGACAGATGTAAAACTGCTTTTAATTTCCCTTTTGGTTAATATGAATGAATTGTTATGCCATTTGGTTTGAAAAATACGTCTCTGAGTTTCAAAATATTATGAATGATATTTTTTTATCCCCATAGTAATTTTATAATAGTATATATCGATGGTATATTTGTCTTTTCAAAAGACATTGAAAGTCATTTTAAACATATAAATTTATTTGATCAAATTATAGATATCCCAACCAAAAATGGTTTTATTTCAATCAAAAATCAGATTTCTTGGTCATATTATAGAAAAAGGAAAAATAATTCCTATAAACAAAAGTATAGAATTTGCTTTTAAATTTCCTAATAAAAATATTGATAAAACTCAATTGCAAAGATTTCTAGGAAGTTTAAATTATATATCTTCTTTTTATAAAGATTTGATTAAGATATTGCTATCTTATTTGATAGATTAAAAAGAAACTTGTCCCTTGGACTGATGATCATACAAAAGTCGTCCAAAGAATAAAAGAAAAGGTAAAAACTTTACCATGTTTAACATTGGCAAACCCAAATTGGAAAAAAAATTATTGAAACCGAAGCCTCGTATATAAGCTATGGTGGAATATTTAAACAAATTAATTCAAATGATAGACAATTATATATGGTTAGATTTTATTCTGGAAAATTAATAGAATCTTAGAAAAATTATGCTACTACTGGTAAAGAAATTCTAGCAATAGTAAAATACGTTTGAAATTCCAAGATGATCTTTACAATCAACAATTTGTTATAATTACTGATTGAGCTAAATTTATTTTTAATAAAGATTTCAAACATGATGTTTCTAAGCAAATGTTTGCTAGATGGCAAGCTAATTTAGCTCCATTCGATTTTACAATTATATATCGAAAATGTGAAGATAATAGTCTTCTAGACTTTTTAACCAAAGAATTCTTAAATGAGCAGTGAACATTTAAAACAATTATCCCATTATATTGTTATCACAAGAAACTCAATTACCGAAACTAAAATTCAGTTAGCAAATTTAATTAATTCATTACCAACAATAAATGTTTTAAATCGTTTGAGTCATACTCAAAGAATAGCAATAACAAGAATAAGACTAAAACTATAAATAATTCATCTTCAAATTCTTGAGAATAAACTCATATTACTTCTAAATTACTTTTGTAGGATGATTCCCACTAATCGTGGAAAAGGTGGCTACACTAATAGAGGTGGCAGAGGAAGGGGATATCCCCTTATACAACATGGGGAAATCTGCTAATAGTAGAGAACATTGCTTCCCAACCATCATCTAATATTTCCAAACCTGGAGATCCGTTATATTCGGCTTTTCAAGAATTTTTAAAACTATAAAAGGATAATAATCCTTCTTACTCGAAAATAGTTTCAGAAGAAGATAATGATGATTCCTCGAATCACATTTTGACTCCTCACAAGGATTCAATTATTCTCTTTGAAGATAAGGATATCATGTTATATTATGAGAACAATAATGATCCATGAGATTTATTCTCGAAATATATGGATATTGCATCATATGCAACATGTTCTTATAAATTGATGAATTATTATGAGAATATACTCATTTCTATTGGTACTTGTGAAATTTCACATTGCTGCACTGGAGATACAGCAAAGCAATTTTCAAAAAGATTTTATCCGCAGAAGAATGGGGCTTAAGCACCCTTAGGGAAAGATAATTTCTCCACCATAAACAAAAGATTTTAATAAAATATAATTTTAGGGATTATATTGACAACTTTTATAAAGCTTTTCTCTATGAAAATCCAAAAAAAGACTTCTTGGTTTTTCAAAGTTTGCGATCAAGTTTATAAACAAAGGTTACCAAACTGGTTTACAAAATGGTGGGCTTCATATGGTCTAAGTGTTCAAATTCTCCCTGAACCTTTCAAATCTTTATATGTGGAATGGTTAGATGTAGCTCCTAAATACAAGGATGTTATTGCCCATTCTAATGGAGGCCAAGAAGTAATACCTACCTTACATTTTTTTCATAGAATTTACAATTCCTTAGATCTGGAAATGGATTCCAGAAGTGGATTATAGTCCCACTTAATTCCCATCAATACAAAGGAAATATCTTACAAAATTTTGGCCAAAAATGTTGCATAAAGATCCCAATTCAAATGAAATTAATGCGAAACAAACGATTGATAATATCAATGAGACAATCTTAAAAGACAAATCCCAGAAGGAATTCATGATTCATAATGAGCATTCCACAATTTCCTGTCCTTATGAAAAAGTCATCAACACAATGAAAGCTCAAGAAAATTCCTCCCCATCCAAGGATGATATAATTAAAGCATATCTTCATCAAATGAAGGAAGATCTAATCAAAAAATTTAAACAAAAATCAGACAGCTTAATGCTTTCCACAGAAAATGATGACAATTACCTGGCAGGAGAATCTCAGCCAATAGATGACGATGACAACATTATTGAAGAATGTAGAAATTAAAAAAGGGAAAGCCAAAAGCAAAAAGTCTCCACGATGAAAATTTCAACACCTGTCAATATTTACTATTTGCTTTGATAAAGCAACAACAATGAAGAAGAATGAAGACATCAAACGGATCCAACTGTCAAAATGCACTCATTAGTGCGCTCAATTATTGTACTCTAATAGTTTGTAAAATTTTAAATTTTGTT